>NC_057406.1:29205443-29805443 GCF_019320065.1 Cervus canadensis | reverse complement strand
GAGTCTGTAGCCAGCATTCTTTCTCAATCCCTCCAGTAAGCCTCATTATAGCAAAGAATAAATTTAAATGTTGCCTTTGGAATAAATAAAGAGGGAGAATTTTGCTGACTTTGTGGTCTTGCCAACTAAAACTAGAGGCAAGCAGGAAGTGAGGAAGAGGAATTCAGCTATTTGACTATTGATTCATTGGAATTAAGTCTTCAAAACCTTTAAATCTATTATCTTTGTGGAATGAATAGAAAAGATTGATGCCCCTGGTAGATGCCTATAATACACCATGACTCCTATAGGGCTGTAGCATACAAAGTAAGTCTTAAAATATGGGTTGGGGGAGAAGGGGACCACTCTGTGTAACATTTTAGTTTGACAAATAGGGAAGCAGCATGATTTATGCCTCAGGCTTAGTTTTCATTCAGGCTCAAGTAGTCTTTGCTGTGCCTTAAAGTGAGTAAGATGCCTCCTTTCTTGGGTCTAATTTCCCACCCTCCTTTGCCCTTACCAAGCTTTTCATAGGTTTGTATACACTAAACTTCTTTTCTTTTGATTCTCATCAACATTTACATATCCTATGCCCCGACTTTGAATGAATGAGTCAAGTCGCTTAGTTGTCGCTTAGTTGTGTCCGACTCTGCAACACCGTGGACTATAGCCTATCAGGCTCCTCCGTCCATGGGATTCTCCAGGCAAGGATACTGGAGTGGGTTGCTGTTTCCTTCTCCAGGGGATCTTCCCAACCCAGGGATCGAACCCTGGTCTCCCGCGCTGCGGGCAGACGCTTTACCGTCTGAGCCACCAGGGAAGCCCGACTTCTTTAGGATTCCATATAGCTCACTGCCTGCTTGCTAAAGTAATCTTAGTGAAGGGATTTAGAAATAAAATAACTTCTGGATCACCCTAATATTTATTAGATGATGTATTTATACATTAATAGAGATTTTCTATATTCTCATCACACTAAAAGAATGACATTAGGGATAAAACAACATTCTGTGGTAGAAATTTAAAATGATTCTATGTGCATATTACCTTGCCTTTATGTAATGACTGTTCTATGTCTATTCAACCTCATCTTTCATAGTTTGAATTCATAGATAGTATCTCCAGCTGACTTAGTGGTAAAGAATCTGCCTGCCAGTGCAGGAGATGTGGGTTCAATCCCTGGCTTGGGAAGAGCTCCTGGAAGAGGGAATGCAACCCACTCTAGTATTCTTGCCTGGAGAATCCCATAGACAAAGAAGCCTGGTGGGCTACAGTCCATGGGGTCTCTGAGCCAGGTGAGCTATAGTCCATGGTGCACTGCAGTCCATGGGGACACAACTGAGCTACTGATCACGCACATGCATGTGTGTATTACCTTGACTTTATGTAATGCTTATTCTGTGTTTACTCAGTCTCATCTTTCATAGTTTGACTTCCTAGATAGTATCTCAAATGGAAAAATCAGGAAATAGCAGTGAACAAATTGTGTTTTCAGATATGGAGTTAAATAACAGAAGAAAGACCTAAAAGATTTAAAAGTGGAGGGGTTTTCACCAGGGAATGAGAAATGGGTTGAGAAGGGTTGGTCAAGGACTTGTTTTCATTTTAAACTTGCTATTACACTTTTAGATTATTCAATTTCATAAACATGCATAAATTTAACTTTTTAAAAAAGGATAAAAGAAAGTGAGGAAAACAAAAAATTTTAAAACCAGAAAATAAAGAGCAGAGAATTCTAAACAGGAGCCAAAGACAAAGACACAAGAACACAATATTAGTGAGATCTGAACACAGATGTTTAGGAGAATACAAAATGAAAATTATGGAAAATATTTAGAAATCACTTTAAGGTCTTTCCAAAATGGATAACTTTCTAGCAAATATAAGTTGCTATATTGATACAAACCAGGAGAAAAACACAGCTAAGGAAGACAGTAACAAAAATACTCTAAACCTATCCCCTAAATAAAAATAGTAAGACTAGATGATGTAACAGGGGTGCTTTATCAAGGAATATCCTGTAAGGAAAATTAGTAGATAATGGAAACAGATGATAATAGTCTCCATTCATTTGACCAAGCCAGAATTATCTGGATAACAAAATCTCATTAAGATAGCAGCAAAAATGAATCAACGTAGAAATGCTAAAATCCTAAATAAAATACTAGAAAATACAACTAATTAAAATTCCATAATTAACATTAATATATATATATATATAACAACTGATTAATATTAGGAACTTTTCACCTAAATCATCATATTAAAAATTCAAAAGGTTACATGTATAATATATCAAGACATCACATTGTATACCTTACATATATGCAATTTTTATTGTCAGTCATATTTCAATAAAGCTGAAAAATTCAAAATAAAAAATAATAAAACTTCAGAAGATGCAGCATATCAGGTGATAAAGTTCAACAGGTATTCATGATTTTAAAATTTTTAAGAAATTGAGTACATAGATATTGTTTTTTACCATTTGATACCGACAGCCAACTTCTTACAACCACTGAATCATTAAAACTAGCTTTTCAGAATGATATTTTGCCAGAATAGTGAAAGAACATTTGGGAAGCACTGAGTTAAATAGGTATCTTTACTACAAAGATAGCTTTAATTAAACCCCTGTAGAGACATATTACTTATAAAAAATTACCTAAATGTCCACAAATTTTGGTATACTTACATAGGAAATCTTTGAAATCATTAGAAATTAGTGTAAAGAAGTGAATATAGAAATATATAACTTTTATTACAGAGTTGATTTTAAGAATACAATGCTTAAAAACAATATATATATATATGTATAAAAAACTATTTTATAATAGAAACACATACATTCACTGGTGTGTATACATAGAAACAAAGCTACAGAAAGTTTATAAAGAACATGTTAGGGAGAGAAAAGATGGCAGGGGAGTAGGTAGACAGAGAGTACACCTCTTTTCGTGAATACATCAGAAATACACCTTCAGATGCAGATTTGCACAGCACCATCTGAGAACAGGCAGGAGTCCTTGACCACCAGAAAGGAATATATAGATCCATGCAAATCTCAGTCATATGAAGGAAGGAAGGGAAAAAGAAGAGAAGAGTGAGCGAACTGGACCTGCACCCAGGGTGTGGGGGAGCTGAAAGCAGGGGTGAGATCCCCACTTCGAGGCAATAGATTGGAACCAAGGGGAAGGCTGTTGGAGAATAGAGGAGCCGACCTGTGACAGTCTGAATGGAGTGAGAATCACATAGACGATCTATGCCGCAGCCCTACATACCCTGGTCAAGGCTACAAGTCCTCTGGAACACGCAGCAGTTGGGCGCTGGAACACAGGGACTGGAGAGCAATCCCAGCGTGAGGACTGCTGTTGACTGTGGGGAGATGGCCTGAGGGAATGGGAGGGAGATAGTGGCAGGGAATGCCTTTGGAGGAAAGCTGGGCAGCCAATGCGTGCAGGGTGCTACTGCTGAGTCACACGCAAGGATGGAGCCACCGCTGTAGCCTCTGGTTGGTTTCCTGACCAGAGATTAGGCCTGAGCCTGTGGCACGGGAGCGCTGCGTCTGAAACACTGGACTGCCAGAGAACTCCAGACTTCAGGGAGTATTAATTAGTGAGAACTCTCTCGAAGACCTCCACCTGTATCCAAGACCTGGCGGCACTCCGCGTAGGATGCCTCACCCAAACAACAAGGAAGGCAAGAATACAAACCCAATAGTCAGCAGACAGGCTTCCCGCAGACACCCCAAAACACACCACCTCACATAGTGCTGCCCATCAGAGGGAAAGAAAACCCTCTTCCCATCGAACACAGGCACAAGTGTTCGTGAAGCCCAAAATGAAGCCTACAGAAACCATTAGAACAGCCTCACTCACTGAAGGCAGAGGCCAAAAACAAGAGGAACTAAGACCCTATAGCTTAGGGTAAGTGACAGTGAAAAGTGAAAGTGAAGGCCCTCAGTTGTGTCCGACTCTTTGCCACCCCGTGGACTGTACTCCACCAGGCTCCTCCGTCCATGTTATTCTCCAGCCAAGAATACTAGAGTGGGTTGCCATTTCCTTCTCCAGGGAATCTTCCCAACCCAAGGATCGAACCCAGGTCTCCTGCATTGCAGGCAGATGCTTTAACCTCTAAGCCACCAGGGAAGCCCAGAGACCTAAAGCAGAGTAAGACAGATAAAATGAAAAAGAAACACTGTGTGCAAAAGAAGGAACAAGGTAAAAGCCCACAAAACCAAATAAATGAAGGGGAAAGAGGCAAACTAGCTGAGAAAGAATTCAGAGTAATGAGAATGAAGATGATGCAAACTCTCAAAAGTAGAATGGAGAAAATTATTTAACACATTTAACAAGGACATAGAAGAAATAAAAGAGTGGACAAACAGTGACAAACAACACAATTACTGAAATTAAAAATACTCTAAAAGGAATCAATAGTAGAATAATTAAGGCAGAAGAATGGATAAGTGAGCTGGAAAATTTGCTGCTGTTCAATTGATAAGTCATGTCTGACTTTTTACAACCCCATGAACTGCAGAATGCCAGGCTTCCCTGTCCTTCACTATCTCCCTGAGTGTGCTCAAACTCATGTCCATTGAGTCAGTCATGCCAACCAACCATCTCTTCCTCTGTCACCCACTTCTCTTGCCCTCAATCTTTCCCTGCATCAGGGTCTTTTCCAATGAGTCAGGTCTTTGCTACAGATGGGCAAAATATTGAAGCTTCAAAGTATTGGAGCTAGAGTATTCAAAGTATTCAAAGTATTGGAGCTGGAAGATAGAATATTGGAGATAACTGCTGAAGAGCGGAATATAGAAAAAAAAAGAATGAAAAGAATTGAGGATAGTCTCAAGAGCCTCTGGGGCAATATTAAACAGACCAACATTTGAATTACAGGGTTCTAGAAGAAGAGATGGAGAAGGAAATGGCAACCCACTCCAGTATTTTTGCCTAGAGAATCCTGTGGACAGAGGAGACTGGTGGGCTGCTGTCCATAGGGTCGCACAGAGTTGGACACGACTGAATCGACTTAGTATGCATGCATGCATTGGAGAAGGAAATGGCAACCCACTCCAGTATTCTTGCCTAGAGAATTCTGTTGACAGAGGAACTGGCAGGTTAGGTCCATAGGGTTACAAAGAGTCAGATATGACTGAAGTGACTTAGCAAGGGTACAGATCAATGGAACAAGATAGAAAGCCAGGAGTTAAATCCATGGGCACCTTATCTTTGTTAAAGGAGGCAAGAATATACAATGGAGAAAAGACAGTCTCTTCAATAAATGGTCCTAAGAAAACTGGTCAGCTATACATAAAAGAGTGAAATTAGAACACTTATAACAACTTACATAAAGATAAACTCAAAATAGATTAAAGATCTAAATATAAGACCAGAAGCTATAAAACTCTTAGAGGAAAACATAAGCAGAACACTCTTTGACATAAATTACAGCAAGATTCTCTACAACTCATCTCCTTGAAAAATGGAAATAAAAACAAAAATAAATACATGAGACCTAATTAAACTTAAAAGCTTTGTACAACAAAGGAAACCATAAACAAAATGAAGACAGCCCTCAGAATGGGAGAAAATAATTGCAAATAAAGAAACTGAGAAAGAATTAATATTCAAAATATATAAGCAGCTCATGCAGCTCAATATCAAAAAACAACCCAATCAAAAAATGGGCAGAAGACCTAAACAGACATTTCTCCAAATAAGACATATAGACGGCTAATAAACACATGAAAAATGTTCAACATTGCTTATTATTAGGGAAATTCAAATCAAAACTACAGTGAGGTATCACCTCACACTGGTCAGAATGGCTATCATTAAAAATCTGCAAACAAATGCTGGAGAGGATGTGGAGAAGAGGGAACCCTCTTGCACTGTTGGTGGGAATGTAATTGGATACAGCCACTATGGAAAACAGTATGGAGATTCCTTAAAAAACTAGGAATAAAATTAGCATGTGACCCAGAAATTCCACTGCTTGGCATATACCCTGAGAAAACCATAATTGAAAAAGACACATGTACCCCAATATTCATTGCAGCACTATTTACAATAGCCAGGGCATGGAAGCAACCTAGATGTCCATCAACGGATGAACAGATAAAGAAATTGCTGTACATATATGCAATGGAAAATTACTCAGCCATAAAAAGCAATGAATTTGAGTCAGTTCTAGTGAGGTGGATGAACCTAGAGCCTGTTATATAGAGTGAAATAAGTCAGAAAAAGAAAAACAAATATCATATATTAACACACATATGTGGATTTTAGAAAAATGGTACTGCTAAACATATTTGCAGGGCAGGGATAGAGATTCAGACATAGAGAACAGATTTACGGACACAGTGGGGAAAGGAGAGGGTAGGACAAATTGAAAGAGTAGTTTTGAAATATATATAAATACATTACCGTATGTAAAATAGATAGCTAATGGAAACTTGCTGTATAGTACAGGAAGTTCAGCCTGGCTCTGTGACAACCTAGAAGGGTGGGATGGAGTGAGAGGTGGGAAGGAGGGTCAAGAGGAAGAGGACATATGTATACCTATGACTGATTCATACTGATGTATGGCAAAAACCAAACAACATTGTAAAGCAATTATCCTCAAATTGAAAATAAATAAATTAAAAAAAATAGGTTAACACTTTATTTTTTGCTGGTGGCGTTGCAGATGATTTCTTAAAATGTTTTGTATGTCCATATTTTGTAATTTTTCTATAATGAATATATATTTCCTATATGAAAAAATATTTTAAATATTAAAGATATAGACATATCACCCAGCAAGAAATATACACCAGAAAGATTTTAAACTACAAAATAAATAATATCAAATTTACCATGTAAAATGCAATTCTCTTCCACTAACTAAACACTGTAATACACACTGGACTACTGTTTTAGAAGTTCATGTATATTTCTGATCAGTCATAATAGTAAAGTCAGAAATAATAAATTATTTAATAATAAAATACACTATTAGTTATGCTAAACATACCTTTAAAAGCCTCAAAGGGTCATATCTAGAATGCTAATGCTAAAGAGGGAAAAATGCTGAAAATAATATTAAAAACTTGGGACATCAAAACACACTGTCTTCTCTTTAGAGATATTGACACAAAAATCACTCTCACTAGAATCCAAAGGGAACACAGAACAAGAGAACTCCTAACTGATGTTGTATTAAGGCAAAATAACATCTAGATCAAAATATTGACACTGCATAGTTTTACTGAAAAGACATTGTCATCTTGATGGTTAATTTGCATATCCTCTCAAGTATAGTATGTTTCAAAGAGGCTACATTATTGAGCACTGAGCTTTTCATCTGTCTGTGAAAAGAAGAGGAAAGGCGATGCTCAGTGACATGAATGGAGAAATCCTCTGGGCTTGTCAGTGCGCTTGCCCTTGCCGTCTCTCTCTCCATTAGCAACTGCAGAAGTAGACTGAAAGTAGTTATTTAACAGGACTTGCAGTTGGCAAATCCTTAGTTTTTCTCGCACAAACTTGAACAGATTTCTGCAACGTTTCCCTTCAACACTCTGAGTTGGAGTATAACTTACTCTGGAGGCCAAAAAAAAAAAAAAAAAACGCTAAATAGTTTTTCTTCATTTCAGTTCCAAAAGTGGAATTCTCTGTTCACAGAGGTTTGGAAGGTAATCAGTACTCCCATCTTGAAAAAGTGCAGGTGCGCTAGGAAGGTTGTAGCTGGATCCTGCAAATAGCCTGACCGCCATGCCCTGATCCTGTTAACAGATTCCATCCAGTGGTCAGCCTCCACCGACCCCACAGAGAGAGCCAGAAAGGCAGCCACTCCCATCACTGTCTTGTCTTAGTCATCTCCCACGAGGAAAATCCTTGCCCTAGCTTGTCTGGTGGACACCAGGATACCTTCCTTCAGGAGGGAAAATAACCTTTAGGTACTTTCTAAGGAATATGCATTGTTTAGAAAGTCGATCCCCTCACCACAAGTAACTGTGTCAGATGCAGATTTAATAAGTACTGTTTATGTTCCAGGTGATTTATATACTTGGTGCTAATCCTTAAAACAAGGTTAACACTTTAATTCTCACTTTATAGAAAAATTATATGACTCAGAGCAGTTAAGGGACTTGTCCAAAATAACCCATAAAACATGCATCAGAGTCACAATTGGAACCCAGGTCTGAGTTTCTGGGTTTATCTTCTTTAACCAGTATCCATTCCCATTTCCACCAGCCTTACAAGGGCCCCCACAAGTTTCTTTGAGAATGTTATAAGACATGTGCAGTGCAGAACACAAGGTTTATTGACCTCTCTCCTGTGAGACTCTGATATGATCATCATGAAATACGAAAGCAGAGAACCAGATCTTACCTGGAGGTGGAGATCAGATGGCCATTTCCCCTCCGTGTGCCCAGCAAGAGGCTGGACCACACTCAAGAACCTGAAAGAAGAAGCAGGTGGACCCTACAGCAGCTTAGAGCAATTTTGTCAGGTGGGGAGAGCCTCGCTGGACACAGAGCAGATCAGGGCAAAGTAAAGATACAGGGCATGGTCTCACCCCTGGCCAGTTTCTTCTCTTTTCTCTTTCCTCTTGGCCTCTTTTCTCTGGCAGTCTGCAGGGAACAGGCCACGCTGGCAAAGCCACTGACGTGCATCTCAGCTCCCAGGGCACAGAAAGAGCTGAAGCCTTTGAGCCATTTCTTTGCAATTTGCTGCAAGTTTAAGGCCGCACGTGATAAAGCTTTCTTTATGGGAGAGAGTGAAAAAAGAAAAGACTACTTGTGATCTTACTTGCTGATTCCCAGAAAACAGAACTCTGCAGGGGGCAGAGGGTAAGGGAACAGAAGCAGGAGGAAGGACGGAAGTTTGTAACAAAGATCTCTCCTTCTCCTTCCAAGAAGTTTTTAAGCCAGCCGCTCCTTGAGGACATCACTGGAATTTTTTTATTTTTTTAAAAAGGTCCATGGTCTCAACCTCTGTATGGTCTCTTTCCCCATTGGGATTCTTTCTAGAATCTTCAGGGACCACGTATCAAGCCAGGATTAAGTCTCTGCAGAGTTCTTTCCAGAAAGAGTTAATTCTCAAAAAGACATGATCAGTTGCTTAACACCCACAATTTTTATAAATCTTAAAAGTAAGGGAGAAAAAGAAAAACAATGAATTTTTGGCATTCAGGAGTACATTCTATATAAATTCCAAAGAACTCTTTGCACTGAGAAATTTTACAATTCTAATAAATTCTTTTTTCAAGAGAACCATTTTAGAGGATTTTGAGCAGTATTAGCTTGCATGTGCTTTAAACAATAAATGAATTTGTTACCAGAATTATCCAAGATCTGCCATTTTCTTAAATGGCTGTGACCCTGGTCTGGTCACCCACCAGGCTCCTCTGTCCATGGAATTTTCCAGGCAAGAATACTGAAGTGGGGTTACTATTTCCTTCTCCAGGGGATCTTTCCCAACCCAGGGACTGGACCCGTGTCTCTTGCATCTCCTACACTGCAGGCAGATTCTTTACCACTGCACTTCTTAGGAAGACCCTGGTCACTTTACTGAGTCTCAATTTCTTCCTTAGTGAGTAGAATTAAAAAAAAAAAAAGATTCAGAGGGCGTTTTTAAGGATTAAACTCCTGTGTATTCAAATATACATTTCAAATAACAGAGTACTGAATGACAAAGTTATCATCATTATGTAATTTCAGTTCACATAATGGTCAGGATCATTAATTAATAGTCAGATGTTATTATAAGGCATTTTACTATAAAAGAAAAAAGAAAGATACAAGGAAGATAAATAAATATTTTAATGAAGAAATGGTGTATCTGTACTCTGTAAGACCAAATACTCTGTTTTAGCAATCAGCCAGCACTTGCCATCAGAAACAGTGAGCAAACATCTAACAAGTCATAGACTTTTCAATGCGTCCGACAGGTGGCCATTGGTTCATTGAAGGGGAGACACTGTTTACCAGCCAAAAAGGGCTACATTTTCACAATTCTCCCTCAAGAATGTAACTTGGTCTATTTTCAACTTGCTCAATTTCACTCTCTAATATGATTTCTGAACTGTTCAGTTCATACTTCACACAAAATGTTCCTATTTTGAATGTACATCATACTTATTTTACATGATATTCAGAGTTTCTCACATACAGCCTTGCATGGGATTATATTCTACTTCCATAGCGTAGACCAGGGTTCAGCAAACTTCCTGTAGAGTGTCAAATAATAAATGTTTTAGGTTTTGCAAGGCCAGTCTCAGTCACAGACACTCAACTCAGTCCCTGTGTTGTGAGGTCAACCATAAATGAGTTAACCATGAATGAATGAGTTTCCTGGGATTGTGCAACAAAGAACCACAGACTGGGTACTTAAAAGAGCAAGACTTCATTATCTCAGTACTAGAGGCGACAAGTCCAAAACAAACGTGTGGGCAGAGCCATGCTCCCTCTGAAATATTTCCTTCTCTCTTCTACCTTCTAGCAGTTACTGGCAGCCATTGGCATTCTTTGGCTTACAGGTGCATCACTTTAATCTCTGCCTCCATTGTCAACATCACCTCCTTGTGTCCCTTGTCTGTCT
Source organism: Cervus canadensis (assembly GCF_019320065.1). Lineage (NCBI taxonomy): Eukaryota > Metazoa > Chordata > Mammalia > Artiodactyla > Cervidae > Cervus > Cervus canadensis. The sequence continues at coordinate 29,794,878 of NC_057406.1, read as the reverse complement.
TCTGTTCTTTAAAGGACACAGGTCACATTGGAGTAGGGTCTACTCTCGGGACCTCATCTTAACTTGATTATATCCGCAAAGACTTCATTTCCAAATAAGGGCACATCCACTGATACAGGGGACTAGGATTTCAGTATATCTTTTGATGGAAACACAATTCAATCCATGTTACTTATAGTCTCATTTCCTTCCTTACCTGAGTTTCAAACAATCATTTCATTTATTTGTTTATTTATATTAAAGGACAGTTGATTTATAGTATTGTGTTTCGGGTATACAGCAAAGTGATTTGGTTACATATATACATATGTGTGTAAGTCATTTCAGTCATGTCCAACTCTGTGCAACCCTATGAACTGTAGCCCACCAGCACTCTCTGTCCATGGGATTCTCCAGGCAAGAATACTGGAGTGGGTTGCCATGCCCTTCTCCAGGGGATCTTCCCAACTCAGGGAGTGAACCTATGTCTCTAATGTCTCCTGTATTGGCAGGAGTGTTCTTTACCACTAGCACCACCTGGGAAGCCTAATATAAGTAGATATACATATATATGTACCTATATTCTTTTTTTTATTCTTTTCAATTAGAATTTATTGCAAGATATTAAATATACTTCCCTGTGCTATACAGTAAATCCTTGCTGTTTATCTGCTTTATATATGGTAGTATATATCTGTTAATCCCATACTTCCATTTAATGCCTCCTCTTCCCCCCAACCTTTCTCCTTTGGTAGCCATAAGCTGGCTTTCTATGTCCGTGAGACTTCCTGTTTTGTCAATAAGTTCACTTGTACTATCTTTTTAGATTATACAGTGATATTAATATCATATAATATTTGACTTTGTCTTATTTCACTTAGTATGATAATCTCTAAGCCCATCCATGTTGCTGCAAATGACATTATCTTGTTCTATTTTATGGCTGAGTAATATTTCAGTGTATATGTCCACATCTTCTCTATCCAGTCATCTGTTAATGGACATTTAAGTTGTTTTCATGTTTTGGCTATTGTGACTAGATCTGCTATGAACTTAGGGCTGCACATATCTCTTTGAATTAGAGATTTTTCTGGATATATGCCCAGGAGCGGGATTGCTGGATTATGTGGGTAACTTTATTTTTAGTATTTTTTAGGAAATGCCATACTGTATTCCAAAATAACTGCACAAATTTACTTTCCCATCAACAGGGTAGGAAGGTTCCCTTTTCTCCACACCATCTCCAGCATTTGTTTTTCATCTTCCATTTTTCCTATCAGTGTCTTATAGTTTTCAGAATACGGATCTTTTTCTTCTTAAGGTTGGATTATTCCTAGGTATTTTATTCTTTTCAATTTGATGGTAAATGGGATTGTTTCTTTAATTTCTCTTTCTGATCTTTTATTGTTAGTATGCTCAGTGGTAAAGAATCTGCCTACAATGCAGGAGACCCAGGTTTGATCCCTGGGTCAGGAAAATCCCCTGGAGAAGGGAATGGCAACCCACTCCAATATTCTTGCCTGGAGAATCCCATGGTCAGAGGAGCCTGGTGGGCTACAGTCCACGGGGTCTCAAAGAGTCGGCCACAACTGAGTGATTAACACACATACACATAGAAATACAAAAGATTTCTGAGTATTCATTTTGTATCCTCCAAATTTACAAAATTCATTGATGAGCTCTAGCAGTTCTGAAGACTTCTGGAATCTTTTGGATTTTCTATGTAGAGTACCATGTCACCTGCAAAGAGTGACTGTTTTACTTGTTCTTCTCCAATTTCAATTCTTTTATATCTTTTCCTTCTTGATTGCTGTGGCTTTTGTTGTTGTTTAGTCGCTCAGTTGTGTCTGACTCTTTGCGGCTCACTGGACTGCAGCACGCCAGGCTTCCCTGTCCATCACCAACTCCGAGAGCTTGCTCAAACTCATGTCCATCAAGTCACTGATGCCATCCAAACATCTCATTCTCTGTCGTCCCCTTCTCCTCCTGCCTTCAATCTTTCCCAGTGTCAGGGTCTTTTCCAATGAGTTAGTTCCTCACATCAGGTGGTCAGATTTTTGGAGTTTCAGCTTCAGCATCAGTCCTTCCAATGAATATTCAGGACTGACTTGCTTTAGGATCAACTGGTTGGATCTCCTTGCAGTCCAAGGGACTCTCAAGAGTCTTTTCTCCATCACCACAGTTCAAAAGTATCAATTCTTAGGTGCTCAGCTTTCTTTCTGGTCCAACTCTCACATCCATACATGACTACTGGAAAAACCATAGCTTTGACTAGATGGACCTTATCAGCAAAACAATGTCTCTGCTTTTTAATACACTGTATAGGTTTGTCATAGCTTTTTTTCCAAGAGCAAGTGTCTTTTAATTCCATGGCTTTAGTTGCCATCTGCAGTGATTTTGGAGCCCCAGAAAATAAAGCCTGTCACTGTTTACATTGTTTCCCCATCTATATGCCATGAAGTGATGGGACCGGATCTCGTGATCTTAGTTTTTTGAATGGTTTGGCAATTCTGAATCTTTTATGTTTCATATAAATATTTGGATTATTTGTATTACTAGTTCTGTGAAAAATGTTATGGGTAATTTAATAGAGGTTGCATTATATCTGTAGATTTCTTTGGATAGTATTGCCATTTTAACAATATTAATTCTTTCAATCGAGGAACACGGGATATCTTTCCATTTCTTTGAATTCTCTTTAATTTCCTTTTTTAATGTTTTATTGCTCTCAGTACACAATCCTTTCACCTCCTTGGTCAGATTTATTCCTAGGTTGTTTTCCTATTTGGGGGGTGTGGTTTTAAAAGCACATTTTTTTACATTCTTTTTCTGATATTTCATTGTGAGTGTTAAAAAAATGCAAGTGATTTCTGTATGTGTTAATATTGTATCCTGCTACTATGCTAAATTCATTTATTAGATCTAGTAATTTTTGTGTGGATTCCTTAGGTTTCTCTCTATATAGTATTATGTCACCTACATATAATGACAATTTTACCTCTCCCCTTCCAATTTGGATACCTTTCATTTCCTTTTCTTGTCTGATGGCTAGGACTTAGCTGTGGCTAGAATACATCTATGTTGAATAGAAGTGGCGAGAGTGGGGTTTTTGTCTTGTTCCAGATTTTAGTAGGAAGGCTTTCAGCTCTTCTTCACTGAGGATTATGGCTGTAGGTTGTCATTAATGGCTTTATTTGTAGATATGTTTCCTTTATACTCACTTTCATAAGAGTTTTTATTGTGAGTGGGTGTAGAATTTTGTCAAATGCTTTTCTGCATCTATTGAGATGATCATGTGGATTTTGACATTTCTTTTTTAATATGGTATATTATCTTGATTTTAATATGTTGAACCATTTTTGTGACACTGGTATGAATCCAGCTTGGTTGTGATTTAAAATACTTTTTATGTGTTGTAGGTTCAGCTTGCTAATATTTTGTTGAATTTTTACACCTACATTCATCAAAGATATTGGCTTGTAATTTTCTTTTTTGGTGGTGTCTTTGTCTGGTTTTGATATTAGGGTGATGGTGGCTCCATAGAATGTCTTTTGGAGTATTTCCTCCTCATCAGTCTTCTGGAAGAATTTGAGAAGGGTCACTGTAGGTTCTTTTTTATATGTTTTGTAGAATTTGCCTGTGAAGCCATCTGGTCTTGGACTTTTATTTGTAGGGAGATTTTTATTTTTAGTACAGGTTTTATTTCACTTATAATGATCAATTTGTTCAAATTACTTGTTTCTTCTTGATTCAATTTTGGTGAACTGTATGTTTTTGGAAACTTGTCTATTTCTTCTAGGTTGTCTAATTTGTTGTCATATAATTGTTCATAAAATTCTCTCTCTATATATATATATTTCTATTTCTGCAATATCAGTTGTGGTTTCTTATTTTGTTTATTTGGGTCCTCTTTTCTCTGTGAGCCTGGTCAGAGGTTTATCATTTTGTTTTCCCTTTCAAAGTACCAGCTCTTAGTTTTATTGATTTTTTTCTAATGTCTTTTAATCTCAATTTTATTTCCTTCCTGACCTTTATTTATTATTTCCTTCCTTCTGCTGACTTAAGGTATTGTTTATTCCTCTTTTTTCAATTTTAGGTAGTCGGTTAGGTTGCTTATTTGAGATTTTTCTTGCTAGTTAAGGAAGGCCTATAAGCTGAAACTCCAATTCTTTGGCCACCTCATGTGAAGAGTTTACTCAATGGAAAAGACCCTAATGCTGGGAAGGATTGGTAGCAGGAGGAGAAGGGGACGACAGAGGGTGAGATGGCTGGATGGCATCACTGACTCGATGGACATGGGTTTGGGTAGGCTCCAGGAGTTGGTGATGGACAGGGAGGCCTGGCATGCTGGGGTTCATGGGGTCACAAAGAGTTGGTCACGACTGAGTGACTGAACTGAACTGAACTGAACTGTATTGCTATGAACTTCCCTCTAAGAACTGCTTTTGCTGCATCCCATAGATTTTGTATGATTTTGTTTTTTTGTGTGTTTTCCTCTCAAGGTATGTTTTAATTTCCTCATTGGTTTCTTTGTTGATCCACTGGTTATTTATAGTAGCATGTTGTTTAGTCTTCATGTAATTGTGTTTTTCTCATTTCTTTCCTTGTGGTTGACTTCTAGTTTTATGCCATTGTGGTCAGAGAGATGCTTGAAATAATTTTTGTATTCTTAAATTTGTTTAGTTTTATGCTCTAGTATGTGGTCAATCCTAGAGAATGTTCCATGTGCACTTGAAAAGAATGTGGTCTTTTGTGTTTTTTTTGTTTGTTTTTTGCTGTTGTTGTTTCTGCTTTTGTTTTTGCATATAATATCCCCAAAATATCCACTAAGTTTAACTGTTCTATTGTATCATTTAGGATCTCTATTGTCTTGTTGATTTTCGTCTAGAAGGTATGTCCATTGATGGAGGTGGCATGTTAAATTCTGCTACTATTATTGTATTCCCATAAATTTCTCCTTTTACATCTGTTAGCATTTGTTTTATGTATTTGTGTGTTCCTATATTAGGTGTGTATATGTTGAAGATTATAAAATATTCTTCTCATATTTATCTTTTCCCAGTATATAGTATCCTTCTTTATCTTTCTTTATGGCCTTTGTTTTAAAGTCTTTTTTGTCTGGTATGAGTATTACAACTCCCACTTTCTTGTCATTTCCATTCCCATTAAATATTAAATATCTTTTCCCATCCCCTAACTTTCAATCTATGTGTGTCCTTTACCCTAAGGTATGTCTCTTGTAGACAGAATATTGTAGGCTCTTGCTTTTTTTTAATCCAGTTTGGCACTGTGCAACTTTTGATTGGAGCATTTGGCCCATTGATATTTAAGGTAATCATTGATAGATATGTATTTATTGCCATTTTAAAGCTTGTTTTTTAGTTGATTATGCATTTTTTCTTTGTTCCTTTCTCTCTGTCTGTCTCTCTCTCTCTCTCTTTTTTTTTTTTTTGGTTTGCTGATTTCCTTCTATGCTTATGTTCTCTTTCTGGCTTTTGTGAATCTATTGTCCTTTTCTGATTTGTGATTGTACTGTTTTTCAATGTGTTAACCCCTTCCTATATATACGTGATTTAGACTGCTCAAATACATTCTAAAACAAACAAACAAATAAATTACATTGTCTACTGTTCTTCCCCACATTTTATGGTTTTGCTCTCCTATTTTACATCTTCTTGTTTATCCATTTACTGTTCCTTGTGTTTATCATCTGCTTTCACAAATAGGTTTTATTATTTTCTTTTTGATTTGTATACTGGCTAATTTAAGTCATTTGCTTTCCAATTGTGATTTCCTCCTTCCTATATCTTCTTGCTCACTTTCTATTTCTCTAAATAGAAAAGACCTTTCAGTATTTCTTTTAGGGTAGGTCTAGTATTTCTGTGCTCTTTTAGTTTTTGCTTATCTTAGAAATCCTTTAGTTTTCCTCCTATTATAAATGATAATTGTGATGGATAGAATATACTAGGTTTAACACTTCTCCCTTTCAGGACTTTGAATGTATTTTGCCACTCTCTTCTTGCCTGCCACATTTCTGTAGAGAAATCAACTGAGAGTCTTATGAGTCAGTTCAGTCGCTCAGTTGTGTCCGACTCTTTGTGACCCCATGGACTGCAGCATGCCAGACTTCCCTGTCCATCGCCAACTCTCAAAGCTTGCTCAAACTCATGTCCATTGAGTTGATGATGCCATCCAACCATCTCATCCTCTGTTGTCCACTTCTCCTCCCACCTTTCCCATCATCAGGGTCTTCTCCAATGAGTCGGTTCTTCACATCAGGTGGCCAAAGTATTGGAGCTTCAGCTTCCGCATCAGTCCTTCCAATGAATATTCAGGACTGATTTCCTTTAGGATTGACTGGCTTGATCTCCTTGCAGTCCAAGGGACTCTCAAGAGTCTTCTCCAACACCACAGCTCAAAAGTATCAATTCTTCAGCACTTAGCTTTCTTTATGGTCCAACTCTCACATCCATATGTGACTACTGGAAAAACCATAGCTTTGACTAGACAAATCTTTGTCAGCAAAGTAATGTCTCTGCTTTTCAGTATGCTGTCTAGGTTGGTCATAGCTTTTCTTCCAAGGAGTAAGTGTCTTTTAATCTCATGGCTGCAGTCACCATCTGCAGTTACTTTGGAGCCCAAGAAAACAGCCTCTCACTGTTTCCATTGATCCAACATCCATAAATGGCCTCTCCCATTCAGGAGTTGTTTCACTTGTTGGCTGGTAAAAATAGTTAGTTTGTCCCCAAGAGAGAGTTTTAAAGCATCTTCTATCAGGACTGCAATAGATGCAAGATTTTAAAGGCAGGAAAAGATCTCTTTCCAATAAGGGAGTAGGACACTCAGGGACCACCAGAAACTGCTGGGAAAATACTTGTCCCTTCCAGCAACAAAGAAGTCCTCTAGTGAATCTTTTTGTAATTGTTTTACCTATAGCACCCCAAATCGTACAGGTTCAGGAGGAGAAGGTTCAGAGTAGAAGGTCAGGACAGAGTAGGTAGCCCTTTTGTCAACCAAGAAATTCTTGGACCTACCTGTCACATCCAGTTGCACCCTTGGCTCCAGCCTCATATGATGGTTATCTGTGACAGGCGGGCTGGCTGGGGCAGGCTGCTTCAGTCCTGTTGAACCATTGTGAGGGAAGGCTTGGGGCTTGACCTTGAGCCTCTTGGGTCCCCAGGGCAGAGTGCCACCCAATGTCCAAATTGATGGCACTTGTATCATGCTGTTTTAGGAGATTTGCCATCGTTTGGACACTCGTTGACCCAATGTCCCGCCTGCTTACAGATTAGGCATTTTCCTTGTGCCTTGTCCTTCAAGCACTTGGGATTTGCCATGGGTCTTCCCTGGAGGGTGGCCAGCATCTGGGCATGCCTTGTCTCTTTCCTTTTCTCCCTTTCCTGGGCCTTGGCCTCCCTCTCCTGTTTTCTATTATAAAAATGTATTGGTGGCTGTCTGGACCATCTCATCTAAAGAGGCAGCAGGGTCCTGCTGCTGTAGCTGTTGTAACTTTATCCTGATGTCTGATGCACACTGAGACAGGAATTTGTCCTTTAAAATCACCTGTCCCTCGTAAGAGTCTAAATCCGGATTGGTAAACTTTTGAAGGGCCTCTTTTAGATGTTCCAGAAAGTCAATGGGGTCTCATTGAGTTATTGCTGAGACTGTGCACAGTCCCACAACTAATAGGCTTCCTTCTATTTCCATGGTGGACTTCCTTAGGGGTGAGTCTTTCTGAAACTTATCCTACCCAGTATTGTTGCAACCTGAGAGTTAGGCGTCTCCGGGTCAGGGTGCAGATCCCCAGGCAGGCTGAGGGGTGACAGCCTCCTGGAGATCGAATCCCCGGACTGGTCGAGGCATGTCGGCCTCCCAGGAATTGGGTCCCTGGGCAGGTCAAGGCATGTCGACCTCCTGGAACCTCTGGACTGGTGGATCTTCTTTTTCTTGACTTGTTTTATGAGTATTCCTTTGTAATTAATTCTTTGTTTTTATCTAATTGCCTTTAGAATTCTCTATTTAACTTTTGCCATTTTTATTATTATCTGTCTTGGTGTAGATCTGTTTGAGTTCATCTTGTTGGGATTCTTTGTGCTTCCTGTACCTGGATATCTATTTCTTTTTTTGGGTTTGAGAAGTTTGCAGCAAAAGTTTCTTCAAGTACATTTTTAATCCCCTTTTCTCTTTCTTGTCCTTCTGGAATCCCTATTATGCTTTGATTGGCACACTTTATATTGTTCCATAGTGAAAGTGAAGTCACTCGGTCGTATCTGACTGTTTGTGACCCCATGGACTTTAGTCTACCAGGTTCCTCCGCCCATGGAATTTTCAGGCAAGAGTACTGGAGTGGGTTGTCATTTCCTTCTCCAGAAGATCTTCCTGACCCAGGGATCGAACCCAGGTCTCCCACATTGCAGGCAGATGCTTTACCATCTGAGCCACCAGGGAAGCATATTGTTCCATAGATCTCTTTTTTTTTTTTTTTTTTGAGTTTCCTGTATATTTTATTTTATTTTATTTTTTTTAAATTTTTTATTAGTTGGAGGCTAATTACTTCACAACATTTCAGTGGGTTTTGTCATACATTGATATGAATCAGCCATAGATTTACACGTATTCCCCATCCCGATTCCCCCTCCCACCTCCCTCTCCACCCGATTCCTCTGTGTCTTCCCAGTGCACCAGGCCTGAGCACTTGTCTCATGCATCCCACCTGGGCTGGGGATCTGTTTCACCATAGATAATATACATGCTGTTCTTTTGAAATATCCCACCCTCACATTCTCCCACAGAGTTCAATAGTCTGTTCTGTATTTCTGTGTCTCTTTTTCTGTTTTGCATATAGGGTTATCGTTACCATCTTTCTAAATTCCATATATATGCGTTAGTATGCTGTAATGTTCTTTATCTTTCTGGCTTACTTCACTCTGTATAAGGGGCTCCAGTTTCATCCATCTCATTAGGACTGGTTCAAATGAATTCTTTTTGACGGCTGAGTAATATTCCATGGTGTATATGTACCACAGCTTCCTTATCCATTCATCTGCTGATGGGCATCTAGGTTGCTTCCATGTCCTGGCTATTATAAACAGTGCTGCAATGAACATTGGGGTGCACGTGTCTCTTTCAGATCTGGTTTCCTCAGTGTGTATGCCCAGAAGTGGGATTGCTGGGTCATATGGCAGTTCTATTTCCAGTTTTTTAAGAAATCTCCACACTGTTTTCCATAGCGGCTGTACTAGCTTGCATTCCCACCAACAGTGTAAGAGGGTTCCCTTTTCTCCACACCCTCTCCAGCATTTATTGCTTGTAGACTTTTGGATAGCAGCCATCCTGACTGGCGTGTAATGGTACCTCATTGTGGTTTTGATTTGCATTTCTCTAATAATGAGTGATGTTGAGCATCTTTTCATGTGTTTGTTAGCCATCTGTATGTCAACATAGATCTCTTTAATTGCTTTCATCTTCTCATTTGGTTTTCTGTCTGCTGTTATGATTGGGTAATTTCCATTATTCTATCTTCCAGATCACTTCTTTTTTCTTCTGCATTATCCATTCTGACATTCATTGCCCTTAGTTCATCTTTTGTATCAGCAAATGAATTTTTAAGTTTTTCTTTCCTCTTCCTTTTTATAGTAATCTGCATCTCTGTTGACAGCCTGTCTTAATTCCTTCAATATTTTCATTGTGTCCTTTTAGAACTTGGCATCTATTACACTGCAGGGGTCTGTTTCATTGTTTGTGCCTTCAGGAGAATTCTCTTGGTTTTTTAACTGGAGTAATTCCTCTGCTTCATCATTTTGATTATATTTCTCTTAGCATTATACATTTATTAGAGTGACTCAAATCCAGAATGCTGAAAACACCAAACGCTGAAAAGGATGTGGAGGAAGAGGTACTTATATTCATTGCTGGTAGGAATGCAAAATGGTACAGCCACTTTGGAGGAGACTTTGGTGATGTCTTATGAAACTGAATTTACCTGTCCCATACGAGCCAGCAATCATACCTCTTGGTATTTACCCAAAGGAATTGACAAAAATTTTGTTCACTCAAAACCTGAACATAGATATTTGTTGTTGTTTAGTTGCTAAGTTGTGTCTGGCACTTTTGCAACCCCATGGACTGTAGCCTGCGAGGCTCCTCTGTCAATGGGATTTCCATGCAAAAATACTAGAGTGGGTTGCCACTTCCTTCTCCAGATCTTCCCCACCCAGGGACTGAACCTCCATTTCCTGCATTAGCAGACAGATTCTTTACCACTGAGCTACCAGGGAAGACCACACATATATTTATAGTAGCTTTAACTGGTAAAGAATTCACCTGCAATGCAGGAGACCCTGGTTCGATTCCTGGGATGGGAAGATCTGCTGGAGAAGGGATAGGCTACCCACTCCAATATTCTTGGGCTTCCTTGGTGGACTGCAATGTGGGAGACCTAGGTTTGATTCCCTGGGTTTGGAAGATCCCTTGGAGAAGGGAACAGCTACCCACTCCAGTATTCTGGCCTGGAGAATTCCATTGACAGAGGAGCCTGGAAGTTTACAGTCCATGTGGTAAAAAAGGGTTGGATATTACTGAGTAACTTCACTTTCACATTGTTCATAATTGCCAAAAGTTGGGAGCAATCATATTCTTCAGTAGGAAAATGGATAAACTGTAGTCCATCCAGACAGTGGAATATTATTCAGTGTTAAAAAGACATGCATGCATGCTAAGTCACTTCAATTGTGTCCGACTCTTCACAACCCTATAGCCCATAGCCTGGAGGCTCCTCTGTCCATCAGGTTCTCCAGGCAAGAATACCAGAGAGGTTTGCCATGCCCTTCTCCAGGGGATTTTCCTGACTCAGGGATCCAATCCAGGTCTCTTAAGTCTCCTGCATTAGCAGATAGGTTCTTTACCACTAGTGCCCACTGGGGAAGCCCACTGGGGGAAAAAAAAAAAAACATGGAGGAATTTTAAATTCTATTTCTAAGTGAAAGAAACCAAGTTGAAAAGGCTATATGATTCCCACTATACAACATTCTGAAAAAGTAAAATATATGACAATAGTTAAAAGATCAGTTAGAGTTGCTAATGGTTAGAGTTGGGGGGAAGATGAATAGACAGGGCACAGAGTATTTTGAGGGGTAGTGAAACTACTCCATCTGATACCATAATGAGGAATACATGTTGTGTATTATACAATCAATCAGCTAGTTGAGGTATTGTTTTTCTTTTACTGATGATGTGACCCAAAATTTCAGTCTTGAGGTCCAAGGTTCTTCATTGGACCTGCCTTTATTGGGATTCTCTGGTTTTATACTACATTTGCTGTTTGACATGAAAGTACTAAAATGCTCAATAGAGAATCCTCTGTGCTTGAAGCACAATCTTGCTACTACACTGTAGCAGAAATCATATTTCAACTTGATAAATTGGGGTCAAGCACTTCCTCTCTTGTTGAGAGAGAGAGTGAGAGAATAAAATGAGTAGATGATAGCATTAATTCTAGAAAATGGACACATCTTGTCCTCTGCTCAGAGTATCCCTCACTCAGAAACCATTTTATTTCAACAAGAACAACCAACATTTTAAAGCATAGATAGAAAAAAATAATTTAATTATTAGCTATAATAATGAGAGAAACAATTCCTATTCCTTTTTTCTTTAATTCCAATACGTATATATTCTGGCTATTGGATAGACAACAACATATAACAGTAGCTGGTCAAGAGTATAAACTGCATTATGTCATACCACATCTCAACAGCTTATTTTCTTTATTATTCTTTCAATTTATTTTTTTTAAGTATAGTAGATTTACAATGTTGTGTTAATTTCTTCTTTACAGCAAAGTGATTCATTTTTATGTTTATATATTCTTTTCCATTATGGTTTATCACAAAATATTGAATATGATTCCTTGTGCTATATAGTAGGACCTTCTTGTTTTCTGTTCTATATATAAAGGTCACATCTGCTTATTCCAGACTCTTAATCCATTCCTCCTCCAGCCCCCATTCCCTTTGCAACTATGAGTTTCTTCTCTATGTCTGTGAGTCTGTTTCTGTTTTATAAATAAGTTCATTTGTGTCATTTAAAAATATTCCACATATAAGGGATATCATATATTTGTCTTTCTCTCTCTAGCTTTCTTCACTTAGCATGATATTCTCTAGGTCCAACCATTTTGCTGCAAATGGCATTATTTCATTCTTTTTTTATGACTGAGTAGTATTCCACTGTATATATGTACCACATCTTCTTTTTTCATTCAACTGTCAATGGACATTTAGGTTTTTTCTATGTCTTGACTTTTATAAGTAGTGTTGCTATGAACATATGGATGCAGGTATCTTTTTGAATTAGAGTTTTGTCTGAGTATATGTCCAGGAGAAGGATTGCTGGATCATATGATAGTTCTACTTTTAATTTTCTGAAGAACGTCCATAATGTTTTTCATAGTGGCTGCACCAACTTTTATTCCCACCAACAGTGTAGGAGGGTTCCCTTTTTCCCATATCCTCTCCAGCATTTATTTGTAGACTTTTTAATGATGGCCATTTTGACAGATGTGAGAAGGTACCTCATTGTAGTTTTGATTTGCATTGTTCTAATAATTATTGATGTTGAGCATTTTTTCATAGGCCTGTAAACTATGTGTACATCTTCTTTAAATAAATGTCTGTTTAGGTATTTTGTGCATATTTTGATTGTTTTCTTTTTAACTGAGCCACATGTTCAGTTCACTTTAGTCACTCACTCATGTCTGACTATTTGTGACCCCATAGACTGCAGCACACCAGGCTTCCCTCTTTCTCACCATCTCCCAGAGCTTGCTCAATCATGTCCATTGAGTCGGCGATGTCCTCCAACCGTCTCATCCACTGTTACCCCTTTCTCCTCCTGCCTTCAATCTTTCCCAACATCAGGGTCTTTTCCAAAGAGTCAGTTATTCACATCAGGTTGCCAAAGTGTTGGAGTTTCAGCTTCAGTATCAGTCCTTCCAATGAATATTCAGGACTGATTTCCTTTAGGATTGACTGGTTTGATCTCCTTGTAGTCCAAGGGACTCCCAAGAGTTTTTCCCAACACCACAGTTCATCAGTTCTTCGGTGCTCTGCCTTTTTTTATGGTCCAGCTCTCACATGAGCCGCATGAGCTGCTTGTAAATTTTGGAAACCAATCCCTTGTCAGTCGCATTATTTGTAAATATTTTCACCCATTCTGTGGGTTGTCTTTTCATTTTGTTTATGATTTCTTTTGCTGTGCAAAAACTTTTGCATTTAATTCAGTACCATTTTTTTTTTTAATTTTACTTCTGTTGCCTGTGAAACTGACATAAGAAAACATTGGTATGGTTTATGTCAAAAAGTGTTTTGCCTATGTTCTTATCTTCCATGAGTTTTATGGAAGTTTTATGCCTTATATTTAACCATTTTGAAATTTCTTGCATGTATGGTATGAGGATGTGTTCTAACTTCATTGATGTACAAGCAGCTGTCCAGCGTTCTCACCACCACTTCCTGGAGAGCCTATCTTTTCTCCATTTTATATTCTTACCCCTTTGGTTGAAAACTAGTTGACCATACATGTGTAAGTTTATTTCTGGACTGTCTATTCTGCTTCATTGATCCATAAGTCTGTTTTTGTGTCATTACCTCACTGTTTTAATTACTTTAACTCTGTAGTGTTGTCTGAAGTTTGGCAGGGTTGCGCTTCCTGCCTTATTCTTTTTTCTTAAAATTGCTTTGGCAATTCTGGGTCTTTTATGGTTCCATATAAATTTACAGATTATTTGTACTAGTACTGTGAAAGCTTTCATGTGGATTACATTAAATCTGTAGATTTCTTTGGGTAGAACGGCCATTTTAATGATAGTAAAACAATAACAACAAAAATTCTTCAATCCAAAAGCATAGGATATCTTTCCAGTTCTTTGAATCATCATCAGTTTCCTTTATAAGTGTTTTACAGTTCTCAATTTGTAAGTCTTTCATCTCCTTGGTCAAGTTTATTCCTAAGTTATTTTGTCTTATGTGATCTTAAGAGAAATTTTTTTTATACTCCCTTTCTGATATTTCTTTTTTAGTGTAAATAAATGCAACCAATTTCTCTGTTAATCTTGTATCCTGCTACTTTGCTGAATTCATTTATCAGTTCTAGTAGTTTTTGTGTAGAGTCTTTAGGGTTTTCTATATATGGTATCATGTCATCTGCATATAATGCCAATTTTGCCTCTTCCCTTCCAATTTAGATACTTTTATTTCTTTTTCTCATATGATTGCTATGACTAGGAATACCAATATTAAGTTAAATAGAAGTGGTGAGAGTAGACATCCTTGTCTTGTTCCTGATTTTAGCAGGAAGACTTTCATCCTTTCGTTGTTGAGTATTATATTGGTTGTGGGTTTGTCATAAAGAGCTCTTATTGAGATATGTTTCCTTTCTACCCATTTTGGAAAGAGTTTTTATCATGATGGGAGGTTAAATTTTATCAAATGATTTTCTGCATCTATTGAGATGGTCCTGTGTTTTTTGTCTTTATTTGATGTGGTGTATCACATTGATTTATTTCCATATGTTGAATTATTCTTGTGACCCTGGGATGAATCCAACTTTGTCATCATATATGCTCTTTTTCATGTGTTGTTGGATTTGGTTTGAAAATATTTGTTGAGAATATTTGCACCTGTATTCATCAAAGATGTTGATTGATCTGTAATTTTCTATTTTTTGTGTGTGTTATGTTTGTCTGGTTTTGGTATCACAGTGATGGTGGCTTCATAGAATGTCTCTGGAGTGCTCATTCCTCTTCAATCTTTTGGAAGAGGTTGAGAAGGATTAGTATAGCTTCTTCTCTGTATGTTTGGTGGAATTCACCTATGAAGCCAAAAGTCCTGGACTTTAGTTTGTGGGGAGTTTTTTAAGTCCAGATTCCAATTTATTTCTAGTAATCAGTCTGTTCAAATTGTCTTTTTCTTCTTAATTCAGTTTTGCTGGTCTGTATGTTTTTGGAAGGGGCTTCCCCAGAAGCTCAGCTGGTAAAGAATCACCAGCAATGCAAGAGACCCCGGGTTGATTCCTGGGCCAGGAGGTTCTCCTGGAGAAGGGATAGGCTACCGACTCCAGTATTCTTGGACTTCCCTGGTGGCTGAGATGGTAAAGAATCTGCCTGCAATGTGGGAGACCTGGTTCGATCCCTGGGTTGGGAAGATCCCCTAGAGGAGGGCATGGCAACCCACTGCAGTATTCCTACCTTTTGAATACCCATGAGCCGAGGAGCTTGGTGGACTATAGTCCATGGGGTTGCAAAGAGTTGGACACAACTGAGTGACTAAGCACAGCACAGCACATGTTTCTCGAAACCTCTCCATTTTTTCTAAGTTCTTGAATTTTTTAGCATATAATTATTCATGGTATTCTCTTCCAGTTTTTTGTATCTCTGTGATATCCATTATTATTTCTCCTTTTTCATTTCTTATTTTGTTTATTTGGGTCTTCTCTCTTTTCTTCTTGGTTAACCTCCTCAGTGGTTTGTCAATTTTGTTTACCCTTTTCAAAGAGCCAGCTCTTGGTTTTATAGATTTTTTTCCCCCTATTTTTTAAAAAGTCTCTATTTCCTATCTGATCTTTACTAGTTTTTCCTTCTACTGACTTTTTTTTTCTTTTTTTTTTTCTACTGACTTTTTATTTTGTTTGTTCTTTTTTTTTTTATTAATTCTTCTAGGCAGTGGGTTAGGTTTTTCTTGTTTTGAGATTTTTGTTTTTTGAGTAAGGCCTGTGTCCCTACAAATAGGTTTCTTTCTAATTACTGCTTTCGCTGCATCCCATAGATTTTGTATGGTTGCATTTTTATATCATTTGTCTCAGGCATCTTTTGCTTTCCTCTTTGAATTCATTGTTGGTCCACTAGTTTTTTAGTAGCATATTGTTTATTCTCTATGTGATCTTGTTTTTCTAATTTATTTTTCTGTAGTTGACTTCTAATTTCATGCTGTTGTAGTCAGAAAAGATGCTTGAAATAATTTCTATACTCTTATATTTGCTGGACTCTTTTTGTGCCACACTGTATGTTCAGTTCTAGAAAATGTTCCATGTGCACTTGAAAAGAATGTGTATTATGGTTTTTTTGGATGTAATGTCCTGAAAATATCAATTAAGTCTACCTGTTTTATTGTATCGTTTAGGATATCTGTTACCTTTTTGATTTTCTTTCTAGCAGATCTGTCCATTGATATGAGTAGGGTATTAAAGCTTCTTACTATTATTATTGTATTCCTGTCAATTTTTCCTTATACCTGTTGTTTTGTGTATTTGGGTGCTCTTATATTGGGTACATATAGGTTGATGAGTGTAATGTTCTCTTCTTGTATTGATCCTTTTATCATTATGTAGTGTCCTTCTGCATCTTTCTTCAGCAGTTTTGTTTTAAAGTCTACTTTGTCTGATACGAGTATTGCAAGCCCCCTTTTTTGTTATTTCCATTTGCATGAAATATCTTTTTCTACACGTTCCCTTTCAATCCATGTGTGTCCTTTGCCCTAAAGTGGGTCAATACACTATACAGCATGATGAAAACTCTTGTTTTTTTATCCAGTCTTCTACTCAGTGTCTTTTGATTCAAGCATTTAATCCATTGACATTTAAGGTAATCAATGGTTATTGTTGGTGTTCAGTCACTAAATAGTGTCTGATTCTTTGCAACCCATGGACTGCAACACCCCAGGCTTCCCTGTCCTTCACTAACTCCAGGAGTTTGCTCAAATTCATACCCTTTGAATTGGTGATGCTATCAAACCATCTCAACCTCTGCCACCCTCTTCTCCTTTTTACCATCAGTTTTTCCCAGCATAAGGGTCTTTTCCAATGAGTCAGCTCTCCACATCAGTTGGCCAAAGGATTAGAGCTTCAGCATCAGTCCTTCCAGTGACTATTCAGAGTTGATTTCCTTTAGCATTGACTGGCTTGATTTCTGTGCAGTCCAAGAGACCCTCACAATTCTTCTCCAGCACTACAATTCAAAGGCATTAGTTCTATGGCACTCAGCCATCCTTATGATCCATCTCTCACATCCATACATGACTACTGGAAAAAAACATAGCTTTGACTATATGGTCCTTTGTCAGCAAAGTGATCTCTTTGCTTTTTAATATACTTTCTAGGTTTGTCATAGCTTTCCTTCCAAGGAGCAAGCATCATTTGCTTTCATAGCTGCTGTTACCATCTGCAGTGATCTTGGAGCCCAAGAAAAGAAAATTAGTCACTGCTTCCATTTGTCCCCCTTCTATTTGCCATGAAGTGATGAGACTGGATGCCATGATCTTGGTTTTTTGGATGTTAAGTTTTATGCCGGCCTTTTCACTCTCCTCTTTTACCCACATCAAGAGGATCTTTAGTCCCTCTTTATTTTCTGCCATTAGAGTGGTATCATCTGCATATCTGAGGTTGTTGACACTTTTCCTGGCAAGCTTGATTCTACCTTGCGATTAACCCAGCTTGGCATTTTACATGATGTACTCTGCATATAAGTTTTAAAAAATGGGGTATAGCTAATATACAGCCTTGGCATAGTCCTTTCCCAATTTTGAACCAGTTACTTGTTCCATGTAAGGTTCTAATTGTTGCTTCTTGACCTGAATACAGATTTCTCAGGAGACAGGTAAGGTGGTCTTATATTCTTGTCTCTTGAAGAATTTTCCACAGTTTGCTGTGATCTACACAGTTAAAGGCTTCAGTGTAGTCAATGACGCAGTAGTAGATGTTTATTTGCTTTCTCTATGATCCAGTGAATGTTGGCAATTTGATCTCTGGTTCCTGTGCCTATTCTAAAGCCAGCTTGTACATCTGAAAGTTCTCAGTTCATGTACTGCAGATGCCTAGCTTGAAGGATTTTGAGCATGACCTTAGACTAACATGCAAAATGGGTACAATTGTTCAGTAGCTTGAACATTCTTTGCCACTGCCCTTCCTTGAGATTGGAGTAAAAACTCCTTTTTGACTCCTGTGGCCACTGATGAGTTTTCCAAATTTGCAGGTGTATTGAGTGCAGCACTTTAACAGCATCATCTTTTAGGATTTGAAATAGCTCACCTGGAATTCAATCACCTCCACTGTCTTTGTTTGTAATAATACTTTCTAAGGCCCACTTGACTTCACACTCCAGGATGTCTGGCTCTAGGTGAGTGACCACATCATTGTGGTTGTCTGGGTCATTAAGACCTTTTTTTGTACAGTTCTTCTGTGTATTCTTGACACCTCTCTTAATTTCTCCTGCTTCTTTAGGTCACTACTGTTTTTGTCCTTTACCATGCCCATGTTTGCATGAAATGTTCCCTTGATATCTCCAGTTTTCTTGAAGAGATCTCTAGTCCTTCTCATTCTATTGTTTTGCAATAAGGAGCTCATGATCTGAACTACTGTCAGCTCCAGGTCTTGTTTTTGTTGACTATATAGTGCTTCTGCATCTTTGGCTACAAAGAACATAATCAACCTGATTTTGGTACTTAACCATTTCATGATGTTCATGTGTAGAGTCATCTCTTGTGTTGTTGGAAGATGCTTGCTATGACCAGTGTGTTCTCTTGACAAAGCTGTTAGCCTTTGCCCTGTTTCTTTTTGTACTCCAAGATCAAACTTTTCTGTTACTGTGGGTATCTCTTGACTTCCTACTTTTGCATTCCAATCCCCTATGATGAAAAAGACATCCTTTATGGTGTTCTAGAAGGTCTTGTAGGTCTCTGTAGAACTGTTCAACTTCATTTTCTTCAGCGTCAGTGTTGGGCATAGACTTGGATTACTGTGATGTAGAATGGTTTGCCTTGGAAATAAACAGATCGTTCTGTCGTTTTTGAGATTGCACCCATGTACTGCATTTTGGACCCTTATGTTAACTACAAGGGCTACTCCATTTCTCTAAGTGGTTCTTGCCCACAGTAGCAGATATAATGGTCACCTGAATTAAATTTTCTTATTCTCACCCATTTTAGTACTGATTCCTAAGATGTCAATGTTCACTCTTGCCATTTCCTGCTTGACCACCTATAATTTACGTTGGTTCATAGACCTAACATTCCAGGTTCCTATGCAATATTGTTCTTTACAGCCTCAAACTTTCACTACCAGATCCATCCACAACTGAGCATCATTTCTACTTTGGCCCAGCCTCTTCATTCTTTCTGGAGCTATTATTAATTGCCCTATATTCTTCCCCAGCAGTATATAGGATATCTTCTACCCTGGGGGTCTCATCTTTCATTGTCAAATCTTTTGGCCCTTTCATACTGTTCATGGGGTTCTCACGTCAAGAATACTGGAGTGATTTGCCATTCCCCCTTCCAGTGAACCACATTTTATCAGAACTCTCCACTATGACCCGTCTGTCCTGGCTGGCCCTGCATGGCATGGCTCATAGCTTCATTTAGCTACGCAAGCCCCATTGCCACAAGGCTGTGATCTAAGAAAGGGACCATTGATAGATATATATTTATTGTCATTTTAAACCTTGTTTTCCAGTTGATTTTATGTTTTTCTTTCGTTCATGTTTCTTTTTGTCTTTTTCCTTTGTATTATGCTTATGTTCTCTTATTTTTGGTTTTCGTGAATCTATTATATGTTTTCTGCAGTTATTCCTTTTTACAAGTATGACTCCTTTCTATGTCTACTTTGTTTAGACTGATAGTCATAAAAATTAAAACACATTCTATAAACAAAATCTACATTTTTTACTCTCCTTCCCCACATATATGATATAATTTTATGCCTTCTTTTACATCTTCATGTTTATGATTTTGCTCTTCATTATGGTTATCATCACTTTCAAAAATTTTTTTTTTAATCTATACTGGTTTATTTAGATGAATTACTTTCTGATTGTGGCTTACTCTTTTCTATAGATTCTTGGTTCTTTTCTACTTAGAGATGTCCTTTCAATATTTCTTTTAGGATAAGTTTAGTATTCCTGTATTCCTTTAGTTTTTGCTTGTCTGAGAAATACTTTCTCTCTTCTATTATAAATAATAGTTTTGCTGGCTACAGTAGTCTTGGTTAAAAAATTTTCCCTTTCAAGACTTTGAATGTATCTTGCTACTCTCTTCTAACCTGTGACATTTCTACATAGGAGTCAGCTGATAGCTTTATGGGGGTTCACTTTTAATTAACTCCTTTTTGTTTTTGCTGCCTTTGAATGTTGCCTTTGTCTTTAACTTTTGCCATTTTACTTATAGTATGACTCGGGGGACTTCAGTGCAGTAGTGGAGACTGTGCTTCCAGTGAAGGGGTTGGGAGTTCAATCCCTGGTCAGAGAAATAAGATCCCATATGCTGCATGGTGCAGCCAAAAAATAAATAAATAAATATTTTTTAAAAATTGAAAAAAATATCCTGGTGAAAGTCTGTTTGGGTTCACTTTGTTTGAGATCCTCTTTCTTCTGATGCCTGGATATGTTTCCTTCTTTAGGTTTGGGAAGTTTTCAGCAATAACTTCTTCAAATACATTTTTGATCCCCTTTTTCTTTCCTTCTGGAATTCCTGTTAGACTGGCATGCTTTATATTATTCCATAGGTTTCTTATATTGCTTTCATTGTTTGCATTTGGCTTTCTGTCTGCTGTTCTTAGTTGCAGTACATGGGATCTTTAGTTGTGGCCTGCAGGATCTATTTCCCTAACCAGGGATCAAACCTGGTTCCATGCATTGGGAGTTCAGAGTCTTAGCCACTGGACCACAGGGAAGTACCTGTCTGCTCTTCTCGTTGGGTGATTTCCATTACTCTATCTTCTAGATTGCTTATTTGTTTTTCTATATTATTCAATCTGTTATCCAATACCTTTAACTCAGCTTTTGTTTCAGCAAATAGATTTTCTAATTTTTCTTGGCCACTCTATGGTTTCTAGTTCCTTTTTAGAGTAATCTGCATTTTATTAATATTCTTTCTTAAGTCTTTCAGTATTTTCATTATCTCCTTTTAAAAAAGTGCCTTAAGTGAAAGTCTCTCAGTCATGTCCAACTCTTTGCAAACCCATGGACTATAAGCCAGAATACTGTAGTGGGTAGCTGGTCCCTTCTCCAGGGGATCTTCCCTACCCAGGGATTGAACCTAGGTCTCACACATTGCAGGAGATTCTTTACTACTGAGCCATAGGGGAAGCCCAAGAATACTGGAGTGGGTAGCCTATCCCTTCTCCAGTGGATCTTCCCGACCCAGGAATCGAACCTGGGTCTCCTGCATTGCAGGTGGATTTGCTACCAACTGAGCTATCAGAATAGCCTTCTGTCAAGGGGGATTAGACTTAAGTGGACTGTTTTATTCCTTCTTTCAGGCATTTGCTTGATCTTGTAATATGGAGTGGTTCTTGTGCTTCATGCTTACTATATGTGTTTAGAAGAAAAAAAATTCCTGTTCTTAGAGGACTGTCTTTATATGGGAGCATCCCTATGTAGCCCATATGGGGTTAATAGTTTTGGTGTGAGGTCTGTTTTTAGCGTGGATGCCTTCCACCTCTTTCCTCAGTTTGTGCTGGCTGTTATCCCCATCATAAGGGGTGTGACTTGTGTTGTGGTGACCAAAAGCCTTCACTGGATGTTGAGTGAAGCCTCTTCTTTGCTGTGTGATTGTAACAGCCCTTTCAGGGGAAGGGTCTCCTCCTTAGCTATTAGAGTAGAAGTCTCCAGATCTGTTTTTGAGCTGCAGTGTGAGGTGGGTGGAATATTGGAGTGCTCCCACTGGGAATGGAGCTACTGAATATCCCTCCACTGAAGCTGTCTACCAGGACGTGAGCTTTTAGATGTTGTTGCCCATCACCCATTGCATGGGCTCACAAAGTATACTGTTTTGGACACGGCCAGCCCCACCTCAACCATGGGAATGCTGGCAATTGGCCCTGGTGTCCCTAAGGCATTTTACAAAGCCATAATGTACATCTGTAGGCTCAGATCCACTGAGGTCAGATTACTAGGACTGTTTTCAGTAGTCCCACATCTGGACCCTCCTCGGGAGTTATGGAGACAGCCCAGACCCTGGCCCAGCCCTGCCTCCATGTGCATGCACCCATGAAACCTATAGCTTCTAAGGTCTGAGCTGTCTCAGTCAAGGGAGCACCCACTGTTCACAAGGATGTCCTGAAGATGCTGAGTTTCCAAAGCCAGCAGTGGTAAATCTGTGGATTACCCTGGCATAGGGAGAAGCCTCAGATTTCTGCCCTGCTTCTTAATTTGCATGGCCCCTGGGGATCAGCTCTGATTTCAGCCCTGCCTATGTCTGGGTAACCCACTGGGCACTTGCACATTCCCAGAGCTCATAGAGGTAGCGCTAAGCCAGATGAGAGTGCTTGGAGAAAGAGGTTGCCATGGTAGGCCCATCCTTTCTTTGCTGGTATGTGCACTAACAGTGGGGTTTCAGTGGTTGCACCACACCCACTGTGAGCATACCTGGAGTGAGACTGCTATGGTGGGCTCCACTGCTTCCTTCGCGTGCACCTCAACAATGGCGCTTCGCTTCTGTGGCAGGCCCCGGCTTCTTCTGTGTACACTCTGGGTTGTAGCACTACCACTCTCTAACCCTTTTAGGCTGTCTCTGCACAGCTAACCCCAGTCCTGTCCTGGATCTGTCTTTTACAGCTTGAGTTTCAGCACCCGGCCCCTGCCTGTACCAGTAGATGCATGTCTCAGGTTTGGGGGTGCAGGGTGGGACCATCTGTGTAGGTCTTCCTCTGTTTTGTCTGCTGCAAGCCATTGCTGTGTTCTCCTCTAAGCTTCTGAAGCTCCCTTTCTTTCCCAGTGTATCTCCACATGGTGAAGGGGTCTTCCCAGGGTGTAAGAATATTTCCTCTTTTGTAGTTCTTTCCCAGTGGGGCAGGTCCCTTCCCAGATTTTTTTTTATTTCCTCCTACCCAGTTATTTGGAGATCATTCTTGTACTTCTAGGCTTCTGAGATCTTCTGCCTGTGTTCAGTAGGTATTCTGTGAGAACTGTCCCAAGTGTAGGTGTATTTTTTGATGTATTTGTGAGAGGTGGTGAACTCTGTGTCCTTGTATCCCACCACCTTGATTGGAGTCCCCCCAACAGCTTATTTTCAATAGACTGTTCCAAAGTTCCCAAGACTGGGCCTGTCCCTCTTTCACCATTATCACTGCTGGTTTTTTACCAGTTTCATTACGGACATGAGCTTCTGTGATTTGGAACAGCTGTGTGTTCCATATGCCTTCATTATCTTAACTGTGTTCCTCATTCTTTTCATGATTTGTGGAAGATAAAATTATAGCCACCAAAGATACCTACCCTCTAGTCCCTAAGGAACTGTAAATATGTTCAATGGTAAAGAATCTGCCTGCAATGCAGACTACTGCCTGCAATGCGGGAGACCCAGGTTCAATCTCTGGGTTGGGAAGATCCCCTGAAGGGTATGGTTGCATAACCTACTCCAGTATCCTTATCTGGAGAATTCCATGGGCAGAGGTGCCTGGTGGTGCTATAGTTCATGGGGTCACAAAGAGTCAGACCCGACTGAGCCACTGACACTCATTTCCACATGGCAAAAGGGTTTTCAGATGTAATTCATGTTAAAGATCTTAATATAGGGAGACGAGCTTGGATGATTTGGATCTAAGGTAATCACATGGATCCTTAAAAGCAGAAAACTTTCAGGAGCTGGAGTAAGAAAGAATGCAACAGCAGCAGCAGAAATTAGAAAGTTGCAGAATATAAGGTGGAATCATATGCCACTGCTAGTCTGACGGTAGAATGGGAGCTGGGTGAGAGGGGCAATGCTCAGAGGAACTTAGAAGCGAAGATAAGTTCCCAGAGGAATGTCAGCAAAGAAACGGAACCTCAGCCCTGTAATTGGAAGGAACTGTATTCTGCCAACAAGCTGAATGATTCTAGACACTTCAGAAAAGAGGCCAGGCTGGCAAACACTTGATTTCAGTCTTGTGAGAGACCCAAAGTAGAGTCCAGCCAAGCCCATCCGGACTTCTGACAGAGCTGCAAGCTAATAAGTTTGCCTGGTTTTAAATTACGAACTTTGTGGTAATTTCTTATGGCAGAAATAGAAAACGAATATATCATCTTTATCTACTTTGAAGTCCCTGAAGGATAGAGTCCAGGCCTTCTATGAATTCACCTTTGGCATCCGGTGGGGAAGAGCCAGTCACTTTGACAATGGAGAAGGAGCTATTCCATCTCCTGACTGGAACTACAAAGTGTGAAGCAACATTCCCCTCTCCCATCCAGCTCTGTCTGGTCCTAGTAGCCCAGATGATCCCATAAAACAGCACAGGCCACTCAACAACTCTTCACATCTGTCAGATTACAGCAGAGGTGGACCTGGGTCTTTATTTTTTTAAGAGCTATTTATTATTATTATTTTTTTTTTGTCTGTGCTGGGTTTTTGTTGCTGCAAGGGTTTTTCTCTAGTTGGCACGAGTGGGGGCTATTCTGTAGCTGCGATGTGCAGGCTTCTCACTGTGGTGGCTTCTCTGGTTGTGGAGCATGGGCTCTAGGGTACACAGGCTCTGCTGCATGTGAGATATTCCTGGATCAGGGATTGAACCTGTGTCTCCTGCGAGAGACAGGGAGAGAACTGGCAGAATTCTTTACCGCTGAACCACCAGGAAAACACTGGGTCTCCTTTCTTAAGCCAGTAATGGTGTAAGAAAGAATGACCTGGACATGGAGTGGTTCCAGGATTTAAAAGCAGCAAGACTGTTGCTTAAAACCAGTCAAATGGGCAGAAGTTTTTCTAATTATGTAAGAACTAATTTTACTTTTTCATTGGTCAGGATGTGGTCCCCATTTCCCAAGCTCCACCTCATGTGTCTCAGTGGCAGCAGGAGTGATCTGTAGAGATGGAGCAGGTATGGATTAGTATGCCCACATACTGAGCTGCTCTCTGAGGCTATTTTAGGCTGTGACCTTGGCCAACCCTCTCCTCTGGCCTGGATCTCAGGCTTCATTATGATTTACCTATCATCCTTACCCCATCACATAAATTAACTTTTCCTTATCTAAGGCCAGTTTGGTAGCACCTAATGCAAGAAGAAGATGAAAGTTAAGATTGGACTACCTACTTATTATCTCCTTTCTGTGAGGACCAGAGTAACACCATAAGAGAATTGGGAGAGGGATAGAGTGCAGAACTCAAAAAAACATAATCTAGTCCTGTTGTGTTGTGTGTAGTTGGAAGAATTTGTGTGTGTGTGTTGTGTATGTGAGCGTAGACATAAAGGGAGAAAGATAATGTATCTATACAGAGTGTGAAAATACTCTGCTAAGTTGATTTGCCTAAGATATAGAAATATAAATAATAAATAGCTTGTTCCTTTAAATGGGGGAAAGGTTTGAGGCCAGAGTGAAGGGAGCTTTGAATATAACAGGCTTAGACATTTGAATTTTGTTTCATAGGTAATGGGGAAGTTGATCTGTATAGACTGAAGAATTGATTCCTTGGGAACTTTGAATAGAAATTGCATTTTGCTTTTGTTTGTTCCAGAGAACTCTATTTGAGTGTTTTCAAATCATTCAAAGTTTTGTAAACTTTTCATCTACACAGAACAAAACCAATTCTGAATCTGTACAACAAATACTCCCATATACTGGACATTCATAGACAGTCTAGGGTAAGTTGTGGCATTCATGGTATAAATAGCAGCACTGTGTATTTTATAGGACTTGGAAGCTAACTATCAGAAATCTGGTTATCTTGGTTTTGGTGCTAACTATTCAGTTAGAGAAAGGACACAGTAATTTAACGTTTACAGTTTCTCAGGGATTAGAGGGTAGATATCTTGGGTGGCTATAAGTTTAGCTGAAGAAAGTTAGACGAAGATTAATGCAGCCAAGAATTCATCGCTGTTAGGAAGAGGTATGTGACCATGGGAGTGGAAGTCTCCAGGAGTCCTTGGAAGTTGTAGGAAGGTTAAATGCATCATTACAGTGGAGGCTGGGTACAGGCTGCTGCATTTGAATATGAGAAGAAAGGATGCCTTTGAAACTGAATGGAGGGCTTTGGTTATAGAAATGACTACATCATACATGATACCACAGAATATTTATATTATACATTGTCTTCACATTGTAACATCCACATCAATCATCTGTGACACAATTCTAATAATTTTGAGTATATATTTACTATAACATTTATATATATATATATAAAACCAAGAGGCACTTCCAGTAATTCTGGCCAAAAAGGAGCATCATTATAGTGTCTAAGCTAAAAAATAATAAAAATAAATACAATTTATCTAATTTTTTTTTCTGTACAGATTCTACTTTTTACAAAACATTTATCAGTCATTAACTAAGTCACTTAACAAATACTTGTTATAGGACAATACAAAGTATTGCTACATATATTAAGTGCAAGATACAGGTGAGAAGACAAGATTTATTTCAACTGCAAAATGATCACTTAAGTTCAATGCCTCATTCTCTTGTTTTTAAAAGTTGATAAATTTGGAAAGTTATTAACAAACATATTCAGGTTTGGTCAAGATTGATGAGCATTACATTGTTAAAAATCATCATGTACAAATGACATCCCTTACAGTGTTACTTTGGTAGTTATTTGAAAATATTGCTTTTTAGGAATACTAAATTAAATTAATCCAATACTCTCTGGTTTAAAAATAATATGGAGACAAATACTTGGGACATGCTAATTTGAACTTTCCAATGAAAGTTTTTGTCAGGAAGAGGTAATGACTGATCAGAGCAACTGCCCCACCAAGAATCACAACATATTTTAACACCAAAACCCAAATCAATTTAACCAAACCAGTCAAAACCCAAAGTACTCTGAATTAAAGTTCTTTCAGTTGCATATCTTAATATTATTATAAAAAGCCAGGGAGAGTCCTGTTTTCATTATTTTGCATTGTGAATTTCAGAATACCTGAAAGAGCACCAATTTCATTTTGTGATTTGTATGACAAAAAAATCTGTAGGAAGAAATATAAGGGGGTAATTGGAATTAGAGATAATTTATTTCCAGTGCTTGTCAACTAACACACTATTCTTGTTGAAATAGAAATGGTATGCATTCTTCTGTGAGAATGTATTAGGAAATGAACTGACATTCATAAATGGCAAAAACTGCACCAGTTAAGCAAATATAGCAAAATATCCCATGCACATATTTTACAGAGTATTAAAATAGTGATTTTTTTAAACTAATTAACAAATATATACTTAACGTCAAGCCATTGAAACTCCACTGACAGGTGATAAATAGGTATGTCAGGGTTGTTATTTAAAGATAGAAATACTGTAGTACTGGATTATGCTTATACATAGCTAAAATGAAATATCTGGTATAATATGCATTTTTGAGTCATAAATATGATCAATTCTCAAAAGAAAAGTGATGGAAAATTCTATCAACTAACAACTGATATACACAAAGAAAACATCTTTAGATAATTACTTTTAATTTCACATTAAACTATATGAATATTCTGTTATTATATAGCAAGAAAAATTACTAGAATAAAAAAAAAAATCCCTCCCTTCAAAAAGTATTCAAGCAGCTAAGGGCTAGTTCACATTGCAAAATGTGTGTGTAAGTGCTGACTGTGAAAGAAGTCAGGGTTGAAATATGGATCCATTAAGTCCCTTTGCTCTAGAGTAACTAAGAACTAAATTGGTTTGCCACAAAAAAGATGGAGAGGGGTCCTGGGATGAGCCTTCAAGTTTTATGCAGTGTTCACTCCCAATCCACTGCTTTTTTTTTTTTCTTTTTTGGTTTTCAGTACCATTGGGCTGCAAGATGAAACTAGGTGTGGTGCATTAAAACGAGGTGAAAGTACTCTTTCTCCTTATCATGGGAGAAAAGAATTTCTGATGGATTTTTCCTGTACAGATTTTGAGTTAGACAAGTAAAATTGGAAATAAGTTATACTTTTCCCCTATAATTTGACTTTTTTTGGTCAAAGAGTTTGTGTGTTTCATCTGAAATAGGTATTTCTACTGACACCAAAATTTTAAAGCATTTATGCTTTAAAAATACTTTTTAAATTACTTTTATATTTGTGAATTTCAAATTTTAACCTATTATTTGATCAGTCTTGGCAGATGAATGTAGTGTGTGTGGTTTATTGATTGGTCAGTGCTTGCTCTGTGAAAGATTAGTAAGATTTAATTTTTCTCAGTAATGAAGATAAGTATTTGGGTTCTTAACTGTGTTAGAATTTAGTGAAATACAATCTACATTGGTAAATCATTTATCTTAAAACAAGGACTTCCCTCCTAGCTCAGTTGGTAAATAATCTGCCTGCAGCGCAGAAGACCCTGGTTTGATCCCTGGGTCAGGAAGGTCCCCTGGAGAAGGAAATGGCAATCCACTCCAGTATCCTTGCCTGGAAAATCCCATGTACAGAGGAGCCTGGTGGGCTGCAGTCCATGGGGTTGCAGAGTTGGGCACGCCTGAGTGACTAACATTTATCTTAAAACAACCTAAACCACGACAAATTGCTAGATAATGCATTTCTCTTTCCTGGGATAATTCAGACTCTATACCCTAAATCTAATTAAATTTTGGGAACTAAATTTATTTTTATCTATTTCATGTATTTATTAGACTCTTCATAAAATATTTTCCTCCCTGAGGCATACAGGGTATTAGAAAAAGAATTAAATATTTTTTTCTAGTTTTCTGTTACATAATAGTAGTTCTGATTATATCAAAACACTTAGCATCTCTACACTATGAAATATCATTTTGTGGGTTTCATTTTAATTGATTAGAAGTGTTAAAAGCTTTGTTTCAAATACTGAAATTTAATATTCTTGATGGTATGTATGATGATTTAATATTATTCTCTTTGAAACATTTTTTGTTTGAATTGTGTGCATGATTAAAGAATCACTTCTTAATGTGAAACAATTGAGAAAATTTGTCTGAACGTGGACATATTCAGTATTCTTATCAATAATAAGGCCTGCCTTTTCTTCTTTGCTCCATAACTCCTCAGGGATGTAGAAATCCATGATACTAATGCCTATCAATATAATCAACCTTATAAGTATGACAGGGAAAATAACTAGCTGCCTTTAGATGGGGATTTTGGATTCATAAGAGCCTTAAGCACATGTCAAAATTTCGTATAGTCTTACCGTATGGAATATAAAAACAACTTATACCAGATCAGTATTTTTTGGATCATGATATTGAGTTTCACCAACTAAATAATGCCTTAATCTTCAGTTTTCTATATTCAGACATATTTAACAACAAAACGTTCAATTATTTTTTGTCACCATTGTTAACCTGCTGTTAGAATGATTTGATAGTGTGAACATAAAGATCAGTTCAGATGAGGTAAAAGCAGCATCATTTTAACAAATGAAATATGTTACATGGCCGCACAAATTAGCTAACATCTCTGGTGCATAATATAGATTGAAAAACACATCCTTGTTCTTCTCAAGCCATGGCTCACTAGTGAGAAACCACAAATACTTATGCAAACCTCAATTTAAATTCATTATCTAATGCACTGCTTATAGTTTGACTCAGTGCTTATAGTTAATTACTTTATCCCCAAATTCACAATAAGAATTTGAGTATTTTCTGGAGGAACAAATGAATATAAGACCTAAAACTGGTATAGTTCCCTCTGATTAGAAATGCTAAGCATAGTTTAATTCCAGAATGTCTGTCACCTAAAATGGCCAATTGTTCTATTTTGGCAGGGGGTAGGGAGCGTGTGGTCATGCAGGGTAGCACGTGGGATCTTTCTTTGCTGACCAGGGAATGAACCCACACCAGGCCCCCCGGCATTGGAAGCATGGGGTCTTAACCACTGGATCACCAGGAAAGACCCTGGTCGCCTAGAGTTCCATTTGGGTGGACAGACAGTATCAGCAAGGTCATGCTTTTATTTCATAGAGAAATCATGAGAGAAATGAATGACCTAGAACAATGGTTATGCAGTATTCTGCTGCATATTAGGACAGAAGGCAGATGAAAGGAATTCAGTTTGGTCTGAGAGTATATAGACATTGTAGTACTCAGATATCGGGAAGTGAGCTATTAGCATTTGAAATTTTATTGATTTTTTTCCCCCACATTCACTAGCTGATTATTACATGGAGAATTATATTAACTCTAGACTATGAAAGTGTACAGACTCTGTTTTACTGGAGTCGTCTGCCAGTTTGAAAAAAGGAAAAGTATTAAGCAGGAATCAGACTTAGAATGGAAGAGTAGGATTATAAGACCCTTATTGTGGCTTTCACTATTATTTTAGAAATTTTGTAAATGACAAGGACAGTGGAGATCCCTAAACTAACATGAAAGCATCCAAGATACCTCCTAAAGCAGAAAAGAAATTGTTTTTTTTTGACTCATCATTTGCTAGTTGTCCATAACACAAATAGTTCACGTTTGTAAAGCAGTTGTTTCAAACTTTAGACTTTATTTACAATGATAATTTTCATATCTTTATTACTTAGAAAATAATTTATATTTTTTCATCATTTAAACAAAGAATAGGCCTGAGTCTCATGCCTTTTGCACAGCTTTTACCTTCAATGAAAGTTCTCTGGGAAGGTGACAGGGACACTGCAAATCTTAGAGAGGCAAGGGCGTGAGGAAATGGCAATACAGACGTGCAATGAAGCCTGCTTGACATACAATGCCTTATCTTTAGTTTTACTGGGACTGCAATGGTTAGGATTTGTTCTGGAATTCCATCAAAACAGAATAGACATAATGGGGATTTTTGTGTTTAGAAAGTAGATATTTTCTTAAATATAATATGAGGAAATTCCTTCACTTCTCAGATGAAGACCAACATAGATAAATCCCTATACAGAGCTACTGTCTTCATTTTCGACTAAGAGCAAAACCAGGTCTTATGTAAATTACCAAAACAAATTATAGTTTTAAAATATGCTAACACGGTGTTTTCACCAAGGAAACAATATATCCTCAGGGTTGGCTTAGACTGATAACCAGAAAGACATTCTATCAGCATGCAGGAAATGATATTGGTGACACATTTTGTATACCTGGTCTTTTACTGAACAGAGAGCAACCACAAGCATCAAGGTCACCAATTCCTACTTTTCCTACCATTAACTTCATGGCTGTCCATACAGTTCTCCTTCTCTGTAAAAGGGCTAGACATTCCTTCCTTTGTAAGACCTGAGTTTATCTAATGGCACCTATAATTAGGCTCATATAAAAATGTAGTAAATCGCAACAAATACACTGGCACCACAGGAAGTAAGCTTTGGAGCTGGAAGGGAACACTGTAATATTGCTGTCACCAAGGACAGGGAGACCATCACTAGCAGAAAGTATCTTTTCACGGCCCTCGGCATCCTTTGGGATATAGGTGGGGGGTGTCTGAAAGTCACACACTTGATGAATCTCCATTCCTTTTTTTGAACTGACTTTTAGCTTTAA
This sequence comes from Cervus canadensis, assembly GCF_019320065.1. Taxonomy (NCBI): domain Eukaryota; kingdom Metazoa; phylum Chordata; class Mammalia; order Artiodactyla; family Cervidae; genus Cervus; species Cervus canadensis. The sequence continues at coordinate 29,763,505 of NC_057406.1, read as the reverse complement.
CACATGGACAATTTATCTTGGAAGAACAAATGGTTAATCTGCCTGGACTGATGAGCACATTTCTGGAATGAAGAGGTTCTCACTGCTTTGGCTATCATTATTTCACGTACTTCAAACAAAAGGAAAATCAGGCCACATGCTTAGACTTCTCCTCTGGCAGCCAGGTTGGCTCCTACTTGGGGTTACCTACATTGGAGCTTTGATGAAACCACCAATACACGGTTATGGATTCAGAAGTATTTTGCTGCCAGTCAACCTCCTCAGCACCTATTTCTTTCCCTTCACTTTTATATTTATGGCATTTGGAGCAGGGGAAAAGATTAGCTTTGTTAAGTAATTAGACACAAGAGGTATGTGAATATAAGTGCTTTTCTAAATCCTTCTGTTATTTGCAACGAAAGAAAAATAGTTAAATTTGCTTGGCAAATGTATTTGACTCACAGTAAGTTTTGCAAACATAGGGACAGACAGGCAATACAAGGGGGAAAAAAAAAAAAGTAAGTCCTAAACAATGAAGACCTGGTATTAACCAGAAAAAAAAAAAAAAACACACCTCATTTAGGTAGAATCTACATCCATTTGATCATTTTCATATTTTCCTACTTATTGGGAAAGTTGCCTTGAAACTTTATTTTTGATTGTACTATCTTTGCCTTACTTTAAGAATGCCATGGATTATTGTATAATCATTGTTTTAGAAGGGAAGAGTATCCATTCATAAGAAACAAAGGCATTTCAATGTAAACACTCTTTTCTATGATTTTAGAAGAAATAAAAAGTAGAAATTACAAGCTAGATTTACTTGAAGCTAAGGTTGTTTAGATGATGAACAGGCTTGACTATTGTACTGTACTGAAGGAAAAGTTATAAGCAAAAAGTCTTGGGAAGAAAGGGACACTGATTATAAACATTCAGGATTAAGACGGTCTTTTGCTAGGGAGACACGGATCCAAGAGTTACCCGAAGTTACTTACTAGTGAAAAAACGTTGTTTGCAGCATCCTCATTTAATTGGCATAAAATAACTGTATCAGATGATTATTTAAATTAGAACAGGTAGATGAGTGGGTGTTCATAGACCTCATGCAAATGAACCATCACTCTTACTGGGCTTGGAGATAGCTACAATGTATAAAAATGGTGATTAAAATAGAACTTTATAAAATTGTTTCCCTTTTCCCTTTAAAAAAAAGTTAACTATCTACAGAAACACAAACAAATCTTTATATTTACATCAAGGTAACTATTAATGACAAATATATAATAATATGAAATAAAATATTGAAAGTGAGTATCAACTTTTTAAATAGAGGTTTGGCTCACAGCATAAACAAGTGTAGATAAACCAAAAACAAACAAAAAAAGACTTTCAATGATAGGCCCAATCCCCCCCAAATCCCTCTTGAGTCCTCCCTGCCAAAAGAAACATGACAATGGGCCAGGTTGCAGACATAAGCCACCCCATCACACCCCTCATGGAATACAACAGGGTTGTCCGTGCAACTTTAGCCAACTAAAAGCCAACCTTCAACAGCCTCCAAGAATCAGGCTTTCACTATGTCAATAAATACCAAACCCTAGGTTGGAAAATTTCCCCTTCATCTCTCACCATCTATCCCAGAGTGGGTTTCTGTTTGCATTCCTTTCTTTTTCTACCACACATTTTGCAGCAAATTAAGACATGGGAGAGCCCAGTGAAGAGTCATTTCCCAGGTCTTCTCTGACTACCTTTTAGAATTCTCACCTGATGAAAAGACCCAACTCCAGCTCCTTCTGAGGTGTTTCTGTGTAAAGAATGCCATCCCCTTCCATGGTGAATTGATCTTAGGTGAATGACAGACAGACTCACAAACAGCTCCTATACATTCATTCGGCGACTAGACTGGAAATTGCCTCAGTCTTCCGGGCTTAAGGCTGGTGACAGCAGGAGAACCAGACCTGTGGCCCTGTCCCTCATCCTGCTAATTCCCTCCGTCTGCAAAGGGGCTTCAGCTGAAGCCAAATAGAGGCGGAGACACTCCAGAGCACACTTCATCCTGTTTGTTCACGTGTGCTGAATTGTCTGCTGCAGCCATGCTGTGAACGACCAAAGCCAATTCCCTCTTTAGGTGCACACAAACGTACATACACCTGAGCATCACTTCTATCTCACACACACGCCTACAATGTTGGCAGGATGTACCAGAATTCAACCAATGCTCTGGAACTTTCATCCCTCAGGACTAAGAGCAAACGCTCCTTAGTCATAACTTCATTTGCTGTCCTGCTTCTGGGCTAAGCCGCACCATCTCCTTTGTGATTTGCTTTCCTTCATTTTTTTTTCCTTTATGATTTATTATATCACAGTGACCACTATATATCTTAATATGAACGTTATTAAATTGTGGGGCCAGGAATCCCAGCTTTCAGAGTGTCTGTGTGTTTGCATGTGTGTCTGTGAATATGTTTTACATGGATCTAAGTGAGAGCTTATATACACACACACGTATATACTTCTTCCTTTAAAAAAAAAAATCCTTGGAAGCTGGTGTTACAATGTGAAAGCTTCTCTGAGCAAGAGTTTCTTAAATCCTGTACCTCACTGTAAAAATAAACACATAAAACGCGAAGAATCCCAAAATGCCGTCGCCATTTGCCCATCTTCTTGTATTTCTACAGTGTGTGTCTAAGTGTTGTGCTGGCTTGAAAAGAGTCTGTGTGACAAGTAACTCTGTTTGGAAACATAGCTCATTCTATCCATTGTCACTGGTTTGGCTTTGGGGCTGGGGTCTCCTCTCCTTTCTGCTTCCCCTTTTCTTCATCTTCTTCCCTGATGGCCTGGATCTGTTCTGAGGGATGCTGCTGGGGGGACTGGTCCTCTATGCCCGCCAACCGCTGCTCCTCCTCAATGACCTTCTTCCACATCTTGTGGTTCTGCAGGAGGTGCTGAGTTATTTGACAGTAGACTTTCCTCCTTTTGAAAATTTTCTTTCCTGAGAAAGCACCAAATTAGACTACTTATTTGTGTGTTAAGTACATGGCAGTTTTTCCATCTTATTCATAGGAGTTAAGTACCAAATGATATGTATACACTTGACATGTGTATCATAATAATCATTTTTGAGAGTGGGGAAATAAGAGGAAGGTGGCAAGAAGCATTAATGTATCATTGAGATGTACTGTGAACAGTATTTAACATCTGGTAATATCCAATACAAGGTTCTGTTTGTATCTTGGAATTATTACTCCCACCCCATTCAGGCTCTCAAGATTTCCACCTAGATTATTGGGATAATTTCTTGTCACATCGTTCTTTGCTTTGTCAACCAATTCACCTCATAAAAGTTTTTTTTAAAGACACTTTTGATAGTACTGTTATGCTTCCTGTGGACTAAAAAAATTAATTTCGAACTCTTCAAGCAGCGAGCTTTGAGTCCAATGGGAAGATAGAGAGTAAGCACATAGGGACAATTATACTGAGTTGTACAAAGTCTTTGAAACATGGCAGGAAGAGAGGGAGATGACTTAGCTGGAAGGATGTTTCATGATGATGGTGGCTTGGACTAGGATGGGGATAATGGAAATGAAGATGCATCGGTAAATGTGAGATACATTTGTGAGGTATAATCAATAGGACTTGGCAACTGTAAGGAAAAAAGGGAGGAATCATAGACAACACTGAGCTTTCTGATGTGAACAGGTGAGTGACAGGATGAAGGGTGAAAGGGGGCAATAGGCAAGAAGCAGATTTGAGGAATATGTTTAACATGCAGGGACTGGCAAATCTCCAAGCAGAGACCGCAGGCAGCTGTTCTTGTCTAAGCAACCAGATTATAATGTGCCTTCTTTTGAGTGATCATTTTAGACACAGGCTGAGAATTTGGAAGCTAGGCAAAGATTCTCACATTGGACTGTAAACTTCTCCATGGACAGAAGTTTTACTAAGTGAATTATGTTCTTCCTAGTTTCTGTTCCACAGCACCAAGTAAATGGTAAAGTGTTGACATAATAAAGTGATAATAAAGGTAAGAAAAAGTGGTTCACAGGAAATTCTGATTTAAGGCTATATTAAAGAGTTAACAATACAAGTTACCAGGATGATCTGCAAGCAACTTGAGGGTACTTAATGAAATAGTAATGATTTACCATGTATAATCTGGAAGGAAAAAGAAACAAATAGTAACAACAGGCAAAGCCGATGGCTATGAGATATGCAATCAACCAAAATTTTTGTGGAAATGCTGATGATTCCTTCAACAATTTTATTATACATTTTTTTCTTGTACTTTATAAAATGTTAAGATCAATTTTAAAAACAGTTCAGAAAAAGGACATTAAGTTGCTTTTGAACCACAGAGACACATAAGGAAATTAGTTGAATGAGTGACAGGGGGAATGGATACAGGTAGCCAGAAGCAAGAATTAAAAAAATATTTTCTGTATTATATTATTCATGATACAAATAAGCTTATATTTACCACCTACTAACTGACAAGCAGGGCTTCCCTGGTGGCTCAGTGGTAAAGAATCCACCTGCAATGCAGGAGACGCAGGAGATGTGAGTTTGATCTCTGAGTGAGGAAGATCCCCTGGAGAAGGAAGTGGCAACCCACTCCAGTATTCTTGCCTGGGAAACCCCATGGACAGAGGAGCCTGGTGGGCTACCGTCCATGGGGGTCATAAAGAGTGCAACACGACTTAGCAACTGATCACAACACACAGGAACTGATAGGCAGTTTTCTGGATGCTATAGAAACAAACACCAATGAGTCTCGGAGTTTGCCTTAAAGGCGCTTACCATCTATAGGAGAGAGGGCCTAGAAGACTGAAACTGAAATACACATGCTATGTTTTATGATAGACCTATAGAGATCAAGAGAGCCTTATGTTTCCCTCATGTTCATTAAACTTTAGACAGGTTTCTTCCAGACTCTAGGACCCAGATCTCTTTTTCTCTTGAAGCATCTACTTTATAAAACTTGTAATTGCAATTTCTTGCTCTGCTCCTACGTAGTGTAGATAAATCTCCCAGCCTCACTAGTTTGACAACCCAAGAAACTTTTTTCTCAAGAACCTGAAAGCTAATCCTTTGAAATGCAATTATTCAGAAAGACAGGGTCCCTTCCCTCACATCTCCATGGGAGGGAAGGAGCCTAACTTCAGTAAGAATCAATTAACGGACACAAGTGGCCAAATCACACGGACCAACTCCCCTCTAAGGTCCTCCAGTACTTTTATCACCACCTCATCCCAGTGCGTAAAAACTCTCCCGCCTCTGTTTCAATCAGCTGAGTCTAATGTCTCTTTCCTATTACAAGAGTCCTGAAGAAAGTCTTCCTTGTTATTTTTAAGAATATAACAGCACAATTTCTCTCTGACACATCAAAGTATGGCAACATCAGATACTCAGCCTGTGAGGGAATAGATAAGACTTTTCCCAAAGGATGCGTAAATTATGAGAACGAAATATACTGGGTGAGTAAGCATTCCAGGTAAGTGACAGGCAGATGGCATGGAGTATAATATCACTTTCTTCAATTATAAGATTCTTAACAAGGGAAATAAATAAACTAAAATTTAAAACAATCTCAACTCTTTCTATAGAAACCAATAAAATATATGCATCTATTTAAGATTTAAGAGTAAACCTTGAAGATTACTCTTCTACCAAAGTTATCTACTTGTCTATTTCTACATCGTTTTTATTGCAGTTAAGTTCAAATCAGTTACTGTTGAGAATCTTTACATGTTAACATACTTTTTAATCTAATCCTTTGAGTCAAGATATTTACAGGTGAATCATTGGCTGAAGGATGGACTTGAATCAGACATAGGACATACTCTACTGCTCAAGGTGATTATTGCATCTGAAAGTTATACACATTCATGGCAGTGAATTCTCAGGGAAGAAGCTAACAAAAGCTCATTTTTTCTCTTTTTCCTTTCAGGGCAGCCCCCATGAGAGCAGCTGTTCTCTTATTAAGGCTGCTCAATGTTAGCAGTAAACCTCTCTGGAATTAAACTGAATAAGGTGACGTAGAAGGGAGTTTGTACCAAATAAATTTGCGTAGATTAGAGTCCGCAGGTGGTCTAAAACATGCCTATATTGGGAGCCAAATTGTTCAGCACTGGAACCTTTTGAAATGAGAACAAAGGTCCTTTCATTGCTCAAATTCTAAATGCAGCTTAGTACTTCATTAGAAACCTCTTAGTTCACTGTAGGAATCTTTCAGATTTAATTATGATGTGGGGGGAAAAAGCCGTCTTTCCCTAGGATACCATATTGAAACATTTTATTCTGTATTTCCTGAGATCTACAAGTTATGCAGATTGCTGAAATTATCAATGCATATTTAATTTACATTTTTTCTGAAATCTAAATTTTAGGATAAATCAAGTTAACCATCTCAGTCATTATGAATCCTGAAATTAAAATTACCTAGAGTCAGTAATAAAAGAGTTAAAACTGAGGAAATCTGAGTTTCATTTCTGGTTCTGCAGAAACTATATACACCTTGGGATGTCTGTTAAACTCCTGAGCCTCAGTGTAGAGTTTTGTAAAAGGAGACAGCTGAACTGGGTGGTCACCAATTCCATTTCTAGAATTCCATGTGGCCAAATTTTACTAAACACTAATGCTGCTCAATATTTATCATTTTCTTGGCTAATAATGGGAAACTTCAAAGGTAATTTTTCAAAAGCTATGGTTATCAAATCATTGTTGATGATGTCTTAAATTTTAATGTAAGGTGTCCAGTTGACATTCAGAAGCCATTAGTAAACAGAATCCACAGAATTCTCATTCCCGTTTTAGTGAGCACGATTAAAAAAGGGAATGTCAGGAGAGTAAGACATTAGAATCTGGGAGTTAATATAGCCACCCAACTCTACAGAATAGAGACAAAGCTACTAAAGCCAATATTGACCGGTTGAGCCTGTTGAATTTCCTAACCTAGGTTCTTTAATTCTTGATGCATAGATTATGTGTGTGTTGTTTCAATGTATTTGAGTTCAAATAGCAATCAGGTAGGGTCCATGGGAACAAAGCTTTTCCAGAGGCTAAGCTGACCACACTTTCCAATAACAGTCAGTGGAAAAACTGCCCAGTCCTTAGTCAGACAGCAAATTACTTGGCTCTCTGAGTGATAAAGAAAATCATGCATGTTTATTAAGTGAGAAAATGAATAAATAATCCATGAATCCCATCTTGGCTCCTAACTCTGAATGCCAAGGTCAGCACAGAATTTTTAATAGAAATCTTTTTATAAGCATCAGAGGAATAAAATAAAATTACCTTGAGAATAGAATACTGAAGAAAAACAACGTCTGGTTTTCCTCTCATTTTGTATCAACATTAATATATGGGTAAGAACTTAAGCAAAAATCTGACCAAAAACCAAATTTGCTCCTCTTTACCCAGCCTATGGTTAATAATGAGTTCTTTTTCTCTGCTTATGTGAGCTTACAACAGGGCACTTATATGAGGGTGAAATAGGTTAATATCCACATTAGACTATCTCTTTACTAGATGGCCAAAATAAACTATGTCATGCATTTTCCTGACTGCTAAAAAACAGGAACAAATGATCATGGTGTCTTTCACTGGTAATATTTTTGGGAAGGGCTTCGAAAACTACCAATAGTACGATCGTGTTTGATGAGGGTAGGTAGAAACTGCATACTGTATTTCCATGAAAACAGGAACAGTATTTGTGCAATGTCACTATAAAGGTCATTGGTTTTCCTAATTATCCTTGTCCCTACGGCAGGAGTAACAGCAGAGAATATTTCAAGAGATGAAGAGATCGGAATGGCTGTTCGATACACTGCGAAACCAATGACCAGATGTGACTACTTCTCATTATCTCTACTCTCACTGCCCTGGCCCAATGCCTCAGTCATCTCTCACTTGGATGATTTCAAGAGCCTCTTAACACACTGCCCTGCTTACACCCTTGCTCACCCCAAACTCCAGAAGATTTTCCATGCCATAGTTGAAGCAATCAAGTTAAAACGTTAAGTTGAATCAACTAAGTCTTCTGTTCAAAACCTCTGATGGCTTCCCACCTTATTCAGAGAAAAAGCCAAACTCCATTCTGTAGAGCCCTACCTTCTAACCCTCTATCACCTGGGTCCCCACTGCCCCCACTGCTGCTCCCCACCCACTTCCTCTGCTTCAGCCTCCCAGCCCTCCTGGTGATTCCTGAACACCCAGCCAATGCCCAGAGCAGAACCTTGCGTGGCTGGCTTTCCTCTCTCCTTGAAATGAGTTGTCCACAACTATTTCCATGCATCACTCCCTTGCTTCTTTCAAAGTTTTGGTTTTTTTAAAATACCTTTCTTATTTAGACCTTCCATGGCTATCTTGTCTATGTCTATGATTTTAATCTTTCTGTGCAATATTTCATATTCTCTTTAACTCTAGCATTTATCAGCATCTAACATATTATAGATTTACTGACTAGTCTTCCCTAGTGTCTGCTGACCCCATTGGAAACGCAAGTCAAAAAGGGCAAGGACTGATTTTTTTTTTTTTTGGTCTGATTTGTCTGTGGTTCTATATTAGGTACCTGGAAAAATGCCTGGCACAGAGTAGGTGCTTAATAAACATTTGATGAGTGACTGATTACTACCTCTTACCACTTCAGCATCTCTTCCCAACCGAACCAGTAAAAGCCTATGTTGGTCTAGATGGTAACTGAGATTCCTTTCACTGCTAACTCATTAAGATACTCTGAAAAATAGACTTTGACTACTTATTATTTTTTTAATTCATGACAGAGAACATACTTTTGTATGAACATGATATTATAATAGATTATATATAATATATATATATATAATATATATAATATAATAGATATTATAATAATCTGTAATTTCCATTAAGATGATAATATTTGGGAAGGGGGAGTATCCATAATCCATGCAGTAGACGATGTGAGGACTCGACTAGGTAACTCGTGAGAAGCATCAACTTTACCAGAACTTAAGTAAGAAAACAATCCTAGGAGAAACACATTCGAGAAAGATTCTCTGACTTACTTGGAGATTCTTTATTTTCACAGGTTTCCTCTTCATTTGGTGCTTCCTCCTCCTCCTCTTCTGGGTCATCCGTGTCTCCTGACTCATCACTGTCTTCCACCCATTTCCCTGGCATTAGTCCTGCTGAATCGTAGGAGTTGCACAGAGGACCCACGATGTGCGAGATGAAGGATTCCTGAAGGTTGGCCAGCTGAGGAGCAGAACGGTCCATGAAGGGGCTTATTGGTAACCCAAGGCTGGCCTCTTCATCACCCTAGAAATAGGAATGTAGCAACACGGTTAACTAGAAAGGCACAAGGAAAGGATAAACACAAATTAAGTCACCATTCACCCGGCATCTAAAAATGTGCAAATATGCAAGAACCTGGGCATTGATGTGTGAACTCTCTCTGTCCTTGACTGCTAAAAGATTTTACCCAAATTACTAGGATTCCTGAGTGAGTGAAGTCACTCAGTCATGTCCAACTCTTTGCGACCCTGTGGACTGTAGCCTAACCAGGCTCCTCCGTCCATGGGATTCTTCAGGCAAGAATACTGGAGAGGGTTGCCATTTCCTTCTCCAGGGGATCTTCCTGACCCAGGGATCAAACCTGGGTCTCCTGCATTGCAGGCAGACGCTTTAACCTCTGAGCCACCAGGGAAGCCCATTAAGTTTCCTATAGGACTGCTCTGTTGCTCCTTACTCTTTGGTAATCTTGAGGGTTTGGTTTTCGATCAGGGGAACTACCAGAAATGGTTTATGTCTCAGTAGATGATCTCTGTCATCACACTAGTCATTGTTCCTTATATTAGAGTGTAAGTTAGAATGTAAATGCATCTTAAAAGGCAATGCTGGACATAAATATCTACCAGATAATCTATCCTGTTTGCCTTTTTTTTGTCTTGTATGCTAGAAAGTTTAAAATAACTTATTCCTCAATTAAAGAGTTAATAGTTTATCCCAATTTTGGGTTGAATTATGTCTTCTGTGATTATAGTTTCTGATATTATTTTTCTATGTTTAATAGTACTACTGTATAAGTACTACTGTGTAAGTGTTTTTATTTTGAACTAGTTCATCTTTCAGAAAAAAAATCAGATTGAAAGCCCAAAATTACCTAGCAACATTAATGAAGGAATTATACCAAAATATCATCACTGGTTATGCCTATGTATGTAATGGAATTATTACAAGTTTCTTTTCTTTACATTTTATATATAGTCAATATTTCAGGACTATCAATTAGTTCCAAGAAAACACAATCTTTTCTAGAAAGTATAAACCTTTTTTTTTGAGTCCTGTCTATAATACTCAAAAAAATTCTTTCTTTAAATATGTTTGGTGAAAGGTGATTTATTACTTACTAAGGGGCCTCATCTTATTTCTGGATGACTTTGGGAATACAAATTTCTTTTTGACATTGACCTAAAATCTATCTCCTTATAACTTCAATAGACTGGCTATAGTCATGTCTGTTTTTAGGGAAGTTTTTTTAAATCAAATCCTGTAGTATCTTATATAACTTATGTTCTTTAAGCTGTACAACATTATGATAAACCTAATCCTAAATTTGTATGTCAGTCTTTTAAGTATCTAAAGAGAGTTATTACCTCTGTTTTTCCTTAGGGTACATATATGTACTTCTTTCCTGGCCTTTAGGTCACTATTGATGCCTGTCATTTACCCATCTCTACTACCTCGAGATTCCTCTTATGAGAGACGTTTACAGCACCAAACACAAGGTTTCAAGTATGGTTGGGGTAAGGTCATGTGGGGAAGATCCCTTCATGTTCCGTTGGTAATGTGTCAAATAAAATGCTATTTTTATTAGCTTTTTCATGTACTGATGTTATAAACTGTTAGAAAAGTAAATGAACTTAATTTGATATATATTCATCCATATAAATTTAAACCTAGCTTCTATTATGATAAAACTGATGAGTATTTCAATGGGATTCCTAATATTTTCTGAGGTCATTCCATTATCTTAATGCCTTTTCCCATCAAAATACTTAATAACTTTACCTTAAGAGTTTTATGTTTATAGTTAGTTAAGTCGCTCAGTTGTGTCTGACTCTGTGTGACCCCGTGGACTATAGCCCACAAGGCTCCTCTGTCCATGGGATTCTCCAGACAAGAATACTGGAGTGGGTTGCCATTTCCTTCTCCAGGGGATCTTGCTGACCCAGGGATCGAACCCAGGTCTCCTGCATTGCAGGCAGATGCTTTAACCTCTGAGCCACCAGGGTTTAGTTCAATTTTTGTCATTTTTTTAAACCTCAGATTAAATTTGGCCAGTGCCTTTTCTCATGGTATCATGAATATAAAATGACTAATCACACTTTTACAGCCTTTGGAAACTTTAGAGCAGGGGTCCCCAACCTCCAGGATCAAATGCTTGATGATCTGAGGTGGAGCACATGAAATAATATAAATAAAGTGCATGATAAATGTAATGTTCTTGAATCATCCTGAAATCAACCCCCCTACCCTATCTGTGGAAAAATGGTCTTCCATGAAATCAGTCTCTGGTGCCCAATAGGTTGGGGATTGCTGCTTTAGGGAATCTATAAGCAGCCTCAATATGGATTAAGAAAAATAGTTAAATTAGTTACCTGTTCATAAAATTCATTGACAATACCCTCTGTCCACTGAAGATGGAGCTCTTTACTCTTAGCTGGCCCATTGATATCAGCCAACTTTATACACATTTGACAAACCAGTAGACGATCATTTTCATTGGTCCAATCTATTCCAACTTCATCATTCACCTGTTTGAAGGACAAAGCTTAAATGAATGCACAAGTTGAACGGGAAAATAAATCACAGAATTCTGATCACCTTGTAAATATGTATTCTGGTCTGTCTACCATGTGCAGATAGGAATACCAGGTAATGAGAAACATCTCAGCTGTTTCAAATAACGTTATTTGGCTTGTATAAACTAGTAGTGAAATAGCTCACCTAAAAAAATAATAACAAATGATGGATCATTATGGAATTGAAAATAGATGCTATTTAATACTAGCATGTGTTATAAATTACTATTAAAATACTGTAGCTACAAATGATAAGAAAATTTCTTGAGTTACTATTTGAGCATTTATTATATGTTTGATGTATTAAATTCTGCTTCAGGTTTTTGACCTTTACTACTACCAGGTAATTAGTATTCCGCGGGGATGAGAGCAAAAAAAAAATAAAATCACAATGATAGTTAGAATTCTATTATTCTTCTGCAGTACAAGGTATAATATATACCGACAGGACCTCAATATATTAGGTTTCCAGGTTGGGCCCAATGCCTAAATAACTGCCTCTGGTTTAACACTGCATTGCATTTCATTTTCACATTCGACATCTATGAGGTGGCAGCAACGAGTTTTGTTTAACACTCTTATTCCATGGCATCTTTTAATGTGGCCAGAAAATGAGAACTGGTACAAATCTAGTTACCTTGGCATTAAATTTGGCAACAAAGTCGAAGTGCTTCTTCAGGTCAGTGGCCAGAATTGCTTCAATGACAAGGAAACGGAAATGCTTAAATTCCACGTGGTCAAGGTTAACTAAGAAGTTATAATCTGGCCGGGACATGAAAAGGTTCCATGCGGCAGCCGCGTGATGATTCTCCAGGACTGAGCGATCATTGTAGAGCACCGCCTAGGCAAAGATGAGAGTCAGGAGTTCAGCTTTTTAAATTAGAAACAAAAATAAATGAGAATGTGCAAAACATTTGGAATCATCTTTTATCATAGAACATAGAAATGCAACGTTGTGACAGCTAGTTATTAAGAATTACTTATTACTGTACATTGTTTACTTTTCTTGGTTATTTTTTCTTTTTTTGGTAAGATAAAGTTCATTTCCTCGAAATTTTATTTCAAATTCTTGTAAGTGAAGGGCGGAGACTTAGCTTATTTCAGATTACTCTTTTTTCAAAACACAGGAATTTAACCATAAAAATATGCAAATATATTAATATCCCTAAGAGGTAACTCAGTTATCGCCCACATCTAAAATAAGAATGACTTTCTTTTAATTAAACACATGTAACTAATAAAGAGGGATGATATCCCTGAGAAGCTCATAATTCAAAATATTCTTACTTCACAATCAGTCATAGGAAATATTACCCTCTGTCTAGTAATTGAAAGTATATAGTAAATATCTACTTGTTTGAATAATGCTGAGGGAAGCTGTGAAGGAAAAGAAAGTTGCCTAAAAAAATGCCTGAAGTCTAGTGTGGCAGATTGATGATGGAAGGAAAAAAAGGTATAATGACAAAAAGGAAAGACCAAGCACATGAAAATTATTATTGAGGTAAATGAAAATTCATGGACACATAGGAAAACAATGGTAAAATGTGCTGGCCAAAGGATATGCTTATATTTAGGGAAAATATATAGTGTATGGAGGAAACAGTGAAAGAAATGTAAGTAGTCAAAAAAAATCAGGATATTTGTACTGTATACAGATGAAAGGAAAATAAAGGAAATTAATTTTAATTAACTAAAGGAATACTCTAGGCTAGTCTATAAGAGAGAGTGTGGAAACAGATAAAAATAGATGAGAAGAGAGTAAAAGACAAAAAGCAAACATGACAAAAAAGAGTAATGGATCAGATTAGTCTCTAGAGCCTCTAGAAAGAAAAATAAGATCATGGGATCTTTAGTAAAACAGGTCCATCCATCTGATTAAACCAAAGTTTAATTATATAGATGGAGATTCCTAAATACTTAGTGATTGATATTTGACTCAAATTTAAGCACATGCCCAGAGGAACTTCTTTAAAGTTACTGTTTTTGAAGTTACTGTTTTTGTCAGGTAAAAAATTTACCTCGAATAAAATAAATCAATCTTTAATTCTTCCTAATCAATAAAGATGCCATAAAAATGATATTTGTTATAACGTATCTCAAAGGAACTGGATTTATATCCAAAGAAGCCTCTAATTCTTAAAGAACCGAGAAAGATTTGGTTCTCCAATCTTTTCAGAAAGAAAACTTTTGTATAAGTCAGATATTCTTTGTTGAGGAAATTCATTAATATGAATTCAAGCAGTTTTTCTTCCTCAAAAGAAAACTGAGAAAGGATCTCCATAGGTGATAAATGTAGACCTATCATTAATAACTTAGAACAAGCCATCATATCTTTTCAAAATGAGCATGGTCTCTAAGAATTTTATCTCAGGTCGAAATATAGTTTCGTTCATATTCGCTTGGTCAATTCGCTTGGCCTGCTATAAGTCAAATTAATAAAATTAATGTTCTTCAGAGAAACCTCAAAATTGAATTACTTCCCCAGGCAAAATCAAAAGGTTTACCTGAGGGGCGCTCGTTGCAACCAGGAAAGCATTAGTCCTTCCTGGGTGATCATAGTCATGCATGGCTGCAGCCACATACAAGGCCATCAATTCCAAGGCAGGGATATTTCCAGACAAACATCCGTATTTATCATCAGGCACATTATACATTTTTGAGAATACATATCCCATATGGCCATGTGTAAATCCACTGTCAGAATCTGGGAAGAGACGATGAAAATAATATAGCTTTGAAGAAAGTAGTAAACTGATATCAGTTATGCTCACTTCCTTATTTACAAAGCCACTCTTCAGTTCCCATAGTTTACAGTGGAGCACAGAGACTTAATACGTACCTGAATCGCTTGCTGATCCGTGATCATTAATCACAGTTGAGAGGCCTGGAATAGGTTGTGTCGTGAGATACCAAACAGCATGTAAGACATCCGTGGCATGGATTCTGTTGTGGTCTGTAACCAATGCAAAGGACAGGCATTCATCTGTGAACTCTGGGGTCCAAGGACTAAGAGTGCCACCTACTGGACAAACGGTTTAGTCCTCACATTTAAATAACCTGGGTGAAAGAGCCAAACATTCTAGAACAAATAGTCTGTGATTCCTCTTCCATTTCTCTGTAATATTCATAGTAACAAGAAAAAAAAAAATCTTACAATTTTCATCACACATGCAGATGTCTGAAATGAACAAATCTGTGTCCAGCATCCACCTAACATAAATTTCACTAAATAACCCAACATATATAAACTCACTGTGCGAATCCACTGCAATGCTTACTCTTGTCCTTACGCCCATGTTCCTGTGTAAAAGTATGCAGAGGACTAGAACAAAAGACCCATGAGACACTTAACCTAGGTCAGACCAATGGTCCATACCACCCAGTGTTTCATCTTTGATAAACAGCACTCAAATATAACCTGTGAATTGAAAATAGTGTTATTTTTCTGTATCACACTTAAAAATGTAAGCAAATGAGTAATGTTTTTTACATGTATTAATAGATAAAATCCACAAAGCAAATCAAAACCAAAATCGATAATGTTCTCTGATCTAGAAATTCTGGTTTGGGAATAAAGTTACAGGAAATACAGAAAAAGAAAAAATTAAAACCTCTTTGTACAATAACATAAGGGGTTGAGCCATCCCCAAATGTATAAATCTACAGGGCAACCAAATCCCCCAGTTAAAATGCCCTTATCATAGGAATGGGGCTCTATTTCTACACGTGTGGTCTAGCCTCTACGGAACCATGACCAAAGGCCCACTGTGTTCCTGGCTCACCTTCTTTCTCAGTCCATTTTTTCCAAGTTTTTCTCTTATCTGGCCCTTCAGAATACTTCACTGGTTTGGTATGCTTTATTCTAAGTATGCTAACTTCATACATTTTATTCCTAATGACCAACCATGATATGATTTCCTTCTATAAGGTAATAGATGACATCTGTGAATAGCACTCAACATATGAGGAGAAGCAAAACAGAAGAGAACAAGCAGAATCATAGTGAAAATTTGAGAGTAACACCTGTTCTCCGATCAGGGAAGAAAACAGAAATTAGGACACCTATGGTGTTGGCGGCACACAGGAGCATGTAGGAAGATGGTGTGTCTTTTCCTACGTTTCTGGCAACTTTAAGTGAAGACACATTGGTAAATCTTGGGTAAAAACTCCAGAAACTCAGTGAAGGGTTCAGGGAGGTCTTGAGAGGATGTTTTCAGAAGAGTTTTGAGAAGCAGACCTCCTAGGTTCTGGAGCAGTAAAGAGCAAACCTTGTTCACTGTATCATTGCCAAAGGTGAACACTGACTATCACCTAGTCTCCAGAGAACACTTCTATTCAAACTGGGGTCTCTATCTCCATGTATGGACTATCCCAAATGATTTAAGACAATTACATTTAAAATCTATATCTGTGCCAGTGTACAAAGTTGATCATTCTAGAAGTCTCAGGGTCTAGGACATACCTATCTCTGCTCTGACATTTATTACCTGTGTTACTGAGTCATTTAAAACATTGTCTCATTTCCTTATCTTAAAACCATGGAGACAATAATAGTGCCTATTTCATACTACAACTTTGAGAATTACAGAAGGGGACCTATTTTAAAGTGACCGCTGTATAGTAAGCTTGTGATTGATGTAAATATCATTCACCTAAAATACATGATGAAATGGTTGGATGGAATCACCGACTTACAGACATGAGTTTGAGCAAGTTCCGGGAGTTGGTGATAAACAGGGAGGCCTGGCCTGCTTGTAGTCCATGGGGTCACAGAGTCATATACGACTGAGTGACTTTATGGAACTGAACTGAAAATACATGATTGCTTTTACAATACAATGATGAGTTAGTGCAGATTACCAGTTTCCTTTCAAAAGTCAATGCTGGGCTTGTAAAAATAGAATTGAAGAGCTAAAATAAAAGCTAAGCTAAGCCATGGAGGAGGGAGAAGGCAGTGAGGACCCACCAGAAGAACATGCAACCTGGTCAGAGGGTTTCCGGGGCTATGCTGGAAGAGAGTTTCTGGGTTAAGTTCTTTACTCTTCCCTTGTGACAAGCTGGGAAAATGACTGTGTGATGTAACTACCATTACTACTACAGTCAGAGAAACCTGTGCTTGCATCCAGCATTACAAGGTGGGTGGAAGCGGTATCAGGGTATTGACTGTGTCTCTTTGGGGTGAAAAATAGACAATACCAAGTCAGGTGAACTTGTAGCTCTTGAGTTACACTGCTTCCTGGCCTGTCCTGCATCCCAAGGTCCAAGTCCAGAAGGCTTTATAGGTTATTTGTGTGTGTGTGTGCTTAGTCACTCAGTTGTGTCCAATTCTTTGTGACCCTATGGACTGTAGTCCACCAGGCTCCTTTTTCCATGGAATATTCCAGGCAAGAATACTGGAGTGGGTTGCCCTCCTCCAGGGGATCTTCCTGACCAGGGATGGAACCCACGTCTCTTAGGTCTCCTGCATTGGCAGGCAGGTTCTTTACCACTAGTGCCACCTGGGAAGCCCAAAATTTCAATGAACAAACGATCTAAATAATTTAGTGCTGAAAATGTAAAGAAAAGAAAGCTTGTCAAACACATTTTTCTGAGGTAAGTATAACCATTTTGGAGCTTCCGTGATGTCTCAGATGGTAAAGAATCTGCCTGCAATGCAGGAGACCCAGGTTTGACCCCTGGGTCAGGAAGATCCCCTGGAAAAGAAAATGACAACTCACTCCAGTATTTTGGCTTAGAGAATTCAGTGGACAGAAGAGCCTGGTGGGCTTCAGTCTATGGGGTCTCAAGAGTCAGACATGACTGAGCAACTAACACCTAACTTAGTTTATAATCATTTTAAGTAGATACATGTATATGTATAACTGAATCACTTTGCTGTACACCTGAAATTGACACATTGTTAATTGATTCTACTCCAACATAAAATAAAAGTTAAAAATTTTTTTCTATGTATGTTTTGCTTTTTAGAGATTAACATCATCTTGATTTAAAAACTAGGTATAAGAGTATATGGGGGGGGAACCCTCCTTTTGCTTTTGAGTATAGGTTCACAAGTGCTAAAGAAAACAATAGCTAAACAAACCTAACTCCTTTAATATATATAACATATATTTATATAGATACAGTTATGCAGGTGTAACTCTAAAAGGATTACATTGTCACTATCACTTAAGCAGGATGGAAAAATTATCTGCCTTTAAGAAGTCATTAAGATATTTATTAAACACATGCTCAAACCTACTATGAGAAAATATTGTGCCAAATGCTGGTGGCACTGCTGCTCTTGCCATTAATTCTCTGGGGACCAACTCAGGTGCAAAGACACCTGAGTCAACACAGGGGATTGAGAAGTTTCTATAAGACAGACAAATATGCTCGAAGATTGCTCTTCTTTTTTTGGCCTTGATAGGCAACTGACAGAGCTGAGGAATAAAATCAGAGTGATCCTTATTTTATCATTATTATTCTCATCCTCTTCCTTCATCTCTGCATTTTGGACAAATCTCTTAATAATTCTCTCACCCACCTGGCAAACACCCAGCCCCCCCACCCCCGCCTCTTGGACAACACATAAACACACGTGCACATCCTAGTAACATCACCCGCCTTCCCCTTTCCCAGAACCTGCCTAACCCCTCTTCTGTCTAAATAGACTTGTTTTCTCTTTTTCCCCTTTTCCTCAAGCACAGGGTTGAAATAAGCTGCTATGGAAGGCTGAGGTTGCATATAAAATTTATAGGTTTTTTAGAACTCAATTTACAGATTTTCTATTTAAAATTCTCTATGCTCCTATTCACCAATGAATGAAGCAAAGTACTAAAGAATAGAAATTAGACTTGAAACACTCTTTTCCCCACCTTTGGAAAGGAGCTAATGGTGTAACAGTTCTGCCCTTCTAGCTTGTTCCATGGCACCTCAGTGTCTACCTTTAAAATCGGTGGGCACATCACATACAGCTTAATCAAACTGAACTAAACAAAGGTGGTGCTGTCTGTGCTCAGTCACGCCTGACTCTGGGCCACCCCATGGACGGTAGCCCGCCAGGGGACCTTCCCAGCCCAGGGATCTAACCCGCAGTCACTTAATGTCTTCTGTTCTGGCAGGTGGGTCCTTTAGCAAAGGTTCTGGGCATAAATTTACAAGCTTTCATACTTTCCCTCTTCTCTTGGCAATTGTTAAAAAGTGTAATTAAAACTGTAGTAAAATTTTAGTTTCTAACAGTTTAGCTCATTGTCATATTAAGGCTAATCTAGCCCTATTTGGGTTACCTTTAGGCTTTTTTTGTTTAGTTAAGGGTTTATACAGAGATTAGAAACATAGTTCTCTAGGAATAAATGTTAAATTTTTGCACATGTTAATTTTAAATAATGATAAATACAGCTTTTAATAAATATCCATCTTGGTCTAAATTTATAGCCTTATAACATGCACGGTATTACGATTTAAAAGTGATCATGAATTAAGTTAAAACTTTTCTGTGAGAAGATGTAAATAAATTCCCTTTCATGTCTAACAGAACAAGCAAAGATATAACAAATTCTTTTCACATGGAATGAAGAACCTGGTATTTCAGGAAAAATATCTGGTTATTTGCAGTATATAAATAGGTAATAATAAAATTTAGAATCTGCAAACTTTTTACACTTAAATAAATACTGGTCAACTTTATGAGTTAATGGAATACTATCTAGAGAAAAGTTGAAAGATAGAGACTTGAACTCAGTGGAACCTGGCAATAGCTGATTATATTATATGGAAATTTAATATTAGTGTTATTTATAAACTTAAATTTAATTCATCAATTAATATTACTTGTAAATTTAGTCTGATGACTAGTGTTTTCAGTGGCTTCCTTTTTGTAAAAGCTTATTTATGTAATTCCTTAAGCTTCAAGAAATCACTAACACTTAGGTCAATCCCTGGCATTCAACCAGGGTAGCCCTGGGAAAATGGTATTAAAAAAAGCAAGGCTTATCTTAAGATCCTTTCAAACTACCCTTTTTTCATATCTCTCTCTCCACTTCCATGGCCCCATCTGCCAGACTTTCCCACGGCGCCCAGAGCGCTTAAATTCCCCTCTCTACCTGACTGTCCTATTTTGTCTGCATTTAGTCCCATATTCTCCCACAAATATCATTTGTAGATTTAACCTTGATTCTCCTTTTCTACCATACAACTTGTAAATTCAATAACTCATTCCTCTTTTCTATCACACAACATCAACTGTGCATTTTTATCCTAACGTAGCATGTGATGGCATTTTCAAAACCAGCATCTTAATAATGGATCACTTGGTTAATGCACTACCCCACCCCTTCTGAACACACTTGTTCTAATCTCCATTCAGCTTTTACTTAAGCTGTCTGCTGCTAGAAATAGACATGAGTTCTGGGGTTCTAAAGTTCAAAGTAGGTAAAAGCAAATTTAGAAACTTAAAAGTTAAAATGTGATTTAAGTAATACAAGCTCTAGTCAACATATTATATTTAACTATTTTTTCTTTCTATGTATTTATTTCTAAAGTTTCATGTGATTTCTGTACACTTCTGATTAGATTTACAGCCATTTCTCCAGTTTCATATATTTTGTAGCACGTAGGACAATGCTACTTACATGTTCTGATGATATAGAAATGCCACATATTGAAAATTTACTATCTCTTCTGTGTTCCAGTTCCTCATGATTACAAAGGACAGATTTATTCTCACAATATTCAAAGTTCATAAGCTTGAACCCTTGGTTGTGTCTTATCCTTTGGTCTTCACATTTTATCTTGATTTTTAAAAAAGTTCCTAATAATTTCTCCACAACCACTTCCAGTTGCCTTTTCTTTTTCTATTTTATTCATTAGACCATCATCTTCCTGTCCCTCTATTCCCAGCTAGGCTTATCTTGTACTGAAAAACTTTAATTGTGAGTTAACTTGGCAGATGCTAGAGCAAAGGTTGAGAATTCTACCCAGTAAGAGGAGTATGTTGTAAAATGAGCAATAAATTAACATGTATTTATTTAGTACACACTTAAATTGGAGCTACTTATGTGCAAGGTACTATTATTACCTTTTAACAATTATTACATTACTTTATCCTTGCAACAATCCTATGAAGTAGTTATTATTATATCCATTTTACAGATTAAGAAATGAGGCATTTAGAGGTTAATTAAGACCAGGGTGTCCTATAGCTGATTTGTAAAGGGACCAGGATGCTAACATAAACTACTATCTCCTAATCACTACACCAGGTGACCATATAGGATGCTTACAATGTGTAATTCTGTGCTAGCTCTTAATTCAATGTCCCATTACCCATAGCAAATTTAATGGATTTCAAAAGTATTAATTCTTCTACTTACAAGGAATTTCCCTGTAGCCAGTCTCCAAAGCATGAAAATAATTCATGAATTCCCTAACTGGAATTTTAAAAGCTTCAAAGAGGCCCATGTCTTCAAAAAGTCTGTATGATACCTGTAAAAGTAAAAGTCAAGGTCTTACAAAACATCCCTTGATGTGTATTAGACATAAAGAGAAAAATGGGGAAAAAAGTATACATTCTATCAACCATATTAATGTATTGCCTATAGAAATCCTTACTGGAAACAACAGATCAAATAGATATTGAAGATCTCTATGTCCTAGCCCTCTATATAATCTATTTTTAAAGGTAGAGACATAAACCCAAGAAACAGCCAATGAAAAAATCCAGTATATACTAAAGAAATATAACAAGGTACTAAATTGTGTGTGATATCAATAATAAGAGAATGATACTGAGTAACTTGCTAATTGTATAATATATGTGCTAAGTAAAGAATGAGAGGAAGCTTTCATCTGGACTAATTTTATAAATTTAAAAAAGCTTTCTAGAGGATAAAGAACTGTGCCTTAATGAAGAATAAGGGAATAGAATTACAAGAAAGAAAAGGTTGTCTTGACTGAAATATATAGAGAAAAAAAATTTGTTCTAATCCAGTATAAATAAAAATGTTTGAACTATTTTTCCTCATTTGCCATCTCTCTCCTTTGAATATCTATTCTCCTTCTAATTACTTTCATAGCTCTAGAGACTCAAATCAACTAAATATCTTTGGATGTGACTGGTATCTTTGATAAGCAAATTGTGGAGAATGAAAAAAAAATGATAAAGGCACAGAAGAGAGTAATTGGGAGAGAAATGGTTACTCACATGGCAGGGTGGAGAGCAGCACCATTTATAGTGACCGCACTTTTA
This sequence comes from Cervus canadensis, assembly GCF_019320065.1. Lineage (NCBI taxonomy): Eukaryota > Metazoa > Chordata > Mammalia > Artiodactyla > Cervidae > Cervus > Cervus canadensis. The sequence continues at coordinate 29,741,455 of NC_057406.1, read as the reverse complement.
TCGTTAAAGTACAGTGTGTAAGTCAATGATATTTCAATACAAATTTTTAAAAAAGTGGTCTCACTTTATGTCACAAAGGCACAGTACTGGTTATAATTCAGGAGACTTTGAGAAAGAATTATTTATCCTTTCAGTTATTTGTATTCTTGCTTAAAATTCTCGAACTACTTCTAAATGTTTGATAACTTCATAGTTAAATTTCTATTTTCATTATGAACCTTATATCTACTCAAGTTCACTAATATTCTTTTATTTGGATATTTAATTTTCATCAATATCATATGTTTATATTTGTGTACATGCATACACACACATTTATGGGACTTCCCTGGTGATTCAGACAGTAAAGAATCTGTCTGCAATGCAGGAGACCCCAGTTCGAATCCTGGGTCAGGGAAGATCCCCTGAATAAGGGAATAGCAACACACTCCAGTATTCTTGTCTGGAAAATTCCAGTGACAGAGGAGCCTGGTGAGCTATAGTCCATGGGGTCACAAAGAGTTGGATGTGACTGACTGACTAACACACACATACACATTTATATATAACTAAAAAAAGGGATTTATTCATTCAGCATATGTCTACTGAGTGTCTCCTTCTGTTTAAGACAATTTCCATATATAATGCATATATATGCATACATATATGTATATACACACATGTACATACATATATGTATATATACACATATACACATGTATGTATACATACACATACATACATACATACATATATGTATATACACATATGTATACACACACACACACACACATATGAAAAAACAAGGAAGCTTTCCTTAAAAGAATTGATGGTCCAGCTGGTGAGGGCAGCAAACTATAGACATAATTAATAAGGTACACTCTCTGACTGAGCTTCCCGAGTGGCTCACTCTGCAATGCAGGAGACCACCTGCAGCACAGGAGACGTGGGTTCGATCCCTGGGTCTGGAAGAGCCCCTGGTGAAGGAAATGGCACCCCATTCCAGTATTCTTGCCTGCAAAATCCCATGGACAGAGGAGCCTGGTGGGCTATATTCCATGGGGTCACAAGAGCCGGACAGAACATAGCAACCAAACCACCACCACACTATGACTGAAAGGGATGTTATATGATAAAAGAAAAAGGGAAGCAGGAATAGAGCTTTGAGTCCAGGAGGACGTGGCAATTGCTATTTTAAATACGGTGGTCAGAAGAGGCATATTCAGGTGAGTTTCAGCAAATAATTGAAGGAGACGCAGAGTGTGGTATAGGAATATCTGAGGAAAGTTTTCTAAGTAGAAGAGAAAGATGGTGCAAAGGCCCTGAGGTATGTCTGCTATCCTCACAAAACAGCAAGAAGACCATCATGGTCGAAACAGAATGAATGAGGACAGGAGTAAAATTTAAGTTAATGACTATAGAGGGGTATTGACTGGGGTGCAATCCTCTTTCACAGCCAGGTTGACCAGTGTTAGGACTTTTATACCGAGTGAGGCAGGGAATGTTTGAAGCGTTGAAGCAGGGAAGGTGTCTTTATTTGACTTATGTTTTCAAAGGAGCACTGTGGCTGCCCACTGGGAATAGAGTATGTATATTATTTACACGTGCTTTTTTCACTTTGAAAAAACTATACAGGCCAGTGTACTTAATTTTGCCCCTTTTTCTGTTACATAACATCTCCACCTCCTCTCTTTAAAAATGCAATAGAAAGTTAAGTTTGTGGTTTCTGTCATATTTTGTAGTTCTTCCAGTTATTTTCTCCTTATTATTGCTTTAAGTTATATTTGAGTTCTTGTTTATAAATACCCAGTGGATTTAACTATACATGTTACTGCAAAAAAATTTATTTATAGTAGCAGCAGCTATTGACACACATGTATACTCACTATTTTGTATAGATATATATGGAATTTAATAAGTTTGATGCCTCCTCCAAGTACTTTACATATATTAATTACTTACATTAATTAATCTATATAGCATCTAATGAGATAGACAGTGTTACTTATTACACTTGAAAGCAGAGGACGCTAAGGCACAGAGAAGTTGAATGACTTGTAAAACATCACACAGCTGACACATTATCAGACCAGAATTCAAGTCCAGCATTATGGCTTCAGATTGTGTGCTCTTAACTGTTTCATATCCTATCACTATTATTTGAAAAGCAATATTGTTAGGACTGTAAATGACTAAAGTTTCCTATTATTTTCTTTAAATATTTGAAAGATGAATTGAAAAATTCAGACAAGATATTTTTAGGGTATGATTTTCAAATAGGAAAATTTTCACCAAGAAGCTGTTAGAAATCAACAGGCAATGATCCAAACTCATAAATAAAGAAAAGTCACTGTTAACTGGGTAAATATTCGTAACCAAAAAAAGTAAATACTCTTCCCAAATCTGAATGATGTCCTTTTAAATTTGTTAAAATAAACATGATAATCATCAAAAAGGCAGGCAGTACATTAAGGCTGAGAAGTCATTTCCATTGCACATATGTCTCTTTAAAAGTCTTTTGAAGTGAAACTTTTTCTGTGTAGTCTCAGCCAGAAGGTGATTTCTTGGAATGTTCAAGTTAATTCATTTCAGCTGTCCTAAAGCCTTATAAAGTGCAAAAAAAAAAAAAAAAAAGCCTTTTACACCCTGAAAATTTCATGGTTTTTGTGCTTATAAACTCAAATCAGAGAAGAAATATCATAAAGTTCTACTTAGCAAGGCAAATAAAGTTGGCTTTTCTCAAAGTTCAATATTTGGTTTTTTAGAAAAATAGTGACATTGTAAATCACGTAGTTATGTATTTATATTTGAGAGATAAGTGGAAAAAAGATACAAAAATCTAATTGCTATTTATATCTAATCTTTCCATTGTCTGTTTATATTCACAAGTTAGAAAATGTTTTGTGGCAAAACCTGTCAAGTTCCTCTCTTCTGTCCCTCCCCTAGCCCCCATCCCCACCACTCACTGAATTTCAAGGGGGTTAGGTTCCTGCAATGCTATTTAGTACAGTCACTTGTGCTGGAAAACCAACTGCTATAATGACAACTTTCTGTTGCTCAGACTTTCCATTCTGAGTTTGAAAATATAATAAACAAATGCATTGGGGGTGCTGAAAATAATTTGAAATAAAGGTAAAAAGCCTGGACTTCCTATATATAGATACATCAAATCCTGGGCCCAATGTTTACCATATGACTTTGGATGGGCAGTATCGTTTCTTTTTTAAGTCTCAGTTTCTCCTTCTGTCAACTAGAGATTTAAAAAAAAAAAAATACCTGCATCCATATTACTCTGAAGACAAAATTGTAAAGTTTTGGGACATCTGTGACATATATACCAAACACAAAAGAATTTGAGGCTTTTCTTCCCATACCAGGGATCACAATCTTCAATAGAAGAGAAAACAGAATTCCTGGCCTGCTGATACCTCTTCTCGTGGCATCACTTCAGGCATTTTTCCAGGTAAAATCACACCTTCAGAGTTCTGGTGTGCAATGAGTTTCAGGGATGGGACACAACACCTCCCTGGAGAAGTCTTGAGGCATGAAGCAGAGGCGGATTGAATAAAACTGGGTCCCTTTTAGACCTGCCTTCAAGCTCAGCCAGCAGAAAAAGATGCTAAAGATGGTGCTCCGGATCGAGGAGAAAGGAAGAGAAGAATGGCACTAAGTAATTTGCAAAAACACGCATATATCTTGAGGATAGTCTGCCAAATGAAATAAGCCAGACAGAGAAAGACAAACACCATATGATTTCACTTATATGTGGAATATAACAAACAAGATTAGTGAACAAACCACACAAAAAGAAACATGTAGACATAGGGAACAGAGCAGAGATGAGGGAGGGCAAAATAGGTGAAGGGGGTCAACTGTATGGTGATGGGAACATTTTCAGTGGTGGCACCCAGTAGGGTCTACAGAAGAACAAATACAGTGTGCACATGAAACTTGTATAATATCCTAAACCAATGTTACCTTAATAAAATTTTTTTAAGAAAAAAAAAAAAATGGATAGTATCTCTAAGTCAAAGTTCAAGGGCTACCACTCTGGTTCTCAATGTGTTCATGGTCAGAACAGAGTCCAATAGAGGCTATGACCATGTGTTATGGAGACTCTGTACTTATTTTGAACTTCACAAGCCATCCATCATTTGAACATACCTCTGTGTGCAGCAAGTTGAAGTGTCATTATTTGGATACATATCTAATTTTCCCATTGGAGCAGAAGTTCCTTGAAGGCAGGGACACATTTTTTGTCTTGAAGACTAGCCTAGCATTTGTGTTTGAGGAACAGTAGAGGAAAAGTTATCTCTATTCCTTCCTTTAAACTTTCATGGATCAGTAATCCTCACTTTTTTTTTTTATTTTGGTGTCACTGTTTTATTTTATTTTATCTTTAAGTTCTACAATCAGATACTTGCTCAGAGTTCTGAAAAAAGCCCGTGTCCACCGCACAGAGTAGGGATCAGTCCAGCAAATGATTTCTCTTCTAGCATTTTGCAGGCAAGGGTTAGTGAGTCCTGAATTCTCACCTAAGTCTGATATTAACAAATCTTTTAGTCTTTAGTATCTCCACTGTGATATTTCTCCATTCTCTAAGAACTCACCTAAAACATTTTTAAATAAGCTCATAACTATCATTTCAAGATAGCTCAGTTGGTAAAGAATCTGCCTGCAATGCAGGAGACCCTGGTTTGATCCCTGGTCGGGAAGATCTGCTGGAGAAGGGAAAGGCTACCCACTCCAGTATCCTTGGGCTTCCCTTGTGGTTTAACTGATAAAGAGTCTGCCTGCAATGTGGGAGACCCTGGTTTGATTCCTGGGTTGGGAAGATTCCCTGGACACGGGAAAGGCTACCCACTCCAGTATTCTGGCATGGAGAATTCATGGACTGTATAGTCCATGGGGTCACAAAGAGTCGGACACGACTGAGCCTGTTGTTCAGTCACATCCAACACTTTGAGACCCCATGGACTACAGCACACCAGCCTTCTCTGTCCTTCACTATCTCCCAGAGTTTGCTCAGACTCATGTCCATTGAGTCAGTAATGCTATCTGACCACCTCATCCTCGGTTGCCCCCCTTCTCCTCCTGCCCATGATCCCAACTGATTGAGTGTGCATTTTAGTAGGGGCTAGATAATGAAGCCCTCTAATGGAGACAGATAATGGAGAAGGAAATGGCAACCCACTCCAGTACTCTTGCCTGGAAAATCCCATGGACGGAAGAGCCTAGTAGGCTACAGTCCGTGGGGTCACAAAGAGTTGGACACGACTGAGCGACTTCACCTCACCTTAGATAATGAAGCAAATCCTTATTGTTTTATTTATTGTGAACAGACATTTTCAAATTCTTAATTTCTGTATGTTTTCTCTTTCTCTCTGTGAAATGAAACATTATTTGGGAAATCTTGAAACTGGTCAAACTTAAGGAAAAAAAGAAAAAGACTTTTTATGTAGCAATAGTTTTATTCTATATTTCTTGTGATACTGAAAGATGTTTTTCACATTTAAATAAACAGAGCTATATTTTATGCTTCTCACAGATTGAGGGAACCATACTTTTAATATTTTATTTTTGATAAGGACTAAAGTGAAAGAAAGTAAAAGTGTTAGTCACTCAGTTGTGTCTGACTCTTGGGGACCTCATGGACTGTAGCCCACCAGGCTTCTCTGTTCACAGAATTCTCCAGGCAAGAATACTAGAGTGGGAAGCTGTTCCCTTCTTCAGGGGATTTCTTAACCCAGGGATCGAACCTGGGTCACCTACACTGCAGCTGGATTTTTCATCATCTGAGCCACCAGATAAGGCCTACACACTGTACTACTCAAAAGTTTAAAAAAAAAAAAAGTCATTGGAAATAATTAGACAATAAGTTAGTGTTTATAAATTGGCAGCTTTCTTCTTTTGAGGGCTTGGTTCAGCTTTCATTAGTTGAATTTTATGAATTTAGATCATTTCTTCACTTCACTTTTGTATCCCTGCTCCCTCCATTTTGTCTTAGAATATATATAATATTTTAATTGCAGAATACAATATTCTACTGACTTAAAGTTCCGATTTCTTTTGCTATCCCACCACCAAGGATTCTACAGAATGCTGGGTATTCTCCACCTAATGCTCATCAGTGGTGTTAACCATGTACAGAGCTTTAAACAACTAAGGAATATTTTCTCTACATTTAAAGTCATATGCATGAATGCATTTCTTACCTGACTAAGAATACGGCCACATTTTCTTCCTATTTTTTCCACCAAATCAAAAATTGGAAAATTCCAAGTATTCAGTTGCTCCATAATTGAGTCCAAGTTATCCATGACAAGAGGTTCAGGAGCAAGAATTGGTTTGTCCTATAATGAAGATAAAAATATTTTAACAATGTGCAGTTTTTCTACACTGTTCCTTCTTTGGTAAGTTCAACAGTGGAGTTCAACTGAAATAAATGACTTTGGGGTGAATGAGTGATCTTAAAAAAAAAAGTCAAAAGAAACAAAATATAGACCCCAAAGTAATGAGAAAAGGCCTTAATGATTCAGACCATGAGTTTTGCATTTATGTGCCTGCCTATTGCCGGTTCATCTATGCTACAGAAAAATTGGATGCTTCTTTCATACATTAACATAACTGCTTTTTAGTCTTCTGTGGAATTCTTAAATAAAGATTCAAGGACTTCCGAACACTCTGAAATTGTATGCAAATTTATTTCTATATATTTATGTAAATTCTCCTGAGATGAGGATTCCTGGCTTATATTGAACTCTAAAAAAAAAAAAAAGCCCTGAGTAGGGAGAGGGAGTAAATCACCGGTATTCTAATTGGTCCAATTTATATTATTACTTCAAAATCAGCATTCATCCTATAGAGTTACAATTACTACAATTTTCAGGTATTTTCGTTTAATTCATGTGATGCATGGTTTCCAAAAAATAAGCACCAAATATATGTACAGACAAAAATGTATAATGGGTACCAAATGACATTCTTAAGAGTTTATTTACTAGGAAAAAAAAATAATGAGGATAAAGAAACACCTAAGTTATTTTATCTGACAATTTTAAACTATAAATAGTAGGAGGGGATATATATATGTATACATATATATATATCACATTTATATATAATATATATATAACTATATATATATAGTTAGGGAAGAGCCAGGTAACGCTAGTGGTAAAGAACATGCCTGCCAATGCAGGAGATATAAGAGATGCAGGTTCAATTCCTGGGTTGGGAAGATCCCCTGGAGAAGGAAATGTCAACCCACTCCAGTATTTTTACCTGGAGAATCCCATGGACAGATAGAGCCTGGAAAGCTACTGTTCATAGGGTAACAAAGTTTTGAACATGACTGAAGCGATTTAGCACGCATATGTATAGCTATGATTTGCATTGTTGCATGGTAAAAACCAATACAACATTGTAAAGCAATTATCCTCCAATTAAAAAATAAAAGTATAAATGGTAAATTAGGTAAAAGAGAAATGATAAAAGCAACAATGGAAAATCACATTATGGTCAACTGTTTTCTGCTATTTATTGCCTCCCCCAGATGAACCGGACTCAAATGTATGCTTCTGTCCTCATTAAGTGGAGCTCTTTAAATACACGGAATAAGTCATCACTAAAAAATATTTTAATGGGGAGCAAATGTCAATGTCAACCTGGTTTAATATAACAATGAAAATAAACAGTGGCTCACTCCCTAAATCAAGGAGGTGCTAGAAAAAGCCAACAGAGGTCCTAAGATAATAGATAGATTTCATTTTGATTGATTGACATTTATAAAATATTATCTTCCTGATTGAAACAGTTAATTTTCCTAGGCATATTTACATTTTTAGATTGGGTTAAGAAATATTGTAATCAGATGTGGAGATGAACACTTAAATTTTTAATCATTAAATAATAGAACTGACGCTATGGGCTGTAGCCTGCCAGGCTCCTCTGTCCACAGGATTCTCTAGGCAAGAATATTGGAGTGGATTGCCATTTCCTCCTCCAGGGCATCTTTCCTACCCAAGGATCAAACCCACATCTCTTAATGTCTCCTGCACTGGGAAGTAGGTTCTTTACAACTAGCGCCACCTGGGAAGCCACAATAGAATCTCGAGACCAATAAGACTGAGATAGAGAAAAACAATACAGATACATATAGGAAGGGCTACAAGATACATGTAACCCAAGTAAGACATGATTCAGGGATATATTTCTAAGTCAATCCTGTCACAGAAGCCAATTTTCAAGTAAATGAGTGAGATAAGTGATGGGTGCCTACCAGGAACATCATGGTCTCCGGAGCATAGGTGCTGCAAGCCGACGTCTTCCTCAGAGCCTCTCTGGGGCCCTCAGTCTCATCTTCATTCTGTACAATATCACTACTATCACTGTTGTTATTGGTTTCATAATCAGAGGTAACTTGAGTGATGTCATCTGCAATTAAAAGGCAATAGCTTATTATGAAACTTGCAATGAAAAAAGGGGTCCCATTTAAGCAAATAGTCCTAAAACACATAGTACAGATATCATAGTTAGGAAAATACCATTTTCCCGAGCTTACACACCAAGAACATAGGACCATAGGGTGGGCGAGAGCACACATTTTTGTTGTTGTTCAGTTGCTAAGTCATGTCCAACTATTTGTGACCCCATGGACTGCAGCACCCCAGACTTCCCTATCCTTGCTACTTCCCAGAGTCTCAGCAAACACATTCATTTTAACCCAATAAAATAGATGGAATTATGATCTGTGATTTATATGACATTTAATAAGCCCTCAATAATAATGCTCAGGTCAGTAGTTGATACCTCTTTGTGATCCCATGGATTGTAGCCTGCCAGGCTCCTTTGTCCATGGAATTCTCCAGGCAAGAATACTGGGGTGAATGGCTGTTTCCTTCTCCAGGGGATCTTCCTGATCCAGGAATCTAACTCAGGTCTCCTGCACTGCAGGCAGATTCTTTACCATCTGAGTTACCAGGGCTGCTAATCCCCAAATCCCATTTTCTCTCTCCCTCACACACTTTCCTCTTTGGTAACCATAAGTTTATCTTCTATGTCTGTGCATCTACTTCTGTTTTGTAGATAAGTTCACAGGTGTCATATAAACTCCTATGACTTTATATTTCTTTTTCTTTTATGCATGCACCAACACACTAAATTACCAAGCAGCTGACTAGAACCCTAACTCTAGAAATGTCACATGGGCAAGACAATTTGAGGTGATATCCAAGAACAAAGTAACCTGTAGAATATAGAAGCCACAGCATGTGCCAAAGAGCATGGCAGGTCCTTGTATCCAATCTTGGTCCCTGGAGATCTGTACCTCCTTCCTTCCCCATCTCCACTGTCTTTCATTGCAGTCAGTACCAAACTGTGTTAATCAGAAAATGCATCAGGTAATGTCAAGAGTCTGAAGAACACGCTTCTGGGGTAAAGACCTCAAGAAGCTTCTTGTAGCTGAATAAAACACCTGTCTGAAATTTATGGGGTGCTTGCTACGTGGCAGATACCACAGAAAGCACTTTGTTTGTACAAACATGCTGAATCCTGTCAACAATCCTATGAGGCAGGTATTATTGCATTACTGCATTACTATTATGCTCACTTTACAGACAGGAAACTGAGGCACAGAAAGGCTTAAATTGCCCAAGAGCCCACAGCTGGTAAATCCTACCACCAGAAGCAAACTTATGAAATCTGAGTTCCTATATTCTACTTCTGATGAAATCCAGCTTTGTTTAAAATGGTTATTGCTTTCCATGACCTATGAAATCTTCACCTTTTCCTAAGTCACAAAGATATCTTCCTGTGTTTTCTTTCAGAAGTTTCACTGTTTTAGCTTTTACCATTGGGTCTGTGCGCCATCTCAGGATAAAAGTTTCATATGGTGTGAAGTAAGGGGTGAGATTCATTTTTTTCCAGCCCTTTTGGCTTGGAAAAGTGGATCTTTGTTGAAAGTTCAACAACTGAATAGGTGTGGGTCTAATGTGGCACTTTCTACTCAATTCCATATGATTCTATTTGATAATCTTTACACCAGCACCATACTTTCTTCATTATGGTGGTTTAAGTCTTGAAGGAAATTTTGTTCTTTTTTTCCAAAGCTGCTTGAATAGTCTAGGCTTGTCACATGTCCTCATATTGCTGGTGAACAATGGCTTTTATTATGTAGCCTATTCTGATCAGGAGTATCCTGTGGCACATTTCCAAGGACCTGTCTTTATTTTATCTTTCTCATGCAACTGCTTCTATGTTAGAATCAGACACAGTAATTATAGAAAATGTAATTGATAAGTTTCAATCCCAGAATCTGCAGAAAAATGAAGAAGCACACTCAAGGGCCATATAGCTCTACAGGAGACCAAAGGTGATAAGGAAACACTCCTTATTCTATCAGCCTCAGTAGAGTCAGGGAAGATCAGGGATATAGAAAAGAGAATATGTTGAGTCTTCAGTGTACCATATCATATAATGGCCACACAGAGAATCCTCCTTTTAATTTCTTCTTGCCTACGTCCCCGGACCTTTGTCCACTGCCATAGCACATCATTCTCGCAGGCAAATAATCAGTATTTGTTGCGTATTAAAAGATGTTGGAGCAGATAATTAAGACCCATTCTTAGATCACTCTATCATCATAAAGTCTAACGTTCGTGTGTGTGTGTATGTGCACACGTGCTCAGTTGTGTCTGACTCTTTGCAATCGCACGGACTATAGCCTGCCAGGCTCCTCTGTCCACGGAATTTTCCAGGCAAGGATACTGGAGTGGGTTGCCATTTGCTACTCCCAGGGGATCTTCCTGACCTGGGGGTCGAACCCTGGTCTCTTGGGTCTCCTGTTTTGGCAGGTAGATTCTTTACCAGTAGCGCCACCTGGTTTCCTATCTTGTGAACTTGCAGCAATAACAAAAGCAAGTCCCTAGGGTTACACCAGTAAAAGTAAAATAATAATTATTACAATAATTATGGCAGCAAACACTTACTCCTTACAGTGACCCAGATACTGTAATAAATGCTTATGTGCTTTAGTAATTTAACTATCTATAATCCTGTTCCAGTAGGACCTTTATTATCTCTATTCTACTGATGAAGGAACTAAGACACAGAGATTACAGACAAGTCAGAAGCAGAATCAGGATATAAATCAGGCTGCAATGCCTATTCTTCTGAGCTCTGTAATACTGCCTCAAGAAAAACTATGGTTTTTACCTCCCAAACTCACAGTAGTCTAAGCAGGGTCAATTCTCAGGCTCTGCGATGGAGATCCCCAGAACGTACCCTAAGATAGATGACCCTCCCATGTCCAAGATAAAATAGCATTTCTATAGCATTCTATACATTACAGAAAATGGTGTCTCATTTAAAAATATATTCATTTGTGTATAGACACAATAAACATTTTTGATAGCTTTGCATCAAAACGTAACCCATGATTAACTCTAGGTAGTAGGACTATGGATGATTTTCATTTCCTTCATTGTCTTTTTAAACTTGCAATCTAAAAAACTCAGAAACATATGTTACCTTTTTCTGATCAGAAAAAAAATAAAAAATCTAGCAGAGCAATTTCCATTTTGAGGAACAGAATCCATAGAAGAATTACCTGTTCTGCTTGGTGTCCGAATGGCCGCCCCACTTCTTTCCAGGGGCCCATCGGCAGAAGTCCCTTGGGAATATGGTCTGCCACAGCTGAGAAATAATGGAACAGCTGTAAGTAGGTCCTTTCTTTTCAGAAAATTGTAGGCACACACCATGTATGTATACATTAAGATAAATAACAGTCAAATATTCTGGCAGTCTACTTATTCCTTTGATGGAAAAAAATCATTTTGTCTTATGCAAGGACATTGATATGTGGGATACTGTTTTGGGCAGTGGTAAGGAAAGCATGTTAAAAAGCAGAGACATTACTTTGCCAACAAAGGTCTGTGTAGTCAAGGCTATGGTTTTTCCAGTAGTCATGTATGGATGTGAGAGTTGGGCTATAAAGAAAGCTGAGCGCCGGAGAATTGATGCTTTTGAACCGTGGTGTTGGAGAAGACTCTTGAGAGTCCCTTGGACTGCAAGAGGATCCAACCAGTCCATCCTAAGGGAAATCAGTCCTGGGTGTTCATTGGAGGGACTGATGTTGAAGCTGAAACTCCAATACTTTGGCCACCTGATGCGGAGAGCTGACTCATTTGAAAAGACCCTGATGCTGGGAAAGATTGAGGGCAGGAGGAGAAGGGGACGACAGAGGATGAGATAGTTGTATGGCATCACCAAGTCGATAGACATGGGTTTGGGTGGACTCCAGGAGTTGGTGATGGACAGGGAGGCCTGGCGTGCTGCAGTTCATGGGGTTGCAAAGAGTTGGACACGACTGACCAACTGAACTGAACTGAACTGAACTGAACTGAAGGAAAGCATAATCAATACAAAGGATCAGATACTCTGTTCAACTCTCATGCTCTTCCACAATCAAGATCATATTTGAGGTGAAATGAAACTGTTGGTAACTTTCTCTCACGTTATTTAGAGAATCCTGGGATAGTCAGCTACATACTTACAGCAGTGATTTTGGAAGTGCCCATGTGTATTTGGTTAAAAATATCTTTCCCAGTGGAATCACTTTGTGTCTGCTAAAAAGCTTCATGACTAGATTTATTTCTGTGGGTTCTGTTCAAAAAGCCCTTTAAAAAATGACTGCAAACATGAAAATAAAAAAATGGTAGATTATTTTTATTTTTTGCCATAAAATTTAATTATTTGTTTTCAGATGGATCAGTTCACCTGTTAAGGCCCTATGGAAATGAATAAAGGATACATACATTTTGACAAACAGTGGACGTACACCTGACCACACAGGATGCAAGTTGAGAAAAACAGATCAAGGGAGTATACTGTGGGTAACGGAGAAAAAGGGCTTCCCTGGGGGCTTAGTGGTAAAGAATCCGTTTGCCAATGCAGGAGATGTGGGTTCAATCTCTGGGTCGAGAGGATGTCCTGGAGAAGGAAATGGCTACCCACACCAGTATTCTTGCCTGGAGAATCCCATGGATGAGGAGCCTGGAGGGCTACAATCCATGGGATTGCAAAGAGTCGAATATCAACAATGGAGAAAAAGGAAGGTCCTTGAGAGGTGGGCAGGATTCTTTAACAGAGGAAGTTGGAGGAGGCAGGCTACTTTTGCTTTCTCAACAGTTTTGACTGTTTAATAAATTACAAAGTAATCCCACAAATAGTCTGGCAAATTTCTTCTCTCACTTATCTTGTTTAGAGACTTGATTAGGTTTTAATTCTGTATTTTGTTTCTGGGTTCTTTCATTCTGCCTAATATTATTCATACAAAGGGTCTCAGAGAACTTTTGTTTATTTGCTATTTAGCCACAAATTACTCACTCTAACTGGAAAAGAGAAGAATCATAGTTTATAATTGAATATATTAAATATCTCATCACTTTTTCCCCTTGAATTGTGTTTATATGTGTAGTAGAGATAAGCATTTCCCAGTTAGAGTGTTTTCATCCAAAGCAAATTTATTTTTCAAGCCTTGAATGTCAGTGGAAAGCATCACATACAAAATATTTCTAATTATGAAATCCCGCCAGTCTGATTTAGGGACTCAAAAGAAAAGGACAGAACCGAAGGAAAAAGCCCATAGATGTAAATGATGGGCTTATGTTCTGGGATGAAACTTGGTAAAAGTAGTTTACTAGTCTGAAGATTTTTCTTTGCAAGATAATACTTGAAAGGAACGTTTAAATTAGGAGTTCAAATAGACTACCTCTCCTGCCAGAAAAACAGCTTGTTGCATAGACATCACAGCAGCCAAGAGACCCGGATTCAACGCCAAGCCCTTCAAGTTCAGCAGGGAAAACCACAATAATTAGTCGTGTGTTTCTGGAGCTCTCTGTGCCTACATGGGTGGCTGCCTTGAAGGCAATAATAAAACATGGTTTGAATTATAGATTTATAAAGCCCCAGCAAATAAAACACACACTACTGGATTTATAAACATTACTGAACAAGTAGGCAGTGAAATTCCCTTGTTTTTCTCCAAAACCTCTTTTATAAAAATCCCATTACATTCTTTCTGCTAAGAATACAAAAAAAAAAAAAAAAAAGATTGTGGTGAGCAAAGCTACGGGAGTGGTATAATACGTCTTTTCTGGACCCCTCAGTTCTTTCTATAGGCAACTGATTTCTCACAAGTCTGAGGCTCACAGTGGGAGTGTCTCCCTAGAAATGCTGCAAGCAGATGTCATTGAGTCTGGGGACTCCCTTGGGTTTCATCTGGGCCCAGGACGCACACCACAAAAAAGTGTTTCTTCAGGGTGTTCCCCCAGACACTAGTTCCATGGGCAATTATTGGGTGTTAACCTAAAGAAATGGGTTCTGTGGTCAAATAAAGTCAGGAGATGCCAGACAAAACAAAACTCAAGGCGTTTTCTTTTTGCAGGACTTCTCAGAGCTTCCAATAAAGTGATGCGTGTTGTAAATTGCTAAAAGGAAAATACGATAGGCCTGTTTTACCACAGAAAAAGATGGGATTAACATCCCAAGGGAATGATTGTATTGAAAATGGTGTTATGCAGAGAGCAGCAGAGTAAGTTTTGGATGGTGGAATAACTTTTCACTCTGGTCCTAACCGAACACAAATTATCTTCCCTTTGAAAGTATTTGTAAAGAGAAAAGAAGCAAAAATAAAGATTATAATCTTTATAATTTATAATTTATAAATTATTATAATTTATAATTTTTATAAAAATAATTATTTAACACAGAATTTATGAACAAAGGGTACGAAAATGAAATTTGCGAGGCTTAAATTTGAATTCACTGGTCAAATCTGGGTCTGTGACCCAGTATTTAATATAAGAAGACCAACATGTAACTAATCTATTCAAACAGTTATCATCATTCATCTTAGGGGGGAAAATAACATTTTATTCAAGGCACTCTCGTAATTATGCTTAATTTTAAAACACTTAACGCTTTTCTACTTAAAAAAATTGCAATGCTTTAAAGTAGTTATTCAAGATGAAGCTATTGCTGAAGAACAATAATATGTTAATTGGTAGAGGAGGTATTCCTTTTTTAGTGACAATACAGACAAAATAATTAATCTTGCCATGTTAGATCCTTTTTTCTTATCCCCTGTAAGAGACGACACTTTGTCTCTCTGTTTAAACATGACAAGGCAGCACAAGCAATTGCTTCATTGTATTCAGAGATCCATTTGAGAACAGTCATAATGTGCCACATGTTATCTGCACATTTTTTAAGTGTCACAATGGGAAATGCAAGCTTAAAAAAACAGTACCTTTAAAATTGGTATAAAATTCTCCTTGGAGAACAAGTAAAAAAATATCAAACAGAATTTCTTTAAAAATGTGTTTGTAGTTTACGTTTTTCAGAGGGTTTGGTAGTATTTGTGATAAAATGGTTTTGCATATGGTTATTATAGGGGATATATTTATAGAGCTTTACTGTGGACCTTGTTGAATTATATTGAAATTAAAAGTTCTCAGCCCATATAGTTAATATTTGTATCTAGAATGCTTAAGAAAAAAAATCTGTCTTATACTTTTAGCTTATAGGAGCCAGCGTTTCTTCTGTTTGTTTTGAATACAAATTCCTTTTTTTTTTTTTTTTTGCATTTTACATCCTGTGTGTAAGAAATAGCTTTACAAAATAATTTATATGCTGGTGGTAATTGGATAAGTACCATAAATTCGTGCATTCTGTAAAAAAAAAAAAAAAAAATCCCAACAAAATACCAAATTATACTGAATATCTCGATAGGAGTTTTTAATTAGATGTTTTATGCATTAGATATTTTAACAGTAAGCAGATAAAATATACAACTAATTATTTTATATCAGCACCAAAGACATGCATGGAACATAAGGTCTCTAAAATTCTTATTAATGGAGAAGCATTGAAAAATTAAGTTTCTATTCCAGCCTATTCAGCACAGACCACACTATCTTGTACTTTCTTGTCAACTACTTAGGCAACTTACACAAAGCTATGTGGCCTGTGGTGAGAGTTCCTAAGAGGAAAACCAGTGTTAGTTTTATTATTACCTAGACTCCAGTGAACAACATAAATTCCTTACCTGCTGCATATGACAGGCGGATTCAGGATCTGAGGAGAAAGATCAGGGGCACTCTGTGTGTAAGTTAAGGCCCGGTGAGAACTTAGGCCTGATTTGGCAGTTGCGTCGGAAGATTCTGGAAACTGCACTGCAGAAATTTTGCTGACTGGGCTGCTGGCGGGGGTCCCGTGGAGAGGTGAAGAACAGGGTGAGGAAAGAGGTGAAATTTTCACTAGGGAACCTAATAAAGAAAGAGAGAATTGTTAAGTCTTAAGTAAATGTCTTTGAAAGTCAAACTTGCAGCTCTTAGCCTTCCCTTTGGATTCATTTTGACTCAGGAAGGACCATGTGAGTCCTCAGACCACAAGGCCAGCCTTCTCTGCAGACAGGCTGCTCAGCGGGGGCATCACCGCAGCATGAAATATGAGAAATGAATCATCATGAAAATTCAGTGGCAATGCTGGCAAGTTCAGTTAAAGCCCTGGTGTCCTGGAGTAACTTCAGGACAGAAAGATATTATTTTCTAATTTTTATTGGAGTATAGTTGATTTACAATGCTGTGTTAGTACATCAATGTGAATTAGTTATCTATATATATATATATCCACTTTTTTTAGATTCTTTTCCCATATAGGCCATTGCAGAGTATTAAGTAGAGTTCCCTGTGCTATATAGCAGGTTACTATTAGTTACCTATTTTATATATAGCAGTGTGTATATTTCGATTCCAATCTCCCAATTTATCCCCGCCCCCATCACTTATACTCTGGTGACCATAAAGTTTTCTACATCTGTAACTCTACTTGTTTTGTAAACATGTTCAGTTGTAACCCCCCCCCCTTTTTTTTGTAGATTCCACCTATAAGCGCTATCATATGATATTTGTCTTTCTGCAGAAAGGTATTATTTTCTCCTCTCATTTTTGTTTCTTCTTGGCATTCTGACCTGATGATAATAGTTAAAAATTTCTCATATGTTTGCCTTCTCTTTGGTTATGAGGTTTTTAGTAGCAACAGGATCTGCCGCAGTTCTCAACATCACTGTGTGTGGAGCAGAGTTTTTTGGCAGGCATTGGTTGCTTAGTGATGGTGATGGTTTAGTTGCTAAGTCATGTCTGATGCTTGTGACCCCGTGGACTGTAGCCTGCCAGGCTCCCCTGTCCATGGGATTTTCCAGGCAAGAATACTGGAGTGGGTTGCCACCTCCAGGCAATCTTCCTGACCCAGGGATCAAACTTGTGTCTCCTGCGTCACAAGCAGATTCTTTATCACTGAGCCACCACTGGTTGCTTAAAATATGTCAATGAAGAAGATCCATTTTTGAGGGGCTTTCTTAACCATCCACATTTTCAGTGAAACTAACTTTCGTGTGTCAGAAACTGTTTTGATCAGCATCGTTTCTGAAGAAAACATTGAAAAATGTAACATGATCCTTTTCAGATGAAACGATGGCCTCAAGCTCAAATGATAAGTGTGGACATCTGTGCCAAACTGTGTTTACTCTCGGTTGTGAAAATTTTAAAGAGCACTGGCATCGATTTCCAAGCGCTGACGTCTGAGGACCGGGATGATGTCTTTTGAAGTTACTCTCTCCAAATACAGAGAGAGCAGTCTGCCCTAAAACTGAAGGAGAGAGAGAGAGAAAACTTCTGAACAGCCTCCTGCTTACTATTTCTCATGACTACATGGCTAAACAGTCTACTGTAAAGCAAATAAAATGAAATCCTTAAAAGTCATTTTTCTATTGCTCATCACTCTGGGGAGATGTACAGCCAGCGATATTCACATCACTGAATAAGATGTGTGGTGACCTGGCAGTTGGCCTAGTTTGCTTCCAATGTCCAGTTCTCTCAAAAGTTTTATTTGTCACACCCATAGGTTTTCTGGTCCACTGAAAGGAATATTAGGCTTGTTGACGGGCTTTTATAATGTTTAAGTTTCTTGTTAGCACTGCTATTTCTTGTTTTGTCTACTTTAAAAGATAAGAAATTATACTCTTCCTTTGACTAAATGTGGAGGCCAGTTACCCCTCCAAGTCCTTTACTCAATATTTCCATGGATTCCTGATCAACGGCTCAATGCCGGCCTATGTTGAACAAATGAAACCACTTTGACCCAGGGAGATTAAATAACTTCCCCAGGGTTACAGTGAGAGGAAATAGAATATGGAGTGGGCCTAGCATTCTTGGTAGATTGTGCTTTATTAGCACATTATTCTATCAGAAACTACCCAACGAGGAAGGAAAATTTATTACCTACTAGGTTGCATCTGTTTTGCTCTTTACAATCACATACCTTATGGTTTTCATTTTGATTTCTATCTCTATTGAAAAGATTTATTTTACCAAAGAAAAATCAAAGTGTTAGTCGTGTTTGACTCTTTGCGACCCCATGGACTGTAGCCCACCAGGCTCCTCTGTCCACTGGATTCTCTATTCAAGAATATTGGAGTAGGTAGCCATTCCCTTTTCCAAGGGATCTTCTTAACCCAGGGATCGAACCTAGGTCTCCTGCACTGCAGGCAAATTTTTCACTGTCTGAGCCACCACTGACAAACTATCTCATTATGTAATTTCCTGAACCAAAAGACAACTAAGTGCACTAGATTTTTAACTCCCTGTTTCCCAACCAACCTATTGTGTGTAGCAAATAAGTTACAAGTGTTCTGGAAGTACTAATGGTTGTACATTTTTTATCAATTTGAGTGCTCCAGGATAAATTAAATTTTACTATGATCACTAATATAATTTGATTTTCTTATCATTATTATAAAATAAATACAATTTTCACAAACCTCTCAATTCTTTTCATTTCACCACAGCTATATAACATCATATTTGCACATATCATTATACATATATATAAGCTCTCATTTAAGAAAGGTTAGAAAATGTTGGTTTAATTTATACTGTTTATTAAATTAAGGCTGACTGAGTCTCCAGATAATCTTAGAAAAGCAGCTTAACCATTAAGGAGCTGGATACTAGTTTGATGTGGTTTAAAGGTTATCAAGGTATTTGCACAGAGTAAGTATCCCAATGATTTATTCATTTAATAAATATTGATTGTGTGACCCATTCCAGGGAGTAAAGGATGCAGTAGTGAATGAAAGAAAATTCCCTGCTCTTGGAGCTTTCAGGGGAGACAGAAACTAGAGAAAGAAGAGAAGGAGGAAGAAGAAGAAAGCAGGGTGGGGAAGAAAAGAAAGTCAGGGAATTTTAACTGATACAAAGAAACTATTATATAGAGTGAAGTAAGTCAGAAAGAGAAAGACAAATATTGCATATTAATGCATATATATGGAATCTAAAAAGATAGTACTGATCACCCTACTTGCATAGCAGCAAAGAAGACACAGACACATTGGATATAGTGGGGGAAGGAGGAGGTGGGATGATGAGAGAATAGCACTGAAACATAAACATTACTATATGTAAAACAAATAGCCAGTGGGAGTTCGATGAATGATGAAGGGAACCCAAAGTCAGTGCTCTGTGACAACCTAGAGGGGTGGAATGGGGATGGAGGTGGGAGAGGGGATCAAGAGGGAGGGGACATTTATATACCTATGGATGATTCATGTTGATGTATGGCAAAAACCATCACAATATCGTAAAGTAATTATCCTCTAATTAAAAATAAATATATACATACACACAAATAAATATATTTCGTACCGAGAAAACAAATAATGCAGAGGGTAGAGGATCAAGAAGGACAGAATGCACTAAGGGTAACATTTGAACAGAAACTTGATAAAATAAGGAAGACATTTAGATAAGTATTGGGGAAAGCATGTTCCAGAAAGAGGGACCTACTCAGGGGTTGTCAGAGGGTCAGTTAGGAGGTCAGTGTGACTGCAGGTTAGCAACGAGGAAGGAGGGGCAGGGAACATGGTCAGAGAGATGGTAGGGCGAGGTTGTGTGGGGCTGGCCACGTCATGGCAAAGTTTTAATTGCTGCATCTTTTTTTTTTTAAGGAATTATCTTTTTTGTGGTGGTTGTTTTTTGTTTGTTTTGTTTAGCTGCATTGCAAGGCATGAAAGATCTTAGTTTCCCCACCAGGGATTGAAACCGTGGCCCCTGCAGTGGAAGTACAGTGTCTTAACTACTGGATCACCAGCAAAGTCCCAATTCGGTGGCGCTAAGTGGTAAAGAACCTGCCTGCCAATGCCAGAGACGTAAGAGATGTGAATTTGATCCCTGGGTCAGGAAGATTCCCTAGAGGAGGGCATGGCAACCCACTACAGTATTCCTGCCTGAAAAGTCGTATGGACAGAGGAGTCTGTTGCCTACAATCCATAGGGTCACAAACGATCCATACAGTCCATGAATGAACGACAGGGCACTCACAGGCACACCAAAGAAACTCCTGACAGGCGCCTGGCTGGGATTGCTGAAATTCCGCGTTAGGCAATTTCTTAATTATTCTGATAACTAATTGTGAGTTTGGGGATAGTTTCCTAGCACTTTTTAAAAGCAGTTGAAAGCCTGTGGGAACATGATCCATTTCTGTCTTCACACAATATATTTTCTGAAGGCAATTAACGAGAGGAGTGATTTTCTTCATTGTTGATTTTTAATAGCTGCCAGCTGATTCTCCCAGAGACACGCAATTCGCCCTTAAAAATACAAATTTAAAAATCCACTCAACGATTAGGGTTCTTGGAACTCAGGGATTAACAAAATGTAAAACAAATAAGCAGAACTAAAGACTCCAGACTTACTGCCTGGGATGAAATTTAAAATGAACCTTGCAACAGAGGAAGAACACTTTGCTTCTGCAGGGCTGTGAGGTTACATATTTTGAACTATCTGAACAAGCAGGGGTCTTGGCAACTCCATGAAAAGCAAGAATATTTTTATTCTGCAGGTGAGAAGATAAAGGCATAAACATATCAATTTCTTTTTCCTCAAGCCAAACTATTTCTCATAGTGTGCCTTATCATGGTTTACTTAAAATTTTAAAAGCAGAAATGGTTAGGAATGCTGTAGAAAATGGCCATACATTTACATATATTAGTCTTCAAATAGGAGAGATGACAAGTGTAGATAATAACCAAACAAAAGAAGTGAAAGTGAAAGTTGCTCATTCATATCTGACTTTTTGTGATCCATGGAATTCTCCAGGCCAGGATACTGGAGTGGGTAGCCTTTCCCTTCTCTAGGGGATCTTCCCAACCCAGGTCTCCCACACTGCAGGCAGATTCTTTACCAGCTGAGCCACAAGGGAAGCCCAAGGATACTGGAGTGGGTAGCCTATCCCTTCTCCAGGGGATCTTCCCAACCCAGGAATCCAACTGGGATCTCCTGAACTGCAGGTGGATTCTTTACCAACTGAGCTATGAGGGAAGACTACTCTTTCTTAAAAGGAGAGACTGCAAATAAAATTATTTCACAGAAAAAGGATATTATTGTATGTCATCAGAAACAAATTACTTTATAAGATTATTTAAAGTATAATCATGTCTAAAGTTAGAGGGATAGAATTGATAACCTCTGAAGTCTCACCCAATCTTATGTTACACAAATACACACACACACATACACATGAAGGGACTGAGATAAATATGCATGCTTTCAAACATATTTATCTTCTTTTTTTTTTTTTTTAATAATTTTAAGAGACTCCAGGAAAAAGACCCAGCTCATGAAATACAATTCTTTGGATGATTCAGACCACTCTACTCTAAAATACTTAAAATTAAAAATTTAAATATTAAAAACATAACTTTAAAAAGTTCTAAAGTACCAACTCCTTTGAGTAATTGAGTCTTTAGTTCTTTGCTCCTGAGAACATGAGAAAATGTGTGTCAAGACACAAGGAACTTTGGGCAATCAAAAGAAGATGATAAACAATACTGGAGGGAAATGATTTAAATGAATCCATCTGTTTGTGCTTTAAAATTCTGTTTAATTTTCATTGAACAAAAAAGGGACCAGCCTGTCTGATAAATACATGCCTCTTCTCCACACCCACAGGAAAACAGCTCCAATATTTTTCCAAAACAAAAAGTAAAGTTACACAGATGCAAAAAGGAAAAAAAAAGAAAAAGGAAAAAAACCCCAAAATCACAATGCCATAATTCAAGTTCTCTCTCATTTCAAATTTTCTATAGGCAAAACTCAGTCTAACTTTCAGGTGTAGCGATATCTGTAGTCATTGCAATAGGATTATCAGAATGATAAAATTTATAAGAATCTGGAAAGGGAACGACGCACTGCAGCTGTGATAAGCATGAATCAGAGAGATTTCAAAAGGAGAATGACAGGCATTTTTACATATTCAGTGACTCAGAAAAGCAACATAGAAATATAAATTATATTTATATCTCCTGTTTTCAGGCTTTAATCAAAAGACTCATATGTGATTTCATCCATTTATTTTATATTAGTAACTGCATACTAATTGGTTGTGTTTCAACTGTTTAAATGAATACTGATGGATGGAGCCAGAGGACACACTGTTTACTTGATTTGCACAAAGAACAGATTTCATTAGCCCCATCTCAAAACAGGTCATTTATCTTCCAGTGTTTCTGTACACTAAGTTTACACTTGCATCCCCCTATCTATTTTGCCTACTGCTTCTTACTTGCCTCCTCACACTTTATTTAAGTCCATTTCCTTACTCTCTTGGCCACATAAAGGGGCTTCTCTCTGCCTCCTTCCACATTTTCTTGAAACCTGGGGCAGGGGTGGGAGGTTGGGGAGGTGGGTGTAGCAGGGCATCACGTTCACTTAAATCACATCTATTTGGCAAATCAACCCCAGCCTGCCATCCATGCAGGGAGATGAGTTCCCAAACAGAAGGGCCCATCTGATCAGGTAGAACTGTACTTGAGTTTCAGCTCTCTTGATTCTCGATGGATAGTTTTCCTCCTTTTGGCAGACTTTCAGGGATTTAAACTGAATTCAGCATACACAGGATACAGGCTACTTTGCAAACATTTAGCTCTGCTGTGAGAACAGTCTAAAGATGGAACAATGTGAAATCCTTCCCAAAGCAATCAATGACAGAGATGTTTTATGTGCTTTAAGGCAAGAATGTGGGAGGGTCTTGCTGTTACTGTGACTCTCGTGTGTGTGTGTGTGTGTGTTTGTGTGTGTGTGAGAGAGAGAGAAAGAGACTCAGTAGTATCCGCCTCTTTGCGACCCCATGGACTGTAGTCCACCAGGCTCCTCTGTCTTTGTTATCTTCCAGGCAAGAATATTGGAGTGGGTTGCCATTCCTTTCTCCAGGGGATCTTCCCAACCCAGAGACTGAACCCACATCTCTTGCATCTCCTGCATTGGCAGGCAGATTGTTTAACACTGGGCCACCTGGGAAGCCCAACTCTCATCTCTACCTTTGCGGTATCTTCTGTGGAGCCTCTTTCCTTTCACATGTTGCCCTTCTTAAGCACAGGCATATGAAGTCAGGAGCAGGACACAGAATCTGAGGTTGTCCCTCAAGTCTGTATCATCATCTGTTCTGTTATTTCCAGGGAATACACTAACCATTAATTTCTATCTTCTTGATTTTATCATGTTGGTTATCTTAAGAATTTTAATTTCGTGACCCAATGAAGAAACCGAGAAACAGAAAACCAAATCCTGTCATTATCTTATCCTCAGCTAGGGGCAAGACCAAAAAAAAAAATCCTAATTTTAAGTTATCTCAATTTGTCATCCTCAATTTTTTTCTAATAAGTCTGTAGAACAAAAGAAAGAATTCTGGATTAACTGTGTGTCCTTGGGCAAGTTACTCAATATTTCTGCCTCAGTTTCCTCATCTGAGTCTGTTTCCTGAGCAATACAAGAGTGCAGAACACTTCAATTCATCCTTCATCCCTTGAGTTACTTGTTATTATTGTCCCATATTTTAATTCTTTTCCTTAAAAATCTTTTAAAAAAATACCTACAATCTGAAAACATTGGGTTGGCCAAAAAGTTCGGGTGTTTTTGTAACATCTTACGGAAAAACCCAAACGAACATTTTGGCCAACTCAATACTATTATTTATGCACATGATGTTTGTTTGAATGGTCTCATGGTTTCCTAATTTATCTGTTCATCATTTCTATTATACCTGACAAATTTTCCTCTGCTCTTCTTTTTCTTTCTAGAATACATCCATCATACACTTCTTTAGTTAAGATCTGGTAGGTTGGTAAAGTTGTGACTTGCCTGAATATGTCTTTAATTTATTTCTACTCTTTTGAAACAGATTTGCCCAGTGCACAATTTTAGGTTGACTATCATATTCCCTCAAAAATTTAAAGAAAACATTTTTTCTGTCTTCTGACTCCATTTATATACAACAGCTTTGCTCTCAGACTGACTGAAGGGACTTTTCTCTGGCTAACTTCAAGATTTTTTTCATCTCTGGCATTCTGTGGTTTCACTATTCTGTGTCTATGTTTAAATTGTTTTTTTCTTTGTCCTTTCCTTTTCAAATAGTTTATGTTTCCTATCCTCTACTAAAACTATGATTATGTATATTAGACTTTCTAATTACTCCTCCTATGGCTCTCAGAATCTATTATGTTTTCCAACTTCTCATCTGAGCTTCATTCCGGATACTTTCTTCACATTCTCTGCCTTCCAGTTTACTAATTCTCCAAAATGTTAATAGTCTTTTATGCCATTTAACTTATCATATTTCCCTGATTATATTTCCAAAAGTCATTTAGTTTCCCTGCAATCCCTCATTTCTAGCTTTTATTCTCTCGTGTTTTCCTTCAAACACCTGAGTATTTTTTTGTCACTTAAATAACTTAATATTTAAAAAAAAAATTCATTTGGCTACACAGAGTCTCAGTTGCAGCATGTGGGATCTAGTTCTCTGACCAAGGATCAAACCTGGGCCCCCTGCATTGCGAGCATGGAATCTTAGCCACTGGACCACTAGGTACATCCCACTCAACACTTCTAGAGATCTGTACAGTTGTTTTCCTGTTTTTTCTAACTTGTGTTGTTTCCTTGTACATTTATAGAGATCTGGTTTGTAAGTTCCAACTGGTTTGAACTTTATTTGTTGAAGCTGCGTGGCTGTTAACTGCTGATTCTTTCCTCCTAAAATTACCTATACATTTTGTAGGGAGCCAAGGGGTCCTTCCTGACCTGCCTCTTAAGAAATCTGTATGCAGGTCAGGAAGCAACAGCTAGAACTGGACATGGAACAACAGACTGGTTCCAAATAGAGAAAGGAGTATGTCAAGGCTGTATATTGTCACCCTGCTTATTTAACTTATATGAAGAGTATATCATGAGAAATGCTGGCTGGGATGGATGAAGCACAAGCAGGAATCAAGATTGCCGGGAGAAATATCAATAACCTCAGATATGCAGATGACACCACCCTTATGGCAGAAGCAAAGAAGAACTCAAGAACCTCTTGATGAAAGTGAAAGAGGAGAGTGAAAAAGTTGGCTTAAAACTCAACATTCAGAAAACTAAGATCATGGCATCTGGTCCCATCACTTCATGGCAAATAGATGGGGAAACAATGGAAATAGTGACAGACTTTATTTTCTTGGGCTTCAAAATCGCTGCAGATGGTGACTGCAGCCATGAAATTAAGACTTTTGCTCCTTGGAAGAAAAGTTATGACCAACCTAGATAGCATGTTAAAAAGCAGAGACATTACTTTGCCAATAAAGGTCCATCTAGTCAAGGCTATGGTTTTTCCAGTAGTCATATATGGATGTGAGAGTTGGACTATAAAGAAAGCTGAGTGCTGAAGAATTGATGCTTTTGAACTGCGGTGTTGGAGAAGAGTCTTGAGAGTCCCTTGGACTGCAAGGAGATCCAACCAGTCCATCCTAAAGGCAATCAGTCCTGAATATTCATTGGAAGGACTGATACTGAAGTTGAAAATCCAATACTTTGGCCACCTGATGCAAAGTACTGACTTATTTGAAAAGACCCTGATGCTGGGAAAGATTGAAGGCAGGAGGAGAAGGGGACGACAGAGGATGAGATGGCTGGATGGCATCACTGACTCAATGGACACGAGTTTGAGTAAACTCTGGGAGTTGGCGATAAACAGGGAGGCCTGGCGTGCTGCAGTCCATGGGGTCGTGAAGAGTCGGACGTGACTGAGCGCCTGAACTGAACTGAAGGGGTCCTTCTGAACTAGGGTCGCTTGTTGTTGTTCACTCACTCAATCCTGTCTAACTCTTTGTGACCCCAAAGACTGCAGCACGCCAGGCTTCCCTGTCCTTCACCAACTCTTGGAACTTGCTCAAACTCATGTTGACTGAGTTGGTGATGCCATCCAGTCATTTCATCCTCTGTCATCCCCTTCTCCTTCTGCCTTCAATCCTTCCCAGCATCAGGGTCTTTTCCAATGAGTCAGCTCTTTGCATCAGGTGGACAAAGTATTGGAGTTTCAGCTTCGACATCAGTCCTTCCAATAAACATTCAGGGTTTATTTCCTTTAGGATCGACTGGATTGATCTCCTTGCTGTCCAAGGGACTCTCAACAGTCTTCTCCAACACCACAGATGAAAGCAAGAATTCTTCGGTGCTCAGCCTTCTTTATGGTCCAACTTCCACATTCAAACACAACTACTGGAAAAACCATAGCTTTGAAATATGAACCTTTGTCGGCCAAATAGTGTCTGCTTTATAATACACCTAAGTGCCCCTTTAAAAGTCTCAGGTTTAATGTGGAACGCTCAGATTCAGTTCTTCCACCTTGCTTTTCTGCATTTCTGAGTTCATCTGAATTTACCCTCAGTGCAATCTCTATTTAAGTATTTTCCCACACTGTCCTGTTTCTGACCCTCATGAAACATAAATTCTAATCCTCAGGTCATGAATGATTTGTAAGATATAAAAGAATAATAAATATTTCTAAAGAGCAGAGAGGACCAGATTAATTTCTGGAAAACCAGATTGCCTTTTGTGATTTCTTTCAGCAATTCAATGCCAATAAAATGGTATTTTGTGGAGGAAGTGTCTTCGTATGCTCACCTGTAGAGATTTAAGAAAAGTATTTGTCGCTCAGTCATGTTCAACACTTAGCGGTCCCATGGACTGTAGCCTGCCAAGGTCCTCTGTCCATGGAATCCTCCAGGCAAGAATACTGGAGTGGGTTGCCATGCCCTTCTTCAGGGGATCTTCCCAACTCAGGGATTGAACCCAGGTCTCCTGCATTGCAGGCAGATTGTTTAATAGCTGAGCTACCCAGGAAGAATAGTTTCAACAGTTACCAGTATAAACTAGGTGATCACAGGGGAAAGAAAGTACTAAATTTTCTCTTCTAGATGGAAGAAACAACAGAAGTCCTTCCTTAAGTTGTGCTGTTTAAAATTAAGCTTATATTCCAAGGTCGCCTCTTAAAATATTAGTGGAATGTGAGTACTGGTTCTCTAACCCTCATAGAAACACTACCATTTCAGGACTTCTGCTTCTGGCTATAATGCAATAATTTGTAGTAAATCCATCTATTTGTTCTTTGAGAACAAATAGAAAAGCTGAATTAAAAATAAAAAAGTTATCATGGCAAGGCAACCAACTTGGAGAGATAGGTTTCCAAATAGAAGAGACCCTCAGAAGGGTGAGCCGAAATCCTGCAAAATGTTCTTCCATCCAGAGCATTATTTATTGACCACTGGCAGGGAACAAAAGGCTAAGAATCCAGGCAGACTGATGCAGCTATTAGGAAGGCAAGCCAACAGGGCTTTTAGCAACGTCATAAGGCTGATGACACAAATCCTGGAGTTTGGGGCTGCCATGGCAGCCAGGACTTGAATGTCTAACAGCCCAGTGGGAAGAGGGCAGCTTTCCCCTTGAGCCATTTGGTGAATTCCTGAGCTGTGATAAAGGCAGGAGATTAAGAAGCTAAGCAGGGAGCTACTGAAAAATCTCAGCAAGGCTTTCTACAATGCTAAGAGATGAAAACGTGGAATGAGAACATTCCAAGAAGGAGTTGCTGTTACTGTTTAGTCAGTAAGTCACGTCTGACTCTTCTGCGACCCCATGGATGATAGCCCACTAGGCTCCTCTACCCATGGGATTTCTCAAGCAAGAATACTGGAGTGGGCTGCCACTTCCTTCTCCAGAGGATCTTCCCAACCCAAGGATAGAACCTGTGTCTCCTGCATTGGCAGGCATATTCTCTACCACTGAACCAACAAGGAAGCCTCCAGGAAAGAAAGGTCAGAGGAAATACCCCAGACTCTCAATAGGGATTTAAGGATGAGGCCAATTTGGAGACAGAATCTGACAAACTATTTCAGTTTTGAGTTATCACAGATTCTGATTAAATAAGGTCATCTTCCCTGAAATTATTCTATAGATACATTCCTACCTGAAACTTCACTGATACCTAAACTCCTTGCCAAAGCTCCTGGGTTCCATCTGGCCTCTGTCTACAGACCTGCTTTCATCTCCCTCTCTGCATTCACAGCTCTCCCTTTCTGCTTGATGGCTTTGCCAGTCGTCATTTAGAATCTTAAGTTGTTGAAGCTTTCCATCCACATGTTGGATCTTTTATCTCTTTAATTCTTTGAAAGTTTTCCCTCACTTTCTTATCATAGCCTTTAGCACACTACATATACACCAATAGCTTATATTGTGTATCTGTTTATACGCTCCACTTGAATGTAAGTGAGAATTCTGTGAAAGGAGAAATAGGGTCTGGCTTCATCACTGCCGTATTCCTCAAACTATTTCAGTGTCAGATAGTAACTCTGGATAGTGAACACTCCATACATATTTATTAAGTGATGCTTGAAGGAAAGAAAAAACTGATACTTAGAAGCACAGAGGGTACATTGACACCAACCTGAAAACCCCCATGCAGATCCTAGACGAGAAATCACAGTAAGTTTCATTCTGTACCTGGTTTAAAAGAGAAGGAAAACCTCCCACCCATGTTACTCCTGGGTTTTTTTGGTTGCTGATATTTGAGGTTTTTCAAAGGGCTGTCAAAGGTCCTGAATTGTATTTTCTCTGACTTTACATACCTCTTCTTTTTGTATTTTTATACTGGGGGTGTGTGCAGGTAAGTGACATGGAGCAAGAATTTCTTTGAAAAATTATAGTGTATATAGTAAATGAAGCATTTCCTAGAACTTATAAATATCATACTTCTGGAAAATATTTTTTTAACAGACACTAAAAATAAAATTGAAATTTCATAAGTACTTCATTAGCTTTTATATTAATAAGTTAAAGCTTGCCTACTCAATAATTACACTGATTTAATATTCATCCCTTAAGTTCAAGATGGGATATTTAGTGCAGCTATCTTAAAAGAATCTGCATCATCCTATAAAGTGGAAATTTCAGTAACTAATTGGTTAGTGAGGGTTTTTGTTTTTAGAAGAGTCAAACCAAACACATCTGAGTGTTGCAACACTTAAAGCTTAGTTCATTCCATGATGGCACACTCAGTGAGTGTCAGCTCTTTCCTCAGTAGGTTCTTTACCTGGTCGATTTTGCTTTTTAGCCTTTACATGGTTAGAGGCAGAAACAGCGTAGGATGAAGTGAAGGATCTGCTTTTGGTGAGAGTCATCATCACTGGGTTTTTCCAAGAATCTGGATTAATAGCACTGCAAAGACAAGGTATAAAGAAAAATGAAGAAACTATCCTTTGATTACTGGGGCAGACCTTACCAGAACCCAACCATTATTTTCATAGTAGACGTTCCAATCTGAGTCATGGTCCAGGTTCAGTGACAGAACCACTTGACTCCCAAGTGACAAACTAGGTTATCTGAATTCAGTCTGAGTTACAGGGTCATAGGACACACTCTTCAAGGATACCGGGTTAACCAAGACAAAAAGAGAGCTTTACTGTTCGTTCAATTACTCGGTATCCAACACCTTCTTATTCTATTTCCATAATCATGTTCCTCAAAGATCTTCTAAAAACATGGCAAACTAACTTTAAGATGCACGTGAACTTACATTAGGTATGAATGACATGATGCTTTCTTATATACTTTTTAATTTATTATTCTTGGTGTAACTAAATTAAGAAATTCAAGTACTTATCATTCAAAGACAGTATTCTTGCAGTATCTTGAAGGAAAAGGTTAATAACAGGTCTTTAACCAACCATTTCTTTTACTGGTGATACCCTGTAAAGAATGGAATGATGAGACAAATTCCCTTGTAGATACTAACGATACTAATGGACCTGCTACTAAAGGTAGCACGGATGCTATTTACTAGGAGAAAGGTAATCGCAGTGAGTCTTCACTCAAGGGAATGCTTTTAGCAGGATATCCTTGCTCTGTCTAGGTATTATTGTAAATAAACCTGGAATAAATTTAAATAAATTTAAATAAATCAGAAATCAATCTGGAAGGTTGGGATAGAGAATACTTCAAAAAATCCATGTAACTAATGGATATAAATTTTAGAGCGGTTTCAAACCAAAATTTATCTGTAGGCACTGCTCAAAACCTTACATTCTGAATCTGAAACAGAATCTATTGTAATTTGAGAGAAAAAAAAAATAATCGGGAAGCCATATAGACTGTCTTGGTTTGCTCCAAAGGAAAAAAGTGTGTAGTCTACAGCCATAACACCCTAAAACACGTCGGATCTTGTCTGATCTCAGAAGCTAAGCAGGGCAGGGCCTGGTTAGGACTTGGATGGGAGGAAAAGTATCTGCTTTATGTTTTGGTTTGTGTTTTGCTATCATCGGTGTGTTTTCAAGCATTAGTAAACTTGGTAATGCATAAAATCTGTAACTTGCGTGAGTGTAATTGGACAATTTGATCCTTGGCCAATCTTAGATTGGCAGTGTAAGCAGGATGTACCTGGTCTCTCTGGGTGGCTTATTGTAAATAAAGATGAAATGGATGGAATTACAGAGTCGTTAATGAGTAGAGATTGTCATGTAAGCTATATAGTTAATGAGGTATAATTTGGAGGTGTTCTATAAGCAAAATAGTCAAAGTTATGGTTTTTCCAGTAGTCATGTATGGATGTGAGAGTTGGACCATAAAGAAAGCTGAGCACTGTAGAATTGATGCTTTTGAACTGTGGTGTTGGAGAAGACTCTTGAGAGTCCCTTGGACTGCAAGGAGATCCAACCAGTCCACCCTAAATGAAATCAGTCCTGAATATTCATTGGAAGGACTGATGATGAAGCTGAAGCTCCAATACTTTGGCCACCTGGTGCAAGGAACTGACTCACTGGAGAAGACCCTGATGCTGCGAAAGATTGAAGGCAGAAGGAGAAGGGGACGACAGAGGATGAAATGGTTAGATGGCATCACTGACTCAATGGACATGAGTTTGAGCAAGTTCTGGGAGTTGGTCATGGACAGGGAAGCCTGCTGTGTTGCAGTCCATGGGGTCACAAAGAGTCAGACACAATTAAGCTACTGAACTGAACTATAACCAAAATGGCATCCTTTGTGCAAGCATCATGATGTGTGTATTGCTTACAATTCTGCATATTAAGTCCAAACCAGAACACGTGCTAAGGTGAAATGACAGGACTTTTAGGGTGTG
Source organism: Cervus canadensis (assembly GCF_019320065.1). Taxonomy (NCBI): domain Eukaryota; kingdom Metazoa; phylum Chordata; class Mammalia; order Artiodactyla; family Cervidae; genus Cervus; species Cervus canadensis. Next base: position 29,709,925 of record NC_057406.1, on the reverse strand, counting down.
CTGCACTACCAGTTTGAGACCTCTCAAAGGGGAAGATGCTGAGCGTTTGCTTGGCTACTGCCTCTGTCCTTTGATTATTAGTAAATTTACTGATGGGAAAGGTCTGTTACCTGTGTTCAGTCTTATGTGACATTCTGCTACTAATTACCTCATTTCATCTCTTGTATCCTTTTCAGAGAGATTTTTCTTCAACTGTTGACCCAGGTATTTTAAAATTTCATCTTTTCTCTTTACTTTAAAAAGCATTTGAAAAGTGGAATGAGTTCCAGCAATTATCAAATACAATTAAGGATAGCCTACAAGATAATATTTGTTTCATATCCTTCTTGGAAATCTCATTCTAGGCAATTCACAAATGTCTGGATTTCTGAAACAATAATATCAAAGAAAACTTTGAATCTGAGATAGATAACTATATCAACTATTTCCTGATACCACTATTCCCTGTCAATTACTTTTGTGGGATTGATTGATGTATGAGACTTACTGTGAAGACATTGTATGTAATGTTTATGTGGCCTACCTGTCTTCTCAGCACACTGTATATAATAAACAGATTGTGACTTTTCTATGTAGGCTTCCAAAAAGACGTTAACATTAACTGAATTTATTTTTTAATACTTTAAAGAGTTATATTATTAAAAGTGTGTTAGTCACTCAGTCGCGTCTGAGTTTCTGTGACCCCATAGATTATAGCCTGCCAGGCTCCTTTGTCCATGGAATTCTCTAGGCAAGAATACTGGAGTGGGTAGCCATTCCCTTCTCCAGGAGATCTTCCTGATCCAGGGACTGAACCTGGTTCTCCTGCATTGCAGGCAGATTTCTTTACCATCTGAGCCACCAGGGAAGCCCTCTATATTATTAAAACTAGCTCAAAACTGTCTGCTTCTATTTTATATTTCTTTAACAAAAACATTTAAGATAGGCTGACTTTGAGAAATTTCATAAAGTGCAATAATGGAGCATCTTTAATGTGTGGGAAGTTAATGAACTTCAAGATAAATAAAATCCTAGCCATATATCCTTTCTTAATACAATAAATATTAATTCCTTATGAGATATTGTCAATAAAAATGATAAATCAATATATATGTGTGTATATGTGTATGTATGTTCATATATACACACTTTATAATTTACAGGTACTTTCAAATGTATTCCTTTGTGTGAGTCTTCAATAGTTTTCAGCTGTCTATTGATCTTTGCCTTTGTGATTCCTATTTAGATCTTATTAATATGTAATGATTTGAATTCCAGTGAGAAAAATGGCTTAGGGGAACATCTACTTGGCCTTCCCACACTAACACAGCATGCAAAAACTATCTATGTGTTTGCTGTGGAAGACCTCAACCCTCCTCTACAAAAGTGGATTTTATCACCTTAGTTTTACTCATAAAAACTTCATCCTAGGTCCTAAAAGTCTTACCAGGTCCTAACAGTTTCTTTTACCAAGTTTACCGCCTGCTGTCATTTCCATGGCCAATGTGGAAGGCTTAGGTTATGATTCATTTCAGACTTAAAGTTTCTCTCAAGCTTACTTTTTTAAAAAATAAAGCACCTATTGGTATTCTTCCACTTAATTTTATTCCACTTGTCTCATCATTCCCGCTTTCCTGAAGAATTCCTTCTGGTGGGTACCAAGGCTCTGGCTACACATCTCTGAGTGGTGGGGTCAAGATCCTTCAGACTCTCAGTCCAGTGTCTTTTGACTCAGCTGGATTTAAAACCACCCAGGAGTAAATCACCCAGCTATGTACCTAAAGGAACATAAGTTGAGGACTGTTTCTACTTTTCACTTCCTACTCTTGTTCTTCTTTTGATCACTGCAGTCCTCAAAGAGCCTCAATAAAAAGACAGACATGGAAAGGAAGAAATAAAAGGACTGACAGGGAAGAAGCTTCAAAGATTAAAACTCAAGTCAGTTTTGAAATCAGTCAGTTTTAGCAACAGGTCTTCTAAATGAAGAAGGTTTTAACTTTGGTTTATTAGTAGGGCTGGAGATGTTCTGAGGCCATCTTTTCACTATTTTCACCCACAACAAACGATGAGTCAACCGAAACTAGCTGTGTTTAATGGTGGTACCATTGCTGCTTACGGACATATGGTTTTCCCTTAAAGGGCTAAATTCTCTTCAGAATGAATCTTATTAATATGTTTTTATAATGGTGAAAAAGTTGTATTACTCTCAGACGTTATATCAGGATTTTTAATAGGATAGTGAAATTAAGGAAGAGTAAGTTAGTGGAAAAAGCATACCTAGGCAGGACATCTATGAGTACTTCTAGGACAAAGGGAACGAGTGGGATTGTATGCCATTCCTTTTCTATTTTGAAAATAGTTGAGAAGGAGCATTTATTTCATAAAACAGAATGACAAAATCCTTAGGAGTTAAGCTCATAAACGTTTTTGAAAGCCTCTTCCTCATGTTGATTTCAATTTCAGCCTCTAATCTCATTTAACTAAGAGAAGAGAGGAGTAGGAGAAATGAAATTTGATGAGAAGTAACAAATAATAACAAAAAGAAAGGAGACATTTAAGAAAGCTTGAATGAATTTTTGATAGAATCATTCTATGGATAGTAAATAAAGGAGCATGAACTATACTATGACAGGAATCTTGACAAGGTGCCCTGGTAAAATAGACAACCTCTCTAAAGATATATACCAAAAACATAAAATTCATGTTTTTAAGCAACAATTACATAACTATAATTTCCTACCGCTTATCAGTATTTGTTGGTGTAAAAGTCAACAACAGTCAATATTTTCATGGGAAAATACAATTAGTGACTTATAATTTTGAACTTCAGGAAATGTTCATGAAACAGATTAACATCCTCCTATGGTGATGTTTTGAAGTTTCGCAAACATCCAGGTGATAAGACAGAGTGGAATTATGTCAATTCATGTAAAGAAAGAATCATTCATGCTTGCTTCTGATTCTATAGGTTTATTAAACCATCAGTAATATTTAACATGAAAGAAACCAATTCTGTTTTTAAGTAAGAAAGCAAGAAAAGTTAGCAGTCATTAAAAATTCTTAGGATTTGAAAGGTTTCCATTTCTCTGCCAATTTCAGAATGGGGCTTTATATTCAAAGCCAAAGTCAAAAGAAAATCACTTATAATATTGTCATCACATAGTTCAATAAAGATGTGGTAATTTTTCAGTCATTAGATCATTAATAAAACTGATGTAAATGTTTCAAAAACCTGAAATCGTATATGGTAAATGTTCTCATAATTATTATTCACATAAAGTATGCTATTTCTATGCCAAATAGAAAAGGACAGATTCAGTAGCTTTCTCTGAAAGAATTTCTCTCATGATGATGTTTTCTTCAAAACTCTTTCTAGATCTTAGTATTATCTTTTCCTTAGCTTTGGTAATTCTGATTTTTCAACCACGTTGTAAAATTAGAATTAATATTCTAAGTAAATTGTATTCTATTTATTTGTATTGAGGAGCAATCAAAATATAACATGATATTTGTTTTAGGCACCTAACATAATGATTTGATATTTGTATATACTGTGAAAGGATCACCACAATGCGCTGTATGCTCAGTTGCTCAGTTGCATCTGACTCTGTGACCCCATGGACTGTATGTAACTCACCAGGCTCCTCTGTTCATGGGGATTCTCCGGGCAAGAATGCTGGAGTGGGTTACCATTTCCTCCTCCAGGGATCTTCCCAACCCAGGGATCAAACCCAGGTCTCCTGCATTGCAGGTGGATTCTTCACCATCTGAGCCACCAGGGAAGCCCAAGAATATTGGAGTGGATAGCCTATCTGTTCTCCAGGGGAACTTCCCAACTCAGGAATTGAATTGGGGTCTCTGCATTGCAGGCAGATTCTTTACCAGCTGAGCTATCTGGGAAGCGCAATAAGTCTAGTTAATATCCATCTGGTGGCTTAGATGGTAAAGAATCCACCTGCAATGCGGGAGACCTGGGTTGGGAAGATCCCCTGGAGAAGGGAATGGCTACCTGCTCAAGTATTCTGGCCTACAGAATGCCATGGACAGTCCATGGGGTCTCAACACACATATTTGTACATTTTTTTTTTCTTCTGGTGAAGACTTTTAACATCTATTCTCTTAGAAACTTTCAAATATACAATACAGTATCATTAACTATAGTCAGCGTGCTGTATATTCTCACAACTTACTTATTTTATAACAACAAGTTTTGATCCCTTTCACTCATTTTGGCTACCCTTGACCTCTGCGTCTAACAACCACCAACCTGTTCACTGTCTAAATAAAGTTTAAGTTAAAAACTGTTTGAACATATTTAGTTGCTCTTAGAATGATCTACCGTTGATCTGATTTTCTGCCCTTCAAATAATGCCAGGAGAGGTGGTCTGGTGAACTGGGGGAAATCTAACAATCATTTGCAAATGTTAGGTTGGATACCTTTGATGTAAGAATCCAACACAGACCTCAGTCCAGGTAAAATCTAGTCTGTCTTTATTCTGGGTTCAACTCTACCCATCCAAATTTGCAGTAGCAGACATCACTTCAAGTCACTGTCCCCATTTGTACTTAAGGCCATACAATACCATTTAAGCATAATTATCTGATATCAATCCTTATACTGCTCTGGATTTAAACCAAACACTTTTTTCATTTTCAAAGCTGGCCTCAAACCACTATATAATCTGTAGGGCCTCCCTTCCCCTGTAATTTTTTTTTGCCGTATATTATAAATCTTTATTAATGATCATTTTTCATAATTAAGTAAACAATCACTTTGGATGCTACTATATTTTACTTTATATATATATATATATATATTTTTTTTTTTTTTTAACTTTTCATTTTGTACTGCGGTATAGCCAGTTAACAATGTTGTAATAGTTTAGGTGCACAGCAAAGGAACTCAGCCATGCATATACTCGTATCCACTCTTCCCCACGCTCCCTTCCCATCCAGGCTGCCACATAACACTGAGCAGAGTTTCTTGTGCATGCAGTAGGACCCTGTGAATGATCCATCTTAAGCACGGCAGTGTGTACCTGTCCTCTGAAACTCCCTAACTGTCCCTTCCTTCCATCCTTCCCTCCCCCATGGAAACCATAAGTTCATTTTCTAACTCTATGAGTCTATTTCTGTTTTATAATCCCCTGTAATTTATAAATAATTTTTGATAAGGAACTTCTCCCAGAAACATGAACCCAATAGGAACATCACCTAACCTGGATGAAGGTGCTTCATGCAGCTTGATGCTGGCACTTCGGTCCCTCCGGACAGGGGCAGGCTCCAAAGTGGGCAGACCTGTGGCAGAAGTGGTGGTGGTCCAAGTTGATGAAACTCGTCTCAGCAAACCGGGGGGCAAGCTCCTCCTCAGGCGCTGGGAAGAAGGAACATTGATTTTATTACCAAGCATATTTCCTATCACTAACTTCTATGTAATATAATGAAAGAAAATGAGTTTTTAATTAGCAATGAATATATTAAACTATATTGGTTGAATATCATACCTCTAAAATTTGGGCACTCAGAAATTCAATAAGGAACTCTGGCCAAAATCAATGAATATTATAAAAATAACATTTTGGGACCTTCATTTCAATGATTATATAAAAATGGGATTATGGGAAATGAGAGTCATTTACTTTTGGGGCTAATTTTATTGTCATATTCATCCAACAGGGCTTACATACCTATAAATATTAATATATAACTTATTATGAGCTGTATTTCTATTAACTAGCACAACTGTTGTTATACCAAAGTGTTTACTGATTTAATTGATTTAATCCTTGATTTAGAAACGACGGGATCTAAGGGTAAGAGTGTAACTCACAAGATGTACCACTTCTCGTGGTTAATATGACTTAAGACAGACAGGCATTTGGGTGATGTCATCAGGACAAACATCTTTTTTTTTGAAAGGAAAGTATAATTTCTACATACAACCAATAAACCTGATACAGAAGAGGCGCCTGGGACAGACCAGGAGTGGGTGTGAAGAGATGGGGAAAGGTGCCCCAAGAAAGTGAAGGAGAGCAAAGAGGAAGTGGGGGTGCTTCACCAGGCAAACCATCCTTCTCCCCAGTCCCTCCCAGGGAGGAGAATGCGCCCAAGTCTCCCCAGCCTGCCCTCCACTCTTTTCCCTGGTCCCAAAGGAAAAGCAGTCTGCTGACTAGGCCTCCTCCTTGACCAGCTCAAGTTTAGTCCATAACCAGGTCTTTGGGAGGGAGGGTAGAAGTCCTCCAGGAACCTGAGTCCCTGGAACTGGGGGTTCCCCTCCACGTCTGGTGCACTGTGAGGATGAACGCCTCTTAACAGAAGACTCTGCTAGTCGATCTGCGATTCCCCTCTTTGTCATTTCTTCTCCTACCTTAGCCTAAGTGGGATTCGTGACACTCTCAGCACTCAGGCATGATTTTGAGTTCACCAGCATGAACAATGACCCTCCAAAGAGTCTTAACGTTAAAAATGAAAGGGAAGGTAATCTAATACAAATACAGCAATAGTGATGAGGTAGGAGCTCATCATTTTATTTGCGACTGGTGACTCCGAGAAGAACAATTGTGCAAGCAGAGTTTAACAAAGAGTCTGCTCTTCCTGAAGACAGTAAAAGCTTTGAGAATTAAGTATATGGCACTTTGGGATTCAAGGAGAACTCTGATATTAAATAGTTTCCAAAATCTCTTAAAGATATATACCTTAGGAGGGAATTCAACAGGAAGAGAAAATGTCAAGCGATGTAAATATCAGGATTCTTGTCTGTAAATCTGTCACTGACTCTGTGCCTATTTTGAGACACAAGGGAATCAGTTTCTCTCTCTACATCCATTTACTTTCATATCATGCTTAACCCTATCTTTCTCAGAGAAGTAGATGTTCCAAGGAAACTTAAAAACACCTAATTGACAAAGTTATCTGAAGGATAGTCCTGAGTCCAGAGACCCACAATAGCAAGAACACAGATGTTACTGACTGACCATGAGCTCCAGGGCACAGCTGCTTATTTACCAAATAAAGAACTGTGTTGGATATACCTGAGACCACTGAAATTTGGCTTCTTTTCCTTTTTTTTTTTTTTTTTGGTCCTTAACATGACTTGTTTTCAACTAACACTGAAGTCTAAACTGGAGGTAGAACCCTACTCCCTACAGCTCACTTTTGTAAAACTCTCATATCTTACATGTAAAAAGAAGAAAATACATGAATCACTAAGGCCAACTTCTACTTTAAATAATCGAAAATCAAATAAATTCTTCTAAGTTAAAAACTTGTTGGGTTTGGGAAAGACCTGAGGGTACCGTGAAGGCTACCATACTAAAAAATCAAAGAGGAAAGGAATCTCACATTTTAGAAGGCAGTGAATTTTCAACAGAATCCACATAAGTGGGAGCAGGGGGTTTTGCCTGCTTTTCTTTCCCACTGCTATTATTTTTATCCCACAGACTAAGTCCTGATATATAGAGAAGAAAAAATCTGAACACATGAATAAAAAAAGTTAATGTGAATCTTTTTGTTTATAGAAAGCTATCACGTATAAGGATGGAAGTTTTCATGTTTCCTTTTTTATTACTTTGGTCACCATGATTGACAAACACTTCTTAGGGGAAAGAAAGTGAAAGCATTAGTCACCGAGTTATATCTAGCTCTTTGCAACCCCATGTAACTTAGCCCACCAGGCTCCTCTGTCCATGGAATTTTCCAGGCAAGAATACTGGAGTGGGTTGCCATTCCCTTCTCCAGGGGAACTTTCTGACCCAGGGATTGAACCCAGGTCTCCCACACTGCAGGCAGATTCTTTACCATCAGGTAAGACTTCTTGGTGGGGAGGGGCTCACTGATATGAACCCCTGGGTGGGCGTGGAGTGATAAGGAAAAGGTCTAGGAGAAACAGTTTCACACTTTCAGGAGCATGTCATTAACACCTACCTTGGGAATAGCCAGCTTGTCTTTTTCAGAGCTTTCTTCAGAATCAGAGCAGGTGTAGTTTTCACTGAAGGACACGATGGGGTTCACCCTGGGCTTGTGAATGGCCTGGATGGTGAGTTGCGTGCTGAGGAGGTTGCTCACTGCCCTCAATGACGTGCACACGTTGGGGGGCAGAGACGGGTCTGCCAGGAGGTCAGTGATGAGGCCGTGAGCCTCTCCCATCACGGCAATGTCCACAGTGATGCTGGTTCCTGAAGACTGAGACATCAAACACAGGAGGTTGGCTGAGAAAGGCCTGAGGCTGGAGGCACAGGAAGGGAAACTGGGCTTTTTTGAAAAAGTGGACCAAAGCGTCGCTAGGCTGATAGTAAAGTAACATTCGGATCACATTTCTATTTCAAATTTTGCCCAAATTTGCCATATCTTTTTGCTATTTTTGTGTTCATAGCACATTTTTTTACTGCTAGACCCTGCAGGTTTTGGAGACAAAAAGATAAACATTATTTTTTTTTTAAATAAAAAGCTTCAGGAAACAAAAAAAAAGTATTCATATCAATCACTCCTTATGAAGATCTCAACATTTTAATGTACTTCATATAGTAAGTGTCCATCAATAGATGAATTGAAAAGATGTGATAAGATATATATATACATATACTCACATATATATATATATATACACAGACATATATATAATATATATGGTTGGCCAAACAGTTTGCATTTTTCTTATAATCTTATGAATTTTATGTAGACACACACACACACATGTGCATATATAAATATAAGCCAGGCTTCTCTGTCCATGGAATTCTCAAGGCAAGAATACTAGGGTGGGTAGCCATTCCCTTCTCCAGGGGATCTTCCCTATGACCCAGAGGTTGAAACCTGGTCTCCCACATTGCAGGAAGATTCTTTACTCTGAGCCACCAGGGAAGCTCAGACACACACATATATTTATTTATGTACATATTATGCATAATATACTTATGTGTATTATATATATATATATATATATATATATATATATATATATATATATATAATGGAATACTACTCAGTCATAAAAAGTTTCATTCTGAAAAGCAACATCAATATAGCATAAAATTTTAATTTTAGTAATATTCTCATATGATATTTGAGCCTGGTGTGTGGTAATTATTCAATTAATATTAGAAACACAAAAAGCACCTCATTGTGCTGTTCAGATTCACAAACTGTCCCTCTTGTTGTTGTCAGGAAGAACAGAAATTTCTGTTCTGGAATTCTGTGGCACATCGGTCATATTCTGCCAAACTGCCCCTCAGACTCAGAGTTATTACTCTATCCTTGCTAAAGGAATGAAGGACATAAAACACAGAGGACAGGGATGTTCTTACAACCTGCTGGTCAGGCAGTAATGTAGACAGGAAGATGGGGAGCAAGGGAGGGCATAGGCACGGTCAAGGTGAAGACAGTAGATGAAGCTGAAGGATGGCGCACAGACGACTGTTAACACTGGAATGGTGCATGCAGCACAAGGAGGCCGGAATACTGGTGGGGGTCACTGTTCCATCCTCCAGGGGGTCTTCCCAACACAGGGATTGAACCCAGGCATCCTGCATTGCGGGCAGATTCTTTACCAGCTGAGCCACCAGCGAAGCCCACGAGGAAGCCACCTAACTTTAAATTGAGTAACAGTGACGGATGTGTAGGTTTTGGAACTAGGCTGTTTGCTCCAAATTCTGGCTCCTGACCCTACCACTTCCTATCATATGACCTCTGGCACATTCGTGAGCTCTCTGCACTGTGGCTTCTCCATCTGTAAAATGGATATAGTAGAGAACCAACCTCAGAAGGTTATTTTAATGATAAGAATTAAAGGGCAGGGATTTCCCTGGTGGTTCAGTGACTGAGAGTCTAATGCAGAGGATGTGGGTTTGATCCCTGGTTGGGTAACTAGGATCCCACATGCCGCCGAGGAACTGAATCTAGGTATCGCAACTACTGAGACAGTGCTACTACTAGAGAGAAGCCCGCAAACCACAAAGAAACATTCTACGTGCTGCAATGAAGATTCCAGGTGCTGCAACTAAGACTCAATGAAGCCAAAAATAAAAAATTAAATTAAAAGAGGACTTAAAAGGTAGATTATATACAAGGCACTTACTATAGTGCTGGTTATAAGTGTCCAATAATGATAATGATATAAATAATAATAGTAATAATTCTGGAGTTTTTCAGTAAGAGGTTATTAGAAGTTAGACTACATAGTTGGGAGAAAATAAACTCTAATCATTCACTTAAAAATGAACTCCAGAGATATGAAAAATTTAAATGTATAAAATTATCAGATTATTAAAAGGAAACATGGGGGACTATGTTATAATCTTGGGATTAGGAAGACTGCTAAAAATAATATAAATGGCATAAACTGTCAAGAAAATGTCTAACAGATCTGACAAAACACATAAACTTCTCATAAGAAAATATGCTAAAAGCAAAGGTATAAAACAGTCCATGAAAGAATATCTGCTACCCAGAGAAGATAAAACATATGTGAATAAAAGCCCTCTAAAAAAATAAAAGTCAATAGAGAATTCCCTGTTAGTTTCACTACTGAGGACCTAGGTTCAGTCCCTGGTAAGGAACTAAGATCCCACAAGGTGTATAATGGGACTATATATATAAATCAATAAAAGATAAACTGGGAGAAAGGGAATGAATATACAATTAAAATAGAATTTAACCATCAAATACAAAAAATGCTACTTGCCTCATGAATGTTTAAGATAAAAATTAATGCAATAAAAGCAATGTTTACTTAATTAAATACAAAACAGTAAAAGATTACTAGCACCAAGTATCAGTAATGGGTTGAGGAAATGAGCAGTAAGTAAAAACAATACAATATTTTTGGCAAGAAGTTTTTGCTGAACCTATCAATTTGTAGTTTAAATGTACATATTCTATAATCTAGCAAGACAACGTAGACATCTAAAGAAAAACTACATTTACACAAAAATATAAAGAAAGATCACAAAGGGCACTGCAATGTTCTGATAACAATCAAAGAGTGTGGCCATAAATGCATATCAACAGAGATATTGTTAAAAAATGCTGCAATATAAACATAAAATATGTACTTAAAAAAATATTTGGGTAGATCTGTAAATGTTTATTTGGAAAAATATTTATAAAACATTGTTCTGTGGGGAAAAATGTATGTCACAGAAAAAGTGAACATGCATTTTTTTTGTAATCAGAAAAATATGATAATTATGAAAATACCCAGCATCTATGAAAGGAACTAGTCTTACAGCAATAGCAAGGATAAATTATTCTGTAAAGCTATCGTATAGAAACTATGTCTTTTCATACTAGAATAATAAGAGTAGCGATAGTAATACTGGTGGATAATAATGGTGACAGCTGATGTTTATTCAGCAAGAGTCTACAAGGTAAGTACTATTATTGTTTTATTTTTATTAGTCAAAAATTACTTGCCAAATAACTGACTCAAAAATAACTCAGAATCAGATAGCTGGAGCATGAAAACGTCAGGCTGCAAACACATACGCTATTTCCACAGCCCAAGAGCTGAGCTAGCAGGACGAAATAAATACCGAACGTTTTCATTGTACGTTACTAAATATATCTGTAATTATTTAATACTTTATTTAATCATTGTGCCATGTTTTTCTCTCTCTGTAGGTTTAAATATCTTCCATGAACTGACATGAAAATTTTAGTGTAACATTAATAGTTTTAGGATATATGATTATGTTTATTTCACATATTTACTTACATTGTTAACTTAAAAAACATTTGTGAGAAATGCCATGGAATTGGTTTAACATTCCCTTTCAGAAATGTATTCTCAAATGCATCTCTATTTATTATGCTTCTGAAAAACTCATCCGGTATGACCTTCTTAAACAGTAATATACATTTCTTTCCATGTTGTTCTAATAAACTTAATCTACTACTTAATCACTGTACTGTTACCCTAGAAAATTGAAAGTTTAAATCAAACTTTGTATTCAGGACATAAAATTTTAAGATGTTTTGACAATAAAGTTAACAGTTTATATTCTAATGGCTAATAATTTAACACATTTCCTCAAAATGGTCTCAATGCATAAAACTTACAAATCTGAAGAAAAATCAGAATATATTCACTGAAAATTATGAATACATTTTAAAATAAATTATTGGTGAGAAAACAAGTCTATTTTATAATTCTCTAATTTTATGTCTTATTAAAACACTTTTTAAAAAGTAATGGATGATTTCTTATATATACTCAGAAAAAAGCAAATGACTGAAAAATTGAAAAGTAACTTTAAAATAAAAACAGAACTGAAAACTCATCCTTACAAGCAAATGTCAGTATTACATAAGAATTTAGAAAACAAGTACATTATGTAATTCAATGCTACAATACTGTTGCTTTCGTGAAAGCAAAGGTCTTCAAGTGAAAACAAAAGCAATATTCAGGCTAATAAAAAGCAAATTATCCAGAGTGGAATTGGCTAAGAAACCAGACACTTTTACTATTGAAAAAGTCTCCCTACTGTTATAAACTCAGGACTTTTCTTTTAGTTTTATGATTTTAAAATTATGTAACAGTTAAAAGTTTATCACACATAAGAAGTTATCATCAGTTTTTGGCTCATAACAAGAGGCTTCAATGAGGCATGAAATCTAAACCTAACCATCACATTCGTTTGTCACAAACTCGCCAAGACTAACCACACATGGATTGCTGAAACACAGAAAGATACATGGGCTGCTATTTCAATAAACAGAAGGCAAGCTATACAGAGCCATGCACATTCAGGGAGTCATTTTAAAGAAATTTCAGGGGAGCGGGGCTTTGCCTGATTGGTAGTGTTTTTTTCAGACAAAAACACAAAATATGAAACATGACGCGGTGACTCATACAGCGGCTATTTCCACACCTATTCAATTTTCAAAATAAAATAATTCAATTTTTAAGTATACCAAATAATGCTCAGTAAAATTTTCATTTAACTGGTGAAATCTTAGATCGTGATAATAAACACTAAAGGTTAAGTTTATATTAAAGCTACTTTAAAGGAAAGTCTTAAGCTAACAGCCTGAAATCATCTTTGAGTGCAATAAATAACCCTACTGAGCATAAAACCACAGTTGAGTCTTTTTATGGTGCACATGATCAAACGAATCTTTTCGTAAAAAGAGTGACCAAGCAATAAAAAAACATTTTACTTTGCATGCTATCCTTATAATGGAAACATTTATATTTAACACTTAAGAAAATGCAAGTATAATTTTCTGGGCCCTATTTAAATGACAACCAAATTTGGATTGCTACCTTTAAATAGAAAATCTGGATTTTCAGTCTGATAAACAGTGGAGTAAAGTGCAGTTTTATAAATCAAACCAAAAATAACCGGTTCTTTTGGTAAATCCACCACTTTTCAAAGCACCTGGTTCTTTCAACATCTTCCTTTACCCCTTCATCTCCTTCCAGTCTATTTCACCATCTCCAGAAAGTCTACCCAATGTTGGTTGCTATGGTAACAATCTAGTTTGCTTCCAAGTTACTTTACTCATCATAAACCAAAGGCCCAGAAAAGCTGGAGTTAGAGATAAGTTAAGGAAACAACAACAAATACACTTAGAAATAACATTAAATGTAACTCCTAGGCTAGGCATGTATCAACCAATTCAATTATAGAAAATTTGTTTTTATGGTCACTACTTCTGTGGTAAAACTTTGAAATTACACTACTGGTATGATAAAGGGGAAAGATTTGAACATGTGTAGGGGTCAGAAAAAAGCTTATACTCTAGGTAGGGTATCTAAATTTCTAAACTACCGTAAGCTGCAAATTATAAAAAAAATTGGCAAATAAATCTATTTAGTCAAATGACTAACACAATGTAAAACAAAATTATGTATATTTAATTAATATAACATTATTTGCTGAGGTCCTGTGTTTGGGTTTCTATCAACATGTTATTCAGTAATGGAGAATTTCTTTTTATTAAAGAATGTTAAATTTTATTATAATTACATTATTCAAAAATTAGTTTAATTTTAACCAGTAGTAAATGCTTATCAATGACTAAGTAATAAACACAGTTAAAGCGAAATTATAAAAGGCACCTGTGAAAAGTCACAGAAATGGAGAATTCTTCAAGGAAAAAATCATTCAGAAATCTTAAAAGATAACTATAGGAACAAGGTAAATATAAACAAAGTAAACAAGCATTATTTCACTTCAAGAAAGTCAAGGTGCCCAATGGTAAAATCAGAATGGGTTTGAGAAAACTGATGTCAACATCAATTAGTGATTCAAAATGATGAAAGAGATTATTTGATGTAGAGGGTAAAGACATTGCATCCAATTCTTGACAAAATTTTTTTTGGGATGGCATTAGTATAGTCAAGCTATAGCTCTTCTCCCTATATATTTTGAAGCAAATTTAAATTGATAACAATGCAATAGGCTAAATACATCCCTGCTCAAAGGCAGAAGATGTAATAATTCTCCAGTCTTCTGACTCAGTGAATCATTTGATGTGTCACTTGCTTTGGGCATTAATTTATTCTAACTGGAGGAAAATAACTGGAAGTAGCACAAAAGCCACTCTTCATAATTCTACATGAAACTCAAAGATAGCTTACAAATGTGAAAGCAATAGAATAGAGGTAATTATCTAGACAACCAAGTCAAGTTGCTGTATTCCTCAAATTGCACCAGTTTTTCTTTTTATTCAATAGTTTACATTTTGTGATGGTTTCCAAAACCAACCATGGCTTTTCTTCTATGAGATACTGTATCCATTGGAACAATCAGGGTCTCCCCCTGAAAAATCAGAGAACTAGCCTGGATCTTTCTAAGATCCCTCCCAGATTCTTTACTGTCTGAGACACCAAAGAAGCCCCTCCAATTGTATAAGTTGAAAGCATTTCTTTATATAACAAACATATACATACATATCAGAGAAGAAAGAAGGAAATAATTATAAATTATTATTTAAATAATTAACTTTCTTATTTCTTGGCCCATTAAGGGTTTTATATTATTTTTATTTATTTTTAAAATTTATTTTATTGAAGTATGGTTGATTTACAACACTGCATTAGTTTCTGCTGTATGGCAAAGTGATTCTGATATATATATATTTGTGTGTGTGTGTGTGTGTTTGTGTATGTTTGTATTCTTTTTCATATTTTTTCCATGATGGTTTATCACAGGATAGTGAATGTTCTATACAGACATAAATTTTTTTTAAGTATTATGTAGACTTTGAAAATTTATTTCACTGATTGCTAATCCTATTCAAGCTTTACTTCTAACTTATAATTGAGTCACTGATGCTGTTTCCTTCGTATAGTGAAATGTCTAAAGTACAGTGAATACTTATGGGGAATGGGCTTCTCAGGTGGCTCAGTGGTGAAGAATTCGCCTGCCAATGCAGGAGACTCGGGTTCGATCCCTGGGTTGGGAAGATCCCCTGGAGAAGGAAATGGCAACTCCCTCCACCATTCTTGCTTGGGAAATCCCACAAACAGAGGAGCTTGGTAGGCTACAGTCCATGGGGTTGCAAAAGTGTCAGATATGACTTACTGACTAAACAGGAACAAATTATGCGGAATAGACTATACTCTGGAACTTCCACTCCCAATAGCTGAGTTGCACTTTGCCAAGGGTCAGTTTTGTTTTGGTCCTAAATCTGTTCAGACCAGTTGTAACTGTCACTGCAACTTATACATGCTAATAAAACATCTATAAACCAGTGATATTTGAATGAATAATGGAATAGTTTATTTAAAAATTAAATTGAATAATTTTAAAGACTGCATAAACAGATTCATAAAGATAAAGCCCTGACATCAATTTCTGTCAAGTAGGGGTGAAACAACTACAAAGATTCAAGAAGAAAATGATAATGTGCCTGAAAAATTCGCAACTCAGAATGCATCTAAGTGCCTAAGTCAGTCCTACTGTTAAAAAAAATAAAAATAAAAAACCTGAACCTGGTAGTCGTATGGGTGTGCTGCATGTAAGATAAAATGGGACTGTAATCAATATAGTAAAAACATACACAAAGAGAAACACTCTTGGCTTTTCATAAAAAATGTGTGAAATCCCCATAGTCATATGTAGAGTTAAATATATATTACTAGAGGTACAGAAAATATGTTTATGATTCTCTGCTTTAAAAACTTTTAAAATTAACAGACCAATTACTAATTAAGAGGGCTCTATACTATTTCGAACCCAACAGCTTCTTTCACTTGAAATGAAACAAATATAATGGTCAGGTCAAAGTTATTCATCATTATTCCTGGAACAAGGGAAAGAAAGTGAAGTTTGATTTATGAATTAGCACATGATATACAAAAAGTTACGAATGTATATTTTTATCATGTATAATTTGGAAGGTGTTATAGGTAAGAAATTGGAACAAAGATAAAACAGTGAGATATAAAAGGAAGTTTTATTCATTTATCAATATCAAATTTTTATTTTATCTGGTTAGTACATGGGGCCTTTGTGGAGAGGAAACGGAAACACACTTCAATATTCTTGCCTGGACAATCCCATGGACAGAGGAGCCCAGTGGGCTACAGTCAGTCCATAGGGTCGCAAAGAGTTGGACACGACTGAGCGCGCGTGCACACACACACACACACACACACACACACACACACATGGTGCCTTTAAGAACGCAGGATCTAGAATCAGAATCAGATAGCTTGTGTTTAAATTTCAGATCTGGTGCGATTTGGGGCAAGTCACTCATCTCCTTAGTTCTTATATTCTCATTTCTACAAACAGGGTAAAAATAATATCCACTCTATAGTGTTATTGATGATTCATTGTGATCAGGCACATAAAGAACTCAGTAGAGGGATGAATAGATTCAAGGTATTAGATCGGATAGACAGAGTGCCTGAAGAAGTATGGATGGGGGTTCGTGACATTGTACAGGAGGTAGTGATCAAGACCATCCCCAAGAAGTGCAAAAAGAGAAAATGGTTGTCCGAGGAGGCCTTACAAATAGCTGAGAAAAGAAGAGAAGCTAAAGACAAAGGAGAAAAGGAAAGATATACTCATGTGAATGCAGAGTTCCAAAGAATAGCAAGGAGAGATAAGAAAGCCTTCCTCAGTGATCAATGCAAGGAAATAGAGGAAACAACAGAATGGGAAAGACTAGAGATCTCTTCAAGAAAATTAGAGATACCAAGGGAACATTTCATGCAAACATGGGCACAATAAAGGACAGAAATGGTATGGACCTAACAGAAGCTGAAGATATTAAGAAGAGGTGGCAAGAATATACAGAAGAACTATACAAAAAAAGATCTTCATGACCCAGATAACCACGATGGTGTGATCACTTACCTAGAGCCAGACATCCTGGAATGTGAAGTCAAGTGGGCCTTAGGAAGCATCACTACGAACAAAGCTAGTGGAGGTGATGGAATTCCAGCTGAGCTATTTCAGTTCCTAAAAGATGATGCTGTGAAAGTGCTTCACTCAATATGCCAGCAAATTTGAAAAACCCAGCAGTGGCCATAGGACTGGAAAAGGTCAGTTTTCATTCCAATTCCAAAGAAAGGCAATGCCAAAGAATGCTCAAACCACCTCACAATTGCACTCATCTCACACTCTAGCAAAGTAATGCTTAAAATTCTTCAAGCCAGGCTTTAACAGTACGTGAACTGAGAACTTACAGATGTTCAAGCTGATTTTAGAAAAGGCAGAGGAACCAGAGATGAAATTGCCAACATCCATTAGATCATTGAAAAAGCAAGAGAGTGCTAGAAAACCATGTACTTTTGCTTTAATGAGTACTCCAAAGCCTTTGACTGTGTGGATCACAACAGACTGGAAAATTTCAAGAGATGGGAGCACCAGACCACCTTATCTGCCTCCTGAGAAATCTGTACGCAGGTCAAGAAGCAACAGTTAGAACCCGACCTGGAACAACAGACTGGTTTCAAATTGGGAAAGGAGTATATCAAGTCTGTATATTGTCACCTTGTTTATTTAACTTGTATGCAGAGTATATCATGCGAAATGCTGGGCTGGGTGAAGCACAAGCTGGAATCAAGATTGCCAGGAGAAATATCAATAACCTCAGATATGCAGATGACATCACCCTTATGGCAGAAAGCAAAGAGGAACTAAAGAGCCTCACGATGAAAGTGAAAGAGGAGAGTGAAAGCTGGCTTAAAACTCAACATTCACAAAATGAAGATCATGGCATCCAGTCCCATCACTTCATAGCAAATAGATGGGGAAACAACAGAAACAGTGACAGACTTTATTTTCTTGGGCTCCAAAATCAATGCAGATGGTGACTGCAGCCATGAAATTAAAAGACACTTGCGCCTTGAAAGAAAAGCTATGATCAACCTAGACAGCATATTAAAAGCAGAGATATTACTCTGCCTACAAAGGCCATCTAGTCAAAGCTATGGTTTTTCCAGTAGTCAAGTATGGATGTGAGAGTTGGATCATAAAGAAAGCTGAGCGCCGAATAATTGATGCTTTTGAACTGTGGTGTTGGAGAAGAGTCTTGAGAGTCCCTTGGACTGCAAGGAGATAAACTAGTCAATCCTAAAGGAAATCAGTCCTGAATATTCATTGAAAGGACTGATGCTGAAGCTGAAACTTTAATACTTTTGCCACCTGACACGAAGAACTGACTCACTGGAAAAGACTCTGATGCTGAGAAAGATTGAAGGTGGGAGGAGAAAGGGACGACAGAGGATGAGATGGTTGGATGGCATCACTGACTCAATGGACATGAGTTTGAGTAAACTCTGGGGGTTGGTGATGGAGAGGGAGGCCTGGCTTGCTGCGGTCCATAGGGTCGCAAAGAGTCAGACACGACTGAGTGACTGAACTGAACTGAGATTGCCTGGCCCCCAGGACATGTTTGAAAAATGTTATATAGCACTGTATCATAATTATTTTTGCCTTGAAAAAGACTGTGTGCAAAAGGGTGCATATTGTAAGTGTGTTTGTCTTCTACATATACTGAGTCTGTAGTTTCTTTATAAATGGAGGCAACATACAGATATCATTTCTTTACCAATGTAAAGAAACTCAAACAACAAAAGCAAAATCTTAGTTTCCCTTTTTATTCTAGGTAAATGTAGTCATAAAGATTGTACTCCCTACTCCCATAGACTCCGAGTATTTTGGAGCTGAATTTTAGGCTCTTAGAAAGTGATTGTACAGAAGTCCTGGTTTCATTTAGTATGGTTGACTGCCCTGGTATGATTTATAACGCACTATGAGAAAGGAATTCTGAAAGCAGGCATCTCAGCTCCATTGTTGGAAGTTTTTTTTTTTCCTTTCTCCTTTCTATTTAGTCATCTTGGGAGGCACCCTGGGAGGCAAACACAGCATGGGAAGAACATTCTCAGGGTGAAAAGGGAGTCGGGATAAGGGAGGAATAAACAGTATAAGGCATGACAAATAAAGGAGTCACTGGGACTTTTCTTACCCAGCCTTGGTCCTAATGCTGGGAAAAAGATGCCTGTTGGGCTTTGGGGAGCTGTCTCATTCTATTTCTCTATAGCAGTTTGCCACCCCTCACCCTTCAAATCTTTCTCTCTGATAACCAGGAAGCAGTCTCTTATTCTTTAGTGTCCTAAATTTACTTAGGAGATGAGCTGGGTTCGATAAATGATCTTTGGTGTATTACTGGTTCTGACCTCAGAGCCAGCAAAATTGCATATGTGTTTATACTTTCATAGGACCCATTTATAATTTTAGACTTGAAGTTGGTTGGGAAATTTTTTAAAAATGAAATCATGTGAACAGTTTGCAGTAACTCATTGTAGGCTGAACCTTGGCTAAATGTCATCCTAAGGAAGCAGATGTTTGCTTATTTTAATTTTCTGGCAGGGAATACGAGTTGACCTTTGGATTTTCTCCTTAAGATAATATATATGTACAGTAGGAGGAAAACATATAGGGTCCTTCATCAAACTGCTTTCTAAAAACATCTTGCTTGGTCAGGCTCATTTGAGATGTGAGACGCAGAAAACTCTAGCAGTTGCCAGAATTCTTAACTTCCTTCTCCTTTGATGTTCAGAGAACATTCCATGTTACCAAATAGGATGTACATGTGCATGGCCTTATGTTCTTACATATTTCCCTACAATCTATCTGCAAATAAGCCCAAAGCTGTTAAAACAGTCCTTCCATTTATGTTTTCTAAGATCTCCAAGACACCAGCAAATTCACCCAATATCCTCAAAAATAACAATGATCACAGAATGCTGTTTTATTATTTAGGAAATAAAACATAGTTACAACATCGCTTACTCAAGTAAGAACCTGTTATCTCTAAGAAGACAACCTTAGCTGCCATTGATTTGCAGGCTGGTTCTCTCTGTTTCTTCTAATTATGAAAGATGAAGTGGCTGTCAAAGCCAGGAGGAATTCAGGTAATGGACCATTCCCATGACTGCTCATGCAGATGAACTGGGAAGGCTTGGTTAAGTATAAGTTGCTATGTAAATAAAAACCATGATTATTTCTGTTAGGGAAAGAAATTGGATTCTCCGATTGATTATAAGCTTGTAAATATTATAGAAAAAATCTTTCTCTGACATAAGTATGAACTCTGACATAAGTATAAATGTTGATGGTCTTTTGTTCGTTGAATTTTAAGAATTGCTATTAAACTTTAATGTGAAGGTTTCTGTTTGCTCAGCCTAGAAGCAATTTCAGTGAACAACAGATGGCAGTCTTCTGCCTTTTAAGAAGAACTCCGGTTGTCTGAACATCTTTTTGAATGGGTGCTGCTTCCTAAGTAACGGAAAGAGTTTCATTTCTTTTTTCACAGAAAAAAAAAGAAAAAAAAACAAAAACAAAACACAAAATCCTTACATAACAGTATTGGTAGAAAGTAAATAAAATATCCTAAATTGTGTTATACCTCTCAGGATCATTGTTAATGTGGAACTAGATTCATATCCTTAAGAATTTGTCTCAATTACAAACATTTCATCTCTGTCATCTTTCTCCATTTTTATAAGCTACCCATGGTAAACATAGGCCATTTTCATACACAATTTGATGTAAATATTTTTTTCATGTGTAGTTTTCTACTGCAGTTAAAATAGTCATAAAACACAATCATCAAGACACACATCATAGCACACGGTTTCATGTGCCTGCATGGGTTGCAAAGAGTCACAGGCATGCATTAGAAGTTGCTTTATTCCCATTGTGTTGTCTTCAGATTCTTGCCCACCTTGGTGCAATGGGCACTTACTCGATGCTACTGAATTGTTTCTACCACTGTGGCTCAGATGGTAAAGAATCTGCCTGCAATGAGGGAGTCTTGGATTCGATCCCTGGGTTGAGAAGATCCTCTGGAGAAATGGCTACCCACTCCAGTATTCTTGCTTGGGAAATCCCATGGACAGAGGAGCCGGGCAGGTTATAGTCCATGGGATCACAAAGAGTCAGACACAAACAACTGAGCAACAGACACACACATAAGCACATACAAACGGGATTGATTCAGGAGATTTTCAAAGCACGCTGCAGTAGCATCCACATTGGTTGCCATGTGAATGCCTTTGGGGGCATCCTGTACTTCATCCACTGGAAGTACCAAAACCAAAAACAAACCTCTGAAAAACCTCTGGAGCTGTAACTTTTGAAAAACCTGCCATTTCTGACCAGTTCTCACATATATTCAGAGAACTTCTCTTACTGCATTTGTGACAGTTTTCCATTCAGCTTTTGGTTGTGATCACTTGATGAAAGCTTGTCTTCCTCTTTTTTTAAAAACTGGAGTATAATTGTTTTACACTGTTGTGCTAGTTTCTGCTGCTCAACAAAGTGAATCAGCTTATATGTATACATATATTCCCTATTTTTTGGATTTTAGGCTGGAAGTTTGAGGAGGACAATGGAAATGATAATTTTTGCTCACTAATTTAACCCCAGAGTCTCCTTTAGTATCTGGTACTTTCCAGGCATTCAGTGATACTAGAAATGAGTGAAGTCATAAGCAGCATTCTCTAAACATCTAAAAATAAGTAAATTTCCTCTCTCTGGTTCTCTACTTTAAAGAAATGTAAAAAAACAAATTACATTGTCTAAGATACTTTCTTAAAACAAGTAACTGAAGTTTCTAGAAACCATCCTAAAACATGCAACTTTTTAGCACAATATCAGATAAAAATTGAGAGTTATTAGACTAATACTGAAATCATGAATAAAAATTATATTCAACAAGTGCTCGGGCCTGGTGCACTGGGAAGACCCAGAGGAACTGGGTGAACAGAGAGGTGGGAGGGGGGGGTCGGGATGGGGAATACTTGTCTAATTCATGTATATATAATGTATACATGTATATATGTATAATGTATAATGTACGTATCACGTATATATAATGTATATATATCATGTATATATAATGGCTAATTCATGTCAATGTATGACAAAAACCATTACAATATTGTAAAGTAATTAGCCTCCAACTAATAAAAATAAATGAAAAAAATTATATTCAACAAAATGATTCTAGAACAACTACTATATAGAAAATAGTAAAACTGCCAAAGAGAAGTAAGTACTGATAAAAGAAAGCAACTTTACATCTTTCTATAATCTGTTACACATACGAAAGGAGTAATTAAGCATAGGATTGAGATATAAGGATGAATATTTTCTGGAAAAGAGAAAAATCTTAAAATGAATGGAGGTAGAGAAAGAATGGCCTGTAGGGGGACAAAGTTCAGTTCAGGTTGAAAAGGGTGAATCTGTGAATAGCTTGCTGACTATAGCTAATAATACTGAATTGTATATTTGGGTGGCCCTAGTTGTTAAGAACCTGCCTGCCAATGCAGGAGATGTAAGAGAAGCAGGTTCAATCCCTGGGTGGGGAAGATCCCCTGGAGGAGGAAATGGCAACCCACTCCTGTATCCTTGCTTGGAGAATCCCATGGACAGAGGAGCCTGGCTGGCTACAGTCCAAAGTGTTGTAAACAGTAAGACACAAATGAAGCAACTTAGCACGCAAGATAGTAGATCTTTTTCCTTCCATCACAAGGAAAAAAATGTGTTACTACACATGGTGACAGATGTTAACTGCTTGACTATGGTACTTGTTTAATAACACACACAAATATTGACTAATTATGCTATAGATCTGAAACTAGAATACTGTCTTGTGTTGACTATACCTACTTTTTTTTTTTTTTAAAGAAGGAAGGGTATGTCTGGAGAATTTTGAGGGAACATATCAAGTCAGGAAGATGAGCCAAATTCAAGGGCTTTCATGAGCTACTAAAGGCCATGGGAAACCCTGCAGGATGGTGATTTACTGGTGTGTGTGAAGGAAGGAGTCAGGCTGACTTTCGGGCTTTAGGCTTGGGCAGCTGGATCTTCCCTGATGGCTCAGAGATAATGAATCTGCCGGCAGTGCAGGAGACGTGGGAGACTCAGATTTCATCCCTGGGTTGGGAAGTTCTCCTAGAGGAGGAAATGACAACCTACTCCAGTATTCTTGCCTGGAAAAAAATCCCATGGATAGAGGAGCCTGGCGGGCTACAGTGAATGGGGTCTCAAAGAGTCAGATACGACTGAGCATGATCATGAGATGGGCAGCTAAGAATCTTTCCCTAAGTTATTGGAGAAGGCGCAGAAGCTTTGGTGTGGGTGCTCAGATACTCAATTATTAGGAAATATGTGATATTTACAGGATGATTCCAGTTGCACATCAGGAGGGACCCCTGAAATAAAAACATGCATTTGGGTATCAACAACATGGACATGGCCATTTCCCTAATGCTGCCATGGGAATATCTAAGGAGAAGATAGAAGTGGACAGAGGGCAGAGCCATAATTAATAGCAACTTTTAAAGGGGGAGAGAAACTTCCAAAGAAAAATGAGAAGGGATAACAGAAAACCAAGAGTGTAAAGTCAAATGGGCCAAGGGGATGCTTTGGTCAATAGAGTGGAATGGTTAGCAGAGAGCAGTGAATTTGAGAGATTAAGACATTCTGGAAAAAGATCCACTATTTTAGTGTCTGGAATGTCACCCCTGACATTAAAGAGAAGAGTCTCAGTGAAGTGCTGATGGTGTGAGTCACGCTGCAATCACCTGAGCAAGGAAAGGAAGATACGAAAATGGGAACAACATAGACATCTCTTTTGTGAAAACTAGTTGTACAATGGAAGATAGAGATCTGTCCACATCTAGAGGGAAAATGGGCTCCAAAGAGCTGGTGAGCAAGTGAGCAGACAAAAATGTTGAGGGGGGGGTCCCCACTAGTGTGAGGGGTTTAAAACAGTAGACAATGCAGGTGATAAATAGATCAAGGGATAAAAGAAGAAAGCAAAGGTTGAGGGGATTAACCTTTTACAACCAGGCATCTTTCTCATGGTGACAGTGAGAAAGAAGAATGTTAGTAGATTCGCAGGTGAGACTTTAGAGCCCTCATTCTTTGGCTTTATTTACTCTGTAAATTAGCCCTGAATCCCTGGTTGAGAAAGTAAATCACGCAATGTTGAGGTTAGAGATGCAAAAGAGAATGAGGAATGTTTGAAAGAGGAATGAGAAGAGCTGGCTAGATTCTCTAGCGATCCTGAAGGTCTAGCTCAGTTTGGAGACTTGAATTCCAATATGTTTTCTACATACTTTCCAGTGTTGCAAAGCATGAAGATTTACATGAAAAGGCAATGAACTGAAAACAGGAAAGGTCTGCCAGGTGGGAAAGAAAGAAGACTGGACAATTGGACTGGAGATCCTGGTGAGGTGGAAGAACAAGTGCAGAGTAGGCAAGAGCAGAAAAGCATGATTCAGAATGGGGGTAAGAGTTTGCATGAGAAAGATGGATACACAATTCCATGAGTAGACTAATCTCTCAGGAAGGCTTTCTGCTTTTCATTAGTAGAAAATAAGGCTGAAAAGGAAATATGAGGCCAGATTTTAGAGGCCCATGTATGAAAGACAAGTTTTCTAATTCTATCAGTTGCCAATTGAGTGATGAGTGATGTCTGAGAAGGAAAATGATGTAATCTAAGAGGACACAGGGCTTGAGGAAGGTGAAGGTACAGCATAGATGGAGATAGATTAGACCAAGGTTGTCACAGTAATCAATATTTGAAACCAGGATATCTGCATCGTGAATGACTAGGAAGGGAAGAGTAAGAGTAACATTAAGAAGAATCAGTTGTACTTGTAAACTGACTGGATATTGGGACATGAAAAACTGCAATGTATTTGTCCCTGTAGTAGTCTTCTTTATTCTGTCCGCAACATTCTCTCTGGTCCTGCTTCCAGATATTTCTTCAGGAGTTTCTGCCTTCACAAAATAAAATGTGGGTAGTTCACCTGTGAATGTATAAGTCCATACTTGTTGTCGATTAGTCAATAAGCCGTGTCTGACTCTTTGCGACTCCATGGACAATAGCCTGACAGGCTCCTCTGTCCATGGGATTTCCCAGGCAACTATAATAGAGTGGGTTGTCATTTCCTTCTCTGGGGGATCTTTCTGACCCAGGGGTCAAACCCCGTGTCTCCTGCAGGCAGATTCTTTACCACTGAGCCACCTGGGAAGCCCGTAAGTCCATACTGGGTCTGACCAATTGTCTAAAAAAAAAAATGTTTTTTTTTGGATATACCACGGTAGTAGCCCTCTACAATGTTAAACTTCCAAGATGATGAGTGGATACTCTTAAGAGCCTCAAGTTATTTTAATGCAACATAACATCCTTTATAAATGTATTTTAAAACTCAATACATTTCAGTTTCTATAATTAATAAAAGAAACCATCAATTAAGTAATAAGGCTTCCAGACTTATAAATAGATCAAATGTCAACACACTTTTAAGTCAATTTTTTTGAGAACTTAGAATGCATTTTTCTAGAGAAATACTACTATACATGGTATCGCTTAATCCTAGGTTAGCTCACAAAAATTTATAAAACCACTTAATAATAAATGTGATTGCATTTTTAAATTTTTCATTGTGAATGCACCCTTTTTCAATCATGCAGCAATATTTTAAGAGACAAAATATTTTTTCAATGGCGTGATTCAAAAAGAGGAATATGGAGGCACTGAGATAGTCATTTCTGCCTCACTTATTCAACATATTTTAACTGAACATCTACTGGGTACCTGGGACTGTCCATACCTTCAGGCTCCAGAGATGAATGGGTTTGGACTGCTGCTTTCAAGCAACTTGCAGTCTAGTGGAAGATGTTCAAGGAAATGAAAGGGATCAGAGGATAAACAGGAAACTGGAGGAACCATGTGGATATATTACCACTGACTCTGGTTATTAGGAGAATGAAAGAAATTGTTTCTCAAAATTAAAATGGTCTTAAAACTTCTGGTCACGTGGTTCTCTTCCATACAAATTGAAAATGGCTGCTCTGAACTGTATCACCATTCTCACCCGTATCTCTCCCCCAAGCAGGATTTTAAAAAATAATAATAAAAAGCAGTTCTCCAGAGAAGACAAGTGTGAAAGGGAAGAAGGACTGGTTATAAAGATAACATGAATGGATAAAGCACTTAACAAGATGACTGTGCCTGCAAGCTAAGAGGCTTCAGTTATGTTTGACTCTTTGCGACCCTATGGACTGTAGCCCACCAGGCTCCTCTGTCCATGGGATTCTCTGGGCAAGAATACTGGAGTGGATTGCCATTTCCTTTTCCAGGGGGATCTTCCCGACCCAGGGATCGAACCTGAGTCTCTTAGGTCTCCTGCATTGGCAGGGGTGTGCTTTACCAATGGTGCCACCTGGGAAGCCAGTCATCACTCAGATATGAAAACCTCTTTTTTCCTAGCATTTCCCTCAAAATCTTCAGCCCTTGAAACTCTCATAGCTCCAATACCCAAGTCTCATCTTGGAAATGTGGGTTTCAGGCCTCCCCAGCTTCCCATACACCAGTAAGATGTAGAGAACTTGAAGTCCCCTTGTCTCTTAGAGGACTTGAGGGTCTGCTTCCTGACACCTAGTTTTAAGGGATGGGGTGAACTTATCTATGAACGACTTTGTATACAGAAAACACTTGTGTAAACTACTAAAATCTGGTAATATCACTTCTTGATTTTCCTGAAGGCAACTCACAACTCTACAATTACATTATAAAGGGAATGACTTTCAAATTTTGAAACGAGTGCATTCTGGTTAAGTAAACTTGCCCAAAGTTACACGGATAGTAAGTGGCAGAAGTGGAATTCCAATGTAGGAAGTCTGGGTCTCTATGACTGATCACAATGCTAAGTATCTTGGGTAACTGTTCCTACATATGGTCACCTACTTTTGATGACCCACTGTTAGTTTTGCAAATTCTTCCTTCAATTAATTATCAACTTACATCCCCTTTATCAAGGGGAACTTATTAACATCATCAGTAAACTTTTCAGAATTCCTGGTATACTCCCTTCCTTCACATCTTTTCTGAAAATCAAATTAAACTGTTTCCAGAACTAAGTTTTAGGGAAGATCCGCAATATTAATATTTCTCCATCAGGAAAAATGCCATTTGTTCCTTCTCCCTACTTCTCCCTCTCAAGCCAGATCTCTTATAATATTTGCTTCTAGAAGGAGAAACTAGTGGGCTTTGGTGGAGACTTCTGTGGCTACTAGAAAAATCTCTGTCTTCATTTTCCTTTTAGGTGGTAATGAAAATTTTATAACGCATCTGTCTGAAAGTCTGGGTTAATCATTTCAGTTTAAGAAACTGGTTTCAGTTACAATCTGATTGTATTCAGAATGTTACGAGAATTCAGAAAATAAACATGATTATCTTTGGATCAGCAGACCCCAGTAGCTCACCAAGATATTTAATAGGCAGACGAACAGAATTATAAAATGAGAAACATTTCAAAATGATACCCGTTCCTCCTCCTGTTTAGCAACAGTGTGCTGCTGAGGAAAGGAGGAAATCGGGCAAGAAAATAAGTCATTTGGTCATAAGATGAGTCACTCAGCACTTAGGTCATAGATTTGTTTTCTTCCTTGTGGACATAATTGCTAGTTCAGTCAATGCTCCCATATGCCCTGAGTATAGCAATAATAGCATACTTAAGATGTACAAATGATGAACAATTTGTCACGATTCAGCACAGATCCTTTAAGACAAAGATCTATGCAAAGAAGACAGAATAACTTTGGGAGCGATCTTTAAGAACATAATCTTGTAAGACTAATAAAACTTCTGGTTAAAAATGTGGGCTAGCTTTTTTTTCTGGGGATCAAGGACCCAGGAAGAGACTGCTAGTGAAATTCTTTCTCTTTAGCTAAAATTTCAGTCCATTTTAGTTTTATTTCATCTTAAAACAAGGAGATTAGAATAAAAGTATGGTACAAGAGCTTCCCAATTAGAATATCCCATAGAAGAGAATATGCAAAGTGTTATTAAGGCGAACACAACACAGAAGCAATGAATGTTGTCACATGCTGATTCAGACGACAAACTAAAAACAGAAATTAATACAGACTGAAGTCTAACTAAAATAGCTTTGAACTGTCTTTCTTCTGGTTTTAATATTTCTAGCAAAGACTTTTAGCCGACACAGTTCAACTTATTATATAGTGTATCATCAGCCACACTCTAGAGAAGATTTTAAGAGGATCTCAGATGGCCATCAAGCAGATTCTGTGGCTGCTGGATCAACTGACAGACTTGACTGTGACTGTGACCCTAGGGACTGTTGTAGCATTTTAATGTTAAGGAGGATATGTCCAGAGATATTGAGAAATGCCTCAATTCTGAGCTCTCTTCAAACCACATGCAATGAATGTTGTGACAACTCTCTATACCAATCACGGTGATTCTAGCCATAAGGGCAAAAATTTGGTCCAGGGTGGGCAGCCCTTAGTCAGTGTGAGTCAATGAGACAGGAGAGAAACTTTGTTTATTGCTTCTGGGAAAGGAAATCCCCTACCAAGAAGGAAGTGATATTGTTGCTGCTGCTGCTAAGTCACTTTAGTCGTGTCCGACTCTGTGCAACCCCATAGATGGCAGCCCACAGGCTCCCCTGTCCCAGAGATTCTCCAGGCAAGAATACTGGAGTGGGTTGCCATTTCCTTCTCCAACGCATGCATGCATGCCAAGATGCTTCAGTTGTGTCCGACTCTGTGCGACCCCATGGACAGCAGTCCACCAGGCTCCTTCTGTCCATGGGATTCTCCAGGCAAGAATACTGGAGTGGGTTGCCATTTCCTTTTCCAGTGATGTTGCTACCAGCAATCATCTTTGGATGGTAAGTGTAACCAGCTTTATGATGGAGAAAATAGTGTAACAGTAGCAAAGTGGAGAGAATTAAAAACCCTAGGTCCATCATACAACATTACTGAGCCTTGAATTCACTAATCCTGAAGACTTTCCTCCTCTGGCCTTCCTATTACAACAGACAATGTATGTGTGACTGTGCTCAGTCATGTCTGACTCCCCGTGATGCCATGGACTGTAGCCCACCAGGCTCCTCTGTCCATGGGATTCTCCAGGCAAGAATACTGGAATGGGCTGCTATTTCCTACTCTAGGAGACCTTCCTAACTCAGGGATTGAACCCTGGCTTCTGCATTGGCAGGCGGATTCTTTACCAGTGAGTCACTTGGGAATCCACGACAGACAATAACATTTTTTTTTTTTAATTACTATAGCTAGTCTGAATAAAGTGTCCTTTTGCTTATGGTTGGAAATAATTAACACAGCATAAAATTTTACCACATGTATATTGACTAGTAGATAAGTAGGTAGTGATGAAAATAAAATCTTACAATGTACCTGTCTTACAAGTCAGAGGTAATCATTTTGGTTTAAGAAACTGGTTTTACTTAGAATGTTACTATGTTCAGAATGTTATGAGATAATAAAAAATCTGATTATCCTGGATTCAACAGAGCCTGGTAAGGACTGAGAGCTGTGAAGCAATGGACAGTTTCACTCTAGCCCAGGGCCCCACATCTAACACCAGAACGCAGTACACTATCCACATTTGTGCCTTAACTGCAAACTGCCATATGCCATGGACCTTACGTGACTCATCAAAACACCATTCATAAAATCCTCCTGTGCAAACATACTCTGTCACACATGTGTGGCTCTCTGAGGTTTTTGAAGATAAGAAAAGAACCCTTTTATATTTATTTCTATTCCCACAGCAACTTTAACCAGACTCAGCCAAAAGGTGCTTCATTAAATTAAATGAACTGTTTCACTCTAGTTCTCTCCTGCAGAAAATAAAACATTTATCAACTTGTTTACTGGGAATTTTAATTTACCTTTATATAAATTTCTAAATAGGGGTAGCATTTCATAATTCTTAATTTTCTGCCTATTGTTTCAGTGAAATACTATTTTTTTTTTTTTAAATATCAGTTCTCTACCTCTGTGCACTTCTAATTTCATCCTGCTACCATGGGCAGCCTATTTTTTCTTTTAATTTGTGATTTTCTCATTTGATCTCTGTTTGCTACTCCTTTCCCTCTTTTCAACATAAGAAATGGTTAGCATTTCCTTTGCTAATGAAATTGTTCTTTGACCCCATCTAAGGTGTGATTCTTTTTCTTTTTTTAATTCAAATCTATTAAACTATTGGAAAGAGAGATCTCTCTTAACACCCTTTTTAAAAGTATTGAGTCTTCCACTCATGGCAGTCTGATTTCTGTCTCTTCCTGGAAAAATAAAAGTATCTATCCAATGCAGAGAATATATTAATTACAACATCTCATGAAAACATTCCTGGCTTTGTCCTCTTTCGTCTGGAGCCACAGTCTTCTCCTTCTGCCTTGGCTGTGCCCTGGCCTGGCTTTCTGCAGGCCCTCTGAGAAGGGACTCTCTGCTTTGCTGGCTCTTTTTTCCTCCTTGGAGCTATGCTGGTGGCTCAGACAGTAAAGAATCTGTCTGCCATGCAAGAAACCTGGGTCTGATCTCTGGGTCGGGAAGATCCCCTGGAGAAGGAAATGGCAAACCACTCCAGTATTCCTGCCTGGAGAATTCCATGGACAGAGGCGCCTGGTGGGTTACATGGGATCCCAAAGAACTGAACATGACTGAGTGACTAACACTCTCACTTTCTTTCTCCCCTCTTTAACGTTTGTTTCTTTATATTGTTTTTCCTTATCCTAATCTAAGCCATTCCTTTCCAGCTCTCCACCGCATTACAGTGAATATCCATCAATCTGGAGCTCCAACGCCAACCATTTCTCTGGATCTCAGGCCTGTGTTCCTATCTCCTAGTTATTTCAGATTCAGTTTTTCCAAAGAGAAGACGTCCTCTCCTTCTTCCAAAACTCTTCCTTCACTTCTTTATTTCTTGTCTTGATTATCAACACAAACACCCACCAGAACTGACTGCCTTGAGTTTCTTTTCAACTAACTTTTTTCTTTCTCACTTCCAGCATCAAACTGATCACTACATCTGGCAATTTCTATTAAAGAGTCTCTGTTAACTTCTTCCTATAGAATCCCTTCATCTTTGCCCTAATCTGTTTCTTCTTATTCCATACACTGATGGCTGCAGTTTTTTCCCCTACCATTGACTTATTTTTCCCAATACAGAGAATTTCCCAGGCAAGAATACTGGAATGGGTTGCCATGTCATCCTCCAGGGGATCTTCCCAACCCAGGGATAAAACTCTCATCTCCTGTATTGGCTGGCAAGTTCTTTTACCACTGCACTGCTGGGCGACTAGTATCTTTCCTCCCTAATAATTCTGAATTTTCTCCAATGTGCTCAGAAACCCATGTCTGTGTTCATAGCATTATTTCTGTCCAGCACTTCATTTCTCTGGTATATTGATATTCATGATCAAGATCAAAACATGCAAACATATTACCTTCATTCTCAAACTGATCTCATGTTAATCACTTGTGCCTTAAAGCCTCTGTATACTTGTCCCAACATCTATCATCATCATCTGCTACTGCTGTTTGTGACCAAATTCCTTGTCAGACTGAATTTGAGGGCAAGAATGATTTTTTAAATTCATTTTTAAAAAATAGAATCTTAGTATTCAGGAGACTATAAAAGCTGGAAAAAAAAAAAAAAACAAAAACCCCAGAATTCTTGAATGAGTGAGTTCTGCCTTCTAACACAACATTCTGTTCTTACAAATGGTTCTCAAAAGTCTGGAGAATCTGGATCATTCAAATCATTCCGAAGATTGTGTGGACACCTGGCGCTTGGAGTCAGACAAGACCCCCTTCAAGTCCTTACCACCTCCTACCGAGTGGCCTGTTACTTGAGGCAACTGCCTGCCTGCAATAAACACACCCGACTGACAGGCAACATAGATTCCCACGAGCAATGACAAAAAGGGAGTGTTGAAGAAAGGACAGGCACCCTGGACTAATTTCCTTCTGATGTTCTCTCTGATTTCCATTAGTCCTTGACTACGTGGCCCAGTGCTTATTTTCAGGGCTCCTTTTCATGATTAGTACTGAAGCATAGGTTCATGCTTGACAGAAAACAGCTTGCTTTGTAGTAAGGGCACATTTACATCATGAGAGAATACTAGGAAATAGAAGAAAAAAATAAGAGTGAACAGATTCTGACTCACTGCTAAAATAGTAGTTTGATACTATAGACAGTATATGATTTCATACCATGATTAAGTTCCTTTTATTTAGTCCACTCTGATCATTTATACCTTTAAGGAACGGTAATTCTGGAGGTCTATAGTCAATCCCTCTGCTTTCTTAAAATAAATACTATCTTTTCAGCTTTCCACTATATTTAGGACATAAGCATACCAGATGTTCTTTGAAGACAATATTCTTTCTTCCTATGGTTTTGATAAGTTTTTTTTTAAGCCTTTTAAATAAAATCTTTAAGTAGATAAGATTCATCCCCTTTCCACATATAACCCAGATAAGACTGTAATAATTGTGTTTCTTTTTGGGAGACAAAAATATATTTGTGCTGAGATGTTATGCATGAATTGAAGATGTTATACTGAGAGTTATATTTGTTGTGAATCATTTATTAGACTAAATACCTTGTAAATATTAGTAATGATAAGGAATATTAGAAAGGAGCAGCTGGAAAACATAAGTTCGTTTCAATGCAATTGCAACTCAACTGCTCACAACAGGCCGGAGTGAGTTTTCAAAAGAAGCTGGCAGATAAAGCCCTGACACTAAGAAGGACATATTAAGCTAAGGGCAAGATGACCATAATTATTAAGATCATTCATGTCTCTTTACCCTGAAATGCCACTACCCAGCAATCTTCTGACACCAGTGTCTTCTATCAGCCTATAAATCTAGCCAGGTCCCATCACTTAGACACACTCCAGTCTCTTCTTTGTGAGGACATCCTCTATTCTTTAATCCCATATTCTTTCCCCAATATCCACACCCTAGTCAACTCCCACCCAATCTTTCTCCCAAATATTTTGAAAGAACAATTAGTATTCAGTATCTTTATTTTCTCACCTTTTGTTCATATGTCAATCAACTAAGCCAGGCTTCTGTGACAGACTGTAATTACTCTTGCTATTTACAGCAGGTTTGAACTGCCAAATTCAAAAGATACTTTTCAGTCTCTACAATGCTGGACTTCATAGAAGTTTACAAAACCGGTGATTCTCATTTTCTGAAAATCTCTCTTCCTTCAGCTCCTGTGCTAGCATGCCTTTTCAGCTCTTTTCCTATATCTCTCAACATTCTTCTTCTGCCTCTTCTGGAATTTTCCCCTCACTCCTCATCCCTCTCAATATTTTAATGCCAGGTTTCACCTCTTAGTCCATCTCTCTTATAATTCTCCAGACTCTCTCTAAATGTGTTCACACAATTTCATGAGAGCCATATCACCTCCTGCCCCAAGCCTCTGTCCAGCATCTTTTTTTTTTTTCATTTATTTTTATTAGTTGGAGGCTAATTACTTTACAGTATTGTAGTGGTTTTTGTCTTACATTCACATGAATCAGACATGGATTTACGTGTATTCCCCATCCTGATCCCCTCTCCCACCTCCCTCTCCACCCGATTCCTCTGGGTCTTCCCAGTGCACCAGGCCCAAGTACTTGTCTCATGCATCCAGCCTGGGCTGGTGATCTGTTTCACCCTAGATAATATACATGTTTATTGCAGCACTGTTTATAATAGCCAGGACATGGAAGCAACCTAGATGCCCATCAGCAGACAAATGGATAAGGAAGCTGTGGTACATATACATCATGGAATATTACTCAGCCATTAAAAAGAATTCATTTGAATCAGTTCTAATGAGATGGATGAAACTGGAGCCCATCATACAGAGTGAAGTAAGCCAGAAAGATAAAGACCAATACAGTATACTAACGCATATATATGGAATTTAGAAAGATGGTAACGATAACCCTATATGCAAGACAGAAAAAGAGACACAGATGTACAGCATCTCCTTTTCTAATGGACTCCCGGAAGACATGCATTGTGGGTCACAGGGATTAGCATCCAAATATTGCCTTATGTGACTCTCCCAACCTGCTTATCGGACTCTAGAATCTCAGTCAGTGCCTCCAACATCTACCAAATCATTCCCACTAGAAATCCTTATCTCCTTCCTCACTTCTTTCATTTCATTAATCAGAGCCCTGCAATGTTTACCTTCTTTAAAGCTTCCCACTCTTTTTTTCACAAT
Organism: Cervus canadensis; assembly: GCF_019320065.1. Lineage (NCBI taxonomy): Eukaryota > Metazoa > Chordata > Mammalia > Artiodactyla > Cervidae > Cervus > Cervus canadensis. The sequence continues at coordinate 29,675,401 of NC_057406.1, read as the reverse complement.
GACCACTCCAAAATACTTAGTTCTTATGTTTTTCACATGTTATTTTTAAATCATACACATCTTGGCAAATGTAGTTGCTTCTGCTATTTTCCCTGCTTTCCATCCCTCACCACTACCTTGATCTAGTTTACTCCTACAACCCCATAGATGGATGTGAGGGTTGGACTATAAAGAAAGCTGGGTGCCGAAGAATTGATGCTTTTGAACTGTGGTGTTGGAGAAGACTCTTGAGAGTCCCTTGGACTGCAAGGAGATTCAACCAGTCCATCTTAAAGCCGATCAATCCTGGGTGTTCGTTGGAAGAACTGATGTTGAAGCTGAAATGCCAATATTTTGGCCACCTGATGTGAAGAGCTGACTCACTGGAAAAGACCCTGATGCTGGGAAAGATTGAAGGCAGGAGGAGAAGGGGACGACAGAGGATGAGATGGTTGGATGACATCACTGACTCAATGGACATGGGTTTAGGTAGACTCCAGGAGTTGGTGACAGACATGGAGGCCTGGCTTGATGCGGTTCATGAGGTTGCAAAGAGTCGGACAGGACTGAGCGACTGAACTGAACTGACAACCCCATTACTGTTTAATTCTCCCAAAAACACTTTTTCTGATTCCCCACTCTGCCCCTAGCTGGGGTAGGTACTCATCATCTGCACTCCTATAACACCCTAATTATATTGAGTTGGCCAAAAAGTTCATTTGGAATTTTTCTGTTAAATCTTATGGAAGATGGCCAACTCCATAATCACTGCATTAAAGTTGAAATGATTTGTTTCCATATCTTTCTTCACTACTAGACTTTGTATTTTACTCAACTTTATCTCTAGTGCTTATCACGACATATGGTACCTACTAGGTGCAAAAATATGTTTACTGAATAAACACATTTCTTTATTCACTGATATGTCTGCTCAGGAAGACTCTCTGACTCTGAAAACAAAATACTGGACAACGAACATGAGTGGTATCATCTGTTTGGCAGTGATTTTTCTCAGGAAAAATGAGTACACTCACATTGTGCTTTATTCATCAGCCTCTCTCTTATGTTAAAATGCTTGAGTTCTTTGAAACCTGACTCTCTGGGTGATGTTAGTATAGAGTTTTTAAATCAGAGGGAAAAAAATAACACCCTTACCAGACTCTCAGCTACACTCATGAGACTCAGTCCAGAACAACGTGACTTCCTGGCTCCCTCTGATCATAAACAAGGCACATGTCTTGGCCATTTGCTGGAAGTGTGGGAAGCTTATGTCTGTATTAGGATGGAGGTGCTCCTGTAGTTTCTCCCTTGTGAAATGTAATTGTGTTTAGGACCTCAGCATAAGTACTGAGACACCAGGTGCTAAAAAGTTATACACTAACTACGTCTCATCGAAAAATGCAGTTGGTGTCATCGAAGTAAAATTGGATGGTGGTTTGATTCTAAGGTAGCTTGACAATGAATTTTTCAATTCTTTGTCCTGACACTACAAGTTGAGTAAAAGCACTATATGCTTCGTTTACTGTGTTTGAGCTGTAGTGCTGCTCAAAGTATGATATATATATTATATCATTATATATTATATATATATAATTATATATATTATATATATATAACTGAACTATCCAAACAATTTCATGATTAAGAGATATACATGAATCTAGTATTATTTGTTGATAGCTGAGACATAAATGAATCATGAGATTGCTGTTTTAGGAAGCCCTTGAGGGGACAAGGGCTTCCCTCATAGCTCAGTTGGTAAAGAATCTGCCTGCAATGCAGGAGACCCCAGTTCAATTGCTGGGTCGGGAAGATCTGCTGGGGAAGGGATAGGCTACCCACTCCAGTATTCTTGGGCTTTCCTTGTGGCTCAGCTGGTAAAGAATCCACCTGCAATGTGGGAGACCTGGGTTGATCCCTGGGTTGGGAAGGTCTCCTGGAGAAGGGAAAGGATACCCACTCCGGTGTTCTGGCCTGGAGAATTCCATGGACGAGTTCAGGGTGTCGCAAAGAGTCGGACACAACCGAGCAACTTTCACTGGGGGAACGAGTATAATATGGAAAAATGACTGTCACCTAGAGTTACACTCAGGAACATATTGTTTTAATTCTGGCAATGTTTGGGCAAACCTTAACATGTTAGATGAGGGATGATGAGTAACAGCCGCTGTATTATCAACGATGGCAGCACTTATGCCTGGGACAAGTGCTCTGTACTTTCAGAGTGACAGGGAGCTAGGACATGCAAAGTAGGACACTGCTATTAACACTATAGCTTTCCTAAGGTTGATTCCTGGGGAAACATGAACATGATGCTTAACAGATCTAACATGACTTGTATAACCTTGAGATTCAGGCCCAAATACACCCCATACGAAATGTGTGTTTTATGAATATATTTCTAATTTCAGGTCTATCTGAAAAACACCTTGATGCTGCCTAGAGTCAAAGCTGGTGACTGGTAATTATAGCCCTTCCATTTTTAATTTCTAACAACCTTCCCATGTGGATTGTATTTCTTGACACCTTCTTTTTTTTTCTAGGAGTTATTCTTTGACTTTGGCTTTGTATTCCTTGCTTCTGACCTAATGTCATCTCTCAGACCCAGATGTGCTCACGGATACACACAAGATATTGATAATGCTCCTCCACATGTCCCCACCCCCTGAGGTTGAACGGAAGGGGGATCAGAGGAAGCCGAGAGAGGCTACTTAATCTTCACCATCACCTTCCAAATCTCCCTCAACCCTGAAGCAGAACCTGAAGCATGAAATTAACATGAGATGAACACACTCCCCTGTAACTCCATTTGTACTGTTTACATTTGGAAACTACTCTATGGACATGAGTGTGGAGCAGGGTGAGAGAGGCGAGAGTGGCTGCATTGGTTTCATTTGCAGCATAAGAGGGCATAAGGAACAGTGCTCTAGGTTCTTCCATCACTTGAGTCAGTGGTCCTGGCATCCATGTTTCCTGTTGCCACGAACGAGACGGCAAAAGATATTTCACTAAACTCAGCTTACAGTGTCATTGTAAGTACCCTGTTATCACTGCCAGTGTGGGTGTAAGATTGAGACTAGGCAGTACAGATAGCTAACTTTTAAGCCTTTCTAGCCCCCAGTTCTCAATTTCCTTGGTATACTAGATGCTTTTCATTTCAGACCAACACAGACCTACCACCGTCAAAACTTCTGCTTTTGAAATATCATATCTTGACTTCAGGAAACAGTTAGGAAGAAAGTGACTTGGGTAATCCATCTCAGAACAATTTTAAAACATCACATCATATACCATGATTAATATGAGTGACACTCATAGTTTAAAATAGTTATAAAAACTTCCTCTGGTCTAAGTACTTCATCCTCTTATTCATTCTCAAGTCAACTATAGAGATCAATCCATCCAATTAACTGTTACAGAAAGAGGTTCATTATGAAAACATATACTTGCTAACCCAGAGACTGAAAAGTTTGAGAGACACCAGGTATTAAAACAAAGTAAAACATGAAAATTTCTGGCAGTGGAAAGGGCTGATGGTGAAGAGGATAGGTCAGACTGGCCCTAGGGAGTGGCCCTGGGTCAGTTTCTGAGAGCAGATCCCAGCATTTAAAACTGCCTTAGTTTCTTTCTTCTACATATGAACCCATGGATTTTCTACAAGTTCATTTTTTCCTTCTGTCCTTCCCAATGGTGTGGGGATGACATCTTGGAGTAAGATGATGAGGACAGAGCTGTGTGTCTGTATGCTCAGGGCTGTTGTACTGAGTTGGCCAAAAAAAATCATTTGAGTGTTCCTGTAATATGCTATGGAAAAATCCAAATGAATTATTTGGCCAACCCAATATGTTAGGTATTTTTCAGCCTATGTTAGGTATATTTCACAGAAGCTGTGCTTTTGTTCTAGGGCTGGTTGCTGCCCTTCAGGTGCTACTGAGTGTCTCTCCCAGGCTGTCAGAATCCACGAAAGACCTTCCGCAGAGAAGATGTTTTTGAATGATCACATTATAGTCCTAATTGAAGCTGAGTAGCTCACAGCCCTCTGAAGCTGACAGTGAAACATGCCATTCTCAGAGCATGTGTCCCTTATCAGAGCCACTTAAGGTAACAACATCCTACAAAAGGCCCTCTGGGTCTCTGAAGGGACAGAGCCCTCACTACTCCTACAGTTAGGAAAAGCTTCAGCCCACTTCTGGGAATGCAAATGAATGAAACCCCATGTGACAGCTGTAATAAAAGGCTCCTGTCTTTTTGCAAAACATTCAAATGCCATCTGGCAATTTCGTTGACGTCAGCAGGCTCAGAAAAACAACTGCCCCCACTGCCTTCTTCATTACTGCCTTCCACCCCCATCTTTGCACTCCCCTCCTCCCTGGCAAAAAGCTCCAACTTTGAGTTATGGAGACGGACAGGAGCAGAGTAGCCTTTTAAACAGATTTACTCTAGTTTTGGTCGACTCTTTTCAGAAACGGCTTCGGCATCACAGCAGAACTGGAATCTGGCCCCCTGCTTTCCAAATGTGAGTTAGAGCATGTATAGATCATTACATTAAAAAGAAATTGTAGAGCCTTTTCTGTTCATGTTTTTGAACTTGAAGGACCTTTCTTCCAAGACTAGAGGTGTTAGAGAAAACTATTAATCTGACTTCTGATTCAACACAGATCCTCTTTGATCATTATAAATAAACAGCCAGTGTTATACCAAGAACAAGTCTGCAGCCGTGGGGTGCAGACACTGGCTTGAGAACTCACACGTCATACATACATCTTTCAACAGTTCACTAGAAGCTTATATGGACAGATTTTTTTTCAGTGTTCAAATCATATGATCAGACTATTTTGCCTTAGATGTGCTCCATGGAAAATAGACTTTTCTAAATTGTTGAACATAAAGAAAATAGGTCAATGGAATGTTTGTACCCCGTGTAAAAGAAACAAAGAATTATTGAAGGAACACCATTAAACATGAATCCTATCCAGAATTCCTAATTAAAAAGCAAATCTCACCCTAGTACTTGCACACTGAATATAAGGACATAGAAATTTTAAGTTACTATTGCCTACTATGACTTCTTTTTCTTTTTTTACAGGGGAGAAGTTCAATACTCACAATACCTAGTCTGTTCATAGAAATGAGCAGTCACTATTAACAGTAAAGAGGAAATGGCTTCATTAGCTAAGTCAATTAATCAGCCCCTTTCAGGCTCCAAATGATTTACTTCTCAAAGTAAACAAATATTTTTTGAATGAGATCCTATAATTTTATCCACATCACTGGTACCTATTGCCTAGTTAGACTGTTATCAGATGAAAAAGATTTTTGAAAAAAACAATTTTTTCCCCCCAACTAATAAAAATAAATGGGAAAAAACCATAGCCAAAAATAAATGAATGAATGAATGAATGAATGAATGAATAAATAAACAATTTTACATAGTAAATTAAGGATAAGGCTATGAAGTAAGATGAACCAATCTTGATATTGCTTAGATCCATTGCTATAGACCAAATTCTTTGTCTTTCCTAAAAGTTTTGCTTTTTCACTTAAAAAAAACTTAAGCATTCTAATATTGAAAAGTTATAATTTATCATGAAAATATATAATCACAAAGTGAGTGATTATCAAGTACAGATGTGACTATATTGCTTCTATCCTCCATTTTCTTTCAATAGCTCCCACTTATCCATTAAACTCTATCTTGCTCTAGCTGACTTGAGGGATATGATACAGTCCCATCAGCAGAAAGCACAAAGTTAGTAATGGACACATGGGCTTTGGGGTTAGGAGGGAAAAAGTAATGGGAGGGTTGTACAATTTGAAAATTTGCTCGTGCTAACTCTAAAGAGGAACGTAGCCCCCAAACCAAGGTCTTGTATAACTGACTTCTTCTCTCGCCACCATTTCACCTCAACTCCCACAATTCTTCTTAATTTATGAAATCTTTGTGGTTCTTCCCTCTCAACAGACTATGGTTTGCCTCTTACTCATCCTTGAAGATTTTGCAATTCCTCTCCTCCAGGAGGCCTTTGCTGACCCATGTCTGCTCTGCTTTGCAAATGCCTGGTGCACAAATCCTCATTTTAACTTCTCCATGCAATGGTGCATGTCCATTTCCCATAAAACTGTGAACTCCATCAAGGGATAGAGAGAATTCTTTACCCTTGTGTCTTCAGCACCTAGCCTGGTATTACGTGTTCAACAAATACATGATGGAAGGAGTAATAGAAAGAAGAAAAGGTCAGATAAGCCCAGAAATAGAAAGGAAAGATATCATCCCAAGTCAAAAGTGAAATTCCATTATTAAAGAAAGCAGAAAGGAAAAAAAAAAAAAAAGATAACTTATTACAGCGGAAGGGAAAGCTAGGACTTACTGAATATTGATTATGTGCCTAACAGCATGCTAATCATTTTCACACATAGTTCCATTTAACTGTCAACAAAAACATGAGACATGGAGAATTGTTATTACCATCCATATATGAGGAATCAGATTCATAGAAATTCGTGAATTTTGAAAGGCCCCTCAGTTGGCAAATGATGGTGGGAGAATTGAAGAGAGGTGTGGGACATTGTGGCTTTATAAGATATTTAATATCCTAGGTTGTTTTACTTAAAACAGGAGGGAGAATGAGTAAAGGAGATGAATAACCTATTGTGGAAGCTGAGGTGAATCTTCAACGGTCTAAGAAGAAATCCATCAGGGCATAAGATAGAAACCAACAAGGTACATTTGGAAAATACCAACTTGAGGCTAAGCCTAAACTACATTTCAGTTCCAAGACTTCATCTGGACTTCTAACAGCTCCTGGAACAAAAGGTCATTAGTAGCTACTGATTTAGAGGCAACGTCTTCGCTGAACATATAAACTAAACAAGTTTTTCAAAAACACCTGTCACTTGGTAACTCCTGTTTTTTATGAGCTGTGTGTATCGGTTTAAGGGTGGAAAATAAGAAATCCAGAAGGCCCTGGAATAATCAGGCAAAAGAAAATGTCATTTTAGCAAATGGAGAAAGAATGAGATCAAGGAACCATTAGGAGACTTGTACTTTCAAGCTTTTAATAATGGGCAGAAAGGTCTGACATACTTTCTTGAAAGTATTAAATAAAACATAGAAGCAAAGACTCGCTGTTAGTGCCTTACCTAATCATAACTTCTTTTTGGTGAATACAATTTTTTCTCATAAGGTAACAGAAAAATAGAGAGAATAGACTCTAAAACTGTCCAGAATGCAGTTAACATGTTTTTAGAGGAAGAAAAGCAAGGATACAAAAGATGAAGATCACCAGAAAAAGAAGATACTCAAAATTTGAATGCCAGAACAGGTCTTGCCTAAGAACTAGTTCGAGTCAATGTAAAACATCTCATATTCATATTAAAGCTCTGGGGGATTATTCCTAGGACTATAATGTAAGAAAGGACAACAGAATTTATACAGTGGTCTGATAGCTAAAGAAAAAAAAATTTTTAACCCAGAGTCTGGCCCTCTAACAATATATCAAGATAGGAAGACCAGTTGCTAATAAGGAAGAATCAATATATATAAAGTTTTTTAAGGTGCAGAAGTGGGTTCTGATTTGGAGGAATAATGCTGCTAAACCTTACTTATGTAGATGGAAATACTCCAGAGATATAAGAAACCGAAGACCATCACATTCACATTATAATAACGTTATGCTCCACTCCCTTCGAGGAACAATTTGGGATTCTGTGCCATGTCATGTATTACTTGGTGAAATTTCCTGGGCAACTAACCAAAAACCTAAAATTTCTTGACAAAACTATCATGCAATTTTGCGTTGATAACATTTTATCCCACTCATGGCTTCTTGTGAGTATTTCAGAGTTTCTTCAGTTTGGTTTCTAAGCTACCTCCCAGAAATGGATTTCTGGAACTGCAAAATAGAGGGTGATGCTTTTGTAAGACTGTCCAGCTGTGTGGCCCTACTAGATAAGAGTAACCAGTCTTCCTTTGGATTCTCTTCTGCTGAGAGCATCAGGGACTTCAAAGTAGTCCTTTGTACTGGAAGCCTGTGGTCCTCAGAGGACTTTTCTGAACCTGAGACCGACCTTCAGCAGTAAGTTCTTCTTCTGTCCTTATAAGTCAAATCTCTCTTATACTTCACAGTTGTTCATATAAATGAGGCTGACACCTTTTCTGAGCTGAGATCAGCCTTCCCCAGTAAGTTCTTCAGTCTTTATCAGTCAAATCTCTCTTGTACCTCACAGCTGTTCGCAGATATGAAGCTACTCTCCAGTTCTATATTATATTAGAATTAATTAATGCATATCTCACACCATTTCTATATTAAACTAGAATACATATCTTACACTATTTTTGCTTTTTCTACTCTTTGTAGATCATAAAAATGAAATCTGTTTTCTATAGGAACATTCGAAGCTTCTTGAAATGATTTCCATTCATCAACTTAAAATGGCAAACAGAAATAATGACAGGAAACTGAATGAAAATGAGCACTTATTGAGGAGCTATCTTAGGTCAGGGGCTAGTCTAAGTACTTTCTATACATTATTCATTTTAGTCCTCACATCAATCTGGCAAAGAAAGGTACTAACATTCTACTTATTTTACAGATGAGCTCATAATTTAAATAACTGTCCAAGGTCATACATGTAGTAACTAATGGGGCTTACTTACTTATCATGGGGACATGATACCAGGGGTCTCTGAGTTCACCTTCCACACTCTGTGAACGAACCATTATAACCTCTGTCCTGTCTCCTTACTGAAACCCAACTTAGAAAGTTTATCAATGCTCTCATTCATAATGAAATCACCCACAGAAATTAAAGTAGGACAAATAATGCAACTCCTTTATTCTAGAGGATAGTCTTTAAATCACTGGAAAAATTATACACTTAGACTTCATGACCTAATTCACAACTATTTAATGAAACCATAGACAATGTGGGATATTAATTATATATATATGTGTGTGTATACATATAGCTTCTATATTCAAGAATTTACACCCTGAATGAAGCAAGGCAGGAGTAAGGGGATTATTTCAGAGCCTGAGTTTTTTTTGGGGGGTGAGGTGAAAGGGTAATTCCAGTCTTCTGGCAGGGCTTAGAATCTGGATATATTACAAGTAAAAGCCAGTTTGGGGCCTGTGAGGAGAGAGGGAAAAAGGGAAGGACCAAGGAATAAGTCTGAAATTTTGAAACTGTTCTGGAGAGTTCAAGAGTTTCTTAGGGAGTAGTTTCTCAAGAATGGTTTAGTTTTAGTGATTACTAAAATTATCTTTGTTTCTATCACTGTATTCATATTGTGGGAGAATATTATTTTTAAATGTACTTCCTTTTATTCTTTCACCTCCATGTTTCACCATGAATTTCACTCAGGGTACTTGTTTTCAACTTCAGTCAAGGATTATAGTAGAACACATATTTCCACTTACAGACAGAGGAGCAAGCAGAAAAATGAAAAAAGCTGTAGTCCCCCCAAATATTGCCATAAATGTCAATATGCACATTTGCAATGACTCGTTTCAAATTCTAGTTTGTACTATGGAACAATGGTGACAAATCATTCTCAGTTAAATAATTTACTATGTAAGAGTACATATTTGTATTACCATAATATTATTACTACATTATTCTGGAATATTTAAAAACATAAGTTAATGATTGATAATAATATCCCAGAAGGTATTCTTTACAAAATTACTATAATTCTTTCTATAATAATAATTTTGTTTTATATCCATTTTTAAACAAAAGATCACAGGAGGTTATTTCCATTACATCTTAATTTGAAGGGGAAAACCTTTCTGTAAAATTGTGTCTTCAGATATCTCTGACTCAGAGAATAGAGATTTGCCAAGATGATAAAAAAAAATTTAAATTCCCCCAACTAAATAATCCAAATACATATTTGCAGAATGTAGAGTTAAATCTTTGAAAGGAGCTTCTCTTCTTTATCCTATTAGTCAATGAAACTGAGCTCAATTTTAAAATTCTGGTGTTTCTCCAATTTCTCTATAGATTTCATTTTAAAAACATACATGGACAAATGTATATACATGCCTAATTCCAAAGGAAGAAAAAATACTACAAGCTCTACAGTGTTGTTCTATTTGCAATGTCTATAGAATGTGTATTTAATTGGTTTAGCAACAAATTCTATATGAGGGAAAAGGCAATAGGTGCGGTGCTAGGAGATATACTTGGCTCCAGGCTATGAAGGATGTTGTCCTTAGTTCCTTATAATTCCATCATATTAAAGAGTCATTTGTTGCTTGATGACCCTTCAGCACAACAAAACAGAAACTAGAATATTACCTCAAAACAGTAAGAGTCTGAAAATACTGGGTCATAAGCATTCCATTCAGAAGGAAATTTTTACCCGCAATTCGGAGTTCAATTTAATATGTTTGTCATGGTGATAAACTATTTCTAATTTGCCTTTATCTTGCTGGTGATGAAGTTCAATATTCTGAGTGCCTTTCGTAATTTTAAAAGGAAATTTAGAAAGAACTGTCTTCTGCTATTTTTTGCCAAGCTCAAATGAGTTCATTGTAAGGAAGGTTGTTTGACAATCTCTGTAATAAACAAACCTAGAGGCTATAATTTTCTTGATAGTGGAACCCTCCATTTGCTTCTGAAAGCTGCAGAAGGGCATGCCATTCTTCTTTCCATTTATTATTCATAATTCACCACCATCTTTTATATGCTACCGTAGTTTTGAAAATGACCGAAGCAGATTCAGGAGGTTAATTTATACCATTAGCTGTCACATTAAAGTAATGCTTTCAAATTTGCATGTGTCAGGGAAGCCACGTGTGAGTGTGTGGAAAGGGGTGGAGGAACATTACTTTAATATCAGACTGTGTATTTACTCCTCTGACTTAGCATGCACTGGTGCTCTTGGTGTCACAAAAAATAAACAGCAAAACAGAATTTGCAGTTATTTGATTGATAGAAATAGAAACAGAAAAGAATCAGAAAGCCCTTGCCTGTCAAAATGCACAGTAGTTCCTTGATTGCTATAATCATAGAGTTAAAATGACTAAATACTTTTGGACCTTAGTATATTTTTAATATTGTCAGGGTGGTGATGGAGTTGAATTTTGAAATGACCCTTTCTTCTCTTCCACCCCCATCATTAATTCATACTTCAAAGCCACCAGCTTCTATAAAATTAGCCCTGAAGACCAGCCTAGACTGATATTTTTCTCCTCTGACTTCCACTCACTAGAGTCAACCATCAAAATGATCTGTTTTCTTAACTTTTATTTGTTTCTTATTTTTTTCTAATCCAAATTTTAAGTTTTGAAAAAAGGAGTTCCTCATATCTACCTCCCCAACACTCCTCATCTCCAAGTGATGGGCTCATTACAACTGCCATGGAAACCAAGAGTTGACTTATTAAACAATAGTTATGATGGGTGCAGTGATTTTCATTTGATTGAACAGATACTTCTTCAGTGCTAACTGTGCCACTTTAATTGGTCATATTTTTATATTATTAAATTTTGTTCTAATATGCACAGTTTCTTCATCCCAAATAATGAGATGTTTCTTAAAGTTCTTACAATTTCCTTCACGAATGAATCAACTCTAAAGCAACCTTTTAAGAAGGTCTTCTTCTTCCTGTCAAAGATGATTTTGCCCACTCCATTTTCTATTGGGTCATCCAAAAAGTTTGTTCTTGTTCTTCCATAACATCATAAGGAAAAACCTGATCAAATTTTCTGGCCAACCCAATACTTAGCTCTTCAGCTAATTTCTCTGCACTATAGATTGAGTCTAAAACCCTGATTTTGGTTTTTAATAAAGCATTACCTAAAGTGCAGTGTAGAACCACTGCATATACACTCCTGACTACATAATAAAAGCCATTCACAAAGGAGGACATAGAAATGGGATGCTGCTATAAAAAGTCACTAGTATATGAAGCGATGGGTCAGTGACCTGACGCCACATGTGGAGGAGCTTGCTGTTAGAGGCTGGAGCAATGGTCCATGTGATGCTGAAAAGGAACACATGGTAACATTGTTGCTCCTAGTATCTCAGAAGATAGATGTTAGACCTAGTGAATTTGTAGCTCTAGCAGAGAGAGAGAGAGAGGAAAATGGGATGCTGATGAGCTGTGAGCTGTATTTGACAAGGGAGAGGTACAGGTGACCCCAGAAAAAACTGGTATCATTTGCAAGGGAGAAGAAAAAAGAATAGAAAGAGGAAGAACAGAGAAGAGGCAACAGCTTCCCACTCTCAGATGGCAGAAGGACAAACTGAGGACACTGAACTAAAATTACCTGTTATGATCCAGCTTTGGTAAGAATTAACCAAGAATATGGGGCTTCCCAAGTGGCTCAATGGTAAAGAACCCACTTGCCAAAGCAAGAAAAACAAGACACAGTTTTGATCCCTGGGTCGGGAAGATCCCCTGGAGAAGGAAATGGCAACCGTCTCCAGTATTCCTGCTGAGAAAATCCTATGGACAGAGGAGCCTGGCCAGCTACAGTCCATGGGGTCGCAAAGAGTTGGATACAGCTGATCACACATGCATGCATACACAGTCAAGCATAAGGTCATCCCACCATTGTTCAAACTCCTGAATGGATGAAGCTGTCTGAGAGCAAAATAAAACTAAGGTGGAAGCACTCAATCCATCCTTTCAGTGGGATTAAATAACTCAGAGAAAAGAGAAGAAAGATGCTTTTCTCATGAAAAATCTGCTAGGGTCTCCTAACAAAATCTGAGAGGCTCACATTGTCAGCATCTAAGTTGGGAGCGAGAAGGACAGAGAGAGAGAAAGAGAGAGAGAGCAAATCTAAGTCATATATTCAGGAAAAAAAAAAAAAACAACCAAAAACAACCCTGTACGTGTAGTGATGGGTATATGAAGTCAAATAGAATCTATTTCTAAAGGAGTTATGTGTTTGAGAGGGTCCTCCTGCTAGAAGGACCACCTTTCAATTCTTAATATAACCTTTCAATTATAATGCTCGACAGGTAGCAAGTGATCAAATAAAGGTACTGAGCCCTTGAAGAGGGCAGGCTTGAAATATATGCATATAACCCCTCTGTTTGGATTTCCTTCCCATGTAAGTCACCACAGAGCAATGATTAGGTTCTCTGTGCTACCGTAGATAGTGTACACTCCTATGAATAAAAGAGATAGGTAATGAGCACTCACTGTGTAGCATAGGGACTTCTACTTGGTGCTCTGTGGTGACCTACATGGGAAGGAAATTCAAAAGAGAGAGGATATATGCACACATAAGTCTGGTCTACTGTGCTGCAGAGCAGAAACTAACAACACTGTAAAACAGTGATTCCCTAAAGTAAAGCAGCCCTGAACACTCATCGGAAGGACTGATGCTGAAGCTGAACCTCCAATACTTTGGCCACTTGACGCGAAGAGTCAACTCATTGGAAAAGACCTTGATACTGGGAAAGATTGAGGGCAGGAAAAGAAAGAGGATGACAGAGGATGAGATGACTGGATGGCATCACTGACTCAATGGACATGAACTTGAGCAAACTCTGGGAGATGGTGGAGGACAGGGAGGCCTGGGGTGCTGCAGTCCATGGGGTCGCAAAGAGTTGGACACGGCTTAGTGACTAAACAAGAATAGCAACAACAATACTGTAAAGCGACTAAACTCAAGTAAAAAAAAAAAAAAAACAAACAGAAAACAGAAAACAACAACAGAAAAGAGGGCATGTTTCCTGATATCCACTTTACAGGGGGTCCCAGGGGAAAATCAGATTAGGAGAACTTCTGAGGTTGGAGCTGGTGGGCCCAGAGAGCAGTAGACAAGGGTCTTCTCCCAGAAAGCAGAACCAAGGTCTAATAAAAGATAGAACTCATCCCAGAATATGGAACCTAAAATGGCTTCCCAATGAGACTGGGAATAGTTTCAGATGAAGAATGCTGTGTGACTTCCTTTCTTCCCTTTCCAAATGTTCTTCCCTCTCCAAATGTTATTGTGCCAATCGTGTCCACTTTCCACGTGTGACTGTGGACTAGTTGGGGGAGCATGGGAAGGCTGATAACCTGTCTTTTACATTCACAGATCTCTGAATTCATAGGAAACACATGCAAATCTGATACAGAAATGACTGCAAAACACTGCCTGTCATGGTTCAGTTGTGTCCGCTCCCCCACTCCAAGAAAAACACAGTGTCAAACCTAGACAGTGGGTTAAAAAGCAGCGACATCACTTTGCCTACAAAGGCCCACGTAGTCAAAGCTATGGTTTTTCCAGTAGTCATGTACGGCTATAAGAATTGGATCGGGAAAAGACTGAGTGAAGAATTGATGCTTTCAAACTGTGATGCTGGAAAAGACTTTTGAGAGTCCCATGCACAGCAAGGAGATCAAACCAGTCAATCCCAAAGAAAATCAACTCCGAATATTCATTGGAAGGACTGACACTGAAGCTGAAACTCCAATACTTTGGCCACCTGATGTGAAGAACTGACTCATTGGAAAAGACTCTGATGCTGGGAAAGATGGAAAGCAGGAGGAGAAGGGGTGGACAGAGAATGAGAGAGTCAGATGGCATCACCGACTCAATGGACATGAGTTCGGGTAAACTCCTGGAGATAGTGATAGGCAGGGAAGCCTGGTGTGCTGAAGTCAGTGGGGTGGCAAAGAGTTGCACACGACTGCAACAACAAAACTCATATGTTGAAGTGCTCACCCCAGTACCCCAGAATGTGACATTATTTGGAGATGAGGTCTTTTGGGTGGTCCTAATCCAAAATGACTGCTGCTCTTAGAACAGGGGAGTTTGGGGACAGACACAAGCGCACACGGTAAATCCCAAGTAAAGATAAAGGCAGAGATGAGTGATGCTTACACATGCATGACTATGCCAAAGATTGCCAAGAAACCACCAGAAGCCAGGTGAGAGGCATGGGATCAATCTTCTCTCACAGTCCTCGGGAGGAATCAACCTTGGGGATACCTTGATCTTGGAATTATGTCCATAACTGTGAGAAAAGGATTATCTGTTGTTTAAGACACACAGTTTGTCGTACTTTGTCATGGCAGCTAGAAAATTAATACATTTCCTACCGAAGAAACTATTATGCACCACACATAATCTAACTAGTCAGAACTTTCTGGTTGTCTTCCTTGAGAAGGACACAGTGCGTTTTTCTTGACCTGAAGAGAATAATTTCCCTTACCCAGTGCTAGAAGGTAAGCCAAAGTGGTGTATGTTAACTGTTTCTAACCCCTCTTTCATCTCTAGATACATGGAAGGATTATGATTTCCTGGTTCCTCCGTGGTTACGTGCGGCCAGGCCATCACATATGGCCAATAAATGATGCATGCGTGCATGCTCAGTTGTGTCTGACTCTTTGCTACCCCTCCACAGACTGTAGCCCACCAGGCTCCTCTGCCCACGGAATTTTCCAGGCAAGAATCCTGGAGTGGGTTGCCATTTCCTCCTCCAAGGGATCTTCCCAAACCAGGGATTGAACCCACGTCCCCTGCATTGGCAGGTGGGTTCTTTACCACTGTGCCATCTGGGAAGCCTTAATAACTTCTGAGGCGTTAAGAACTGATGTGTGCTACTCTCAGGGTATGGCTCTTAAGTGCCAAAGTGAGACCCCCTTTCCTTCTGCTTCTATGACGGACAACGCCTTATACCATAGCTGTTCCACCATCTCTATTCTAAACTGAGGACAAATCTAAACAGAGATCCGAGTCTGAGCATGGTGGGTGCTGCATGACAGAGAAAGAAATAAGCCTCATGATTTTGGGAGCTGAGGTCTGCTTATTATTTCAGTACCAGATTGTCTGTCGTGATTGATCCTGTCCACGACTTAAAAATCGTAAGGAAGATGGCTTATTTACAGAGCCTTCCTTGGGGAATATAATTAGATGAATAACTGCATCATGCTCCTCTGGAGGAGTGTGAAACTCCCAGAGGAAGTGAAATCTAGTGCACAAGGAATCTGCAAGGATTCCTCTCATTCTGTGAACTGTCAGCTCTCCAGTTTCTCCCTGAAATGAGCAATGAAATGGATACAATTCTCATAGAACTGCTCCTCTCCTGTTCTGAGAAATATTCTAAATCTACATTTGTTACTAACTTGTTTCTGATATCAAATTGATACTTTTGTCCCACCTTTGAAATTAACTGCTTTGGTTATCTTTATATTTTTCATTAGCTGTTTCTTAGTTATAAAAAGAACCAAAGACCACCCCCCCCCCCGACCTGTTTCTGGTAAATAAAAAGATTGCCTATTTCCACCTTCTCTTTTTTAATAGTGGAAGTGGAAAGTCAAATTCCACTTTCATAGCATACAATATAGCCACAAAACTTCAAAGTAAGAAGGGACATTAGAGATAGTCCAGCCAAATTCATTATTTTTTTTAAAGTAATGAAGCTGGAACATAAAGAAGTTGTTTAATTCATCCATTGGAGATGATCATTTAAATGAAGCAATCAGAGAAATACAAATATCAAATGATATCATGTACAAAGATGTGATACAAATGAACTTATTTACAAGAGAGAAATAAGACTCACAGTTATATAAAGTAATTTATGATACCTGAAGGGAAAAGAGGGGAGGGATAAATGAGGAGTTTGGGATTAACAGATACACATTACTATAGATAAAACAGATAAACAACAAGGATCTACCATATAGCACAGGGAACCATATTCAGTGTCTTATAATAACCCACAGTGGAAAAGAATCTAAAAAAGACTATATATATAAATATCTGAATCACTTTGTTGTACACCTGAAACACACCACTGTAAATTAACTATACTTCAATAAAATAATCAAGGGGAAAACAAGTTATTTAACTGGTCCCAAATCATGATGTTAAGAGCTAAGACAATTAGTATCCAAGTGCAAGTCCTGATTCCCAGTCTTACGGAAGGTATACAAAAACACACTTGAACGTGGCTATGCACTGATCCAAAAATAGAGTTCAATGACCTGGTGAGAGGCGGAGGGACTTCATGTAGGAAATCTTCCTTTAATACCTCCCTCCTCTAAAACAACTCTGATGTAATGTTAATGTATTTACTGCAGCTATGCCTTATTGCATGGTGTCATCTCTCACTTTATTTGGGCAAACTCATCTGCTTGAGTTCATAAATTTTCAAATCTGTATCTCTAATCTGGCCCTTTCTTAAGAATTTCACAATCATATGTGCAATAGCCTCTCAGATAGTGATAAATTGAATTCACATCTCCAATCCTCACTGAAATTTGCTCTTCTTCCTAGACTTCGTATCTCAGTGATTGATTGAATGACATCATACACCCAGTTGCCTCAATGAAAAAAATAGGATATCCTTTGCCTGTTCTTTAAATGTATCAATACTTATCAAGGAGCTAACTTACTAGGTGTCACATATTTTTCTAGGCACTGAGAACATAACTGTGAAGAAAACATATATGAATTCGGCCCATTTCCAGGTGGTACAAGTAGCAAAGAACACACCTGCCATTGCAGGAGATGTAAGAGATGAGGATTCGATCCCTAGGTTATGAAGATCCCCTGGAGGAAGGCATGGCAACCCACTCTACTATTTTTGCCTGGGAAATCCCATTGACAGAGGAGAGTGCTGGGCTACAGTCCATGGTGTCGCAAAGTCATAGACAACTGAAGCGATTTAGCACAAGAACACAACTGTGAACAGAGCATATATGGGTTCAGCCCACTCATGACTAGATTATAGTCAGTTCAGTTCAGTTGCTCAGTTGGGTTGGACTCTTTGTGACCCCATGAACTGCAGTACACCAGGCCTCCCTGTCCATCACCAACTCCCAGGGTTTACTCAAACTCATGTCCATTGAGTCAGGGATGCCATCCAACCATCTCATCTTCTGTCCCCTTCTCCTCCCGCCTTCAATCTTTCCCAGTATCAGGGTCTTTTCCAATGAGTCAGTTCTTTGCACCAGGTGACCAAACTATTGGAGTTTCAGCTTCAAGATCAGTCTTTGTAATGAATATATATATAGGACTGATTTCCTTTAGGATGGACTGGTTGGATCTCCTTGGTCCAAGGGGCTCTCAAGAGTCTCCTCCAACACCATAGTTCAAAAGCATCAATTCTTTGGTGCTCATCTTTCTTTATAGTCCAACTCTCACATTCATAGGTGACTACTGGAAAAATCAAGCTTTGACTAGATGCACCTTTGTCGGCAAAGTGATGCCTCTGCTCTTTAATATGCTGTCTAGGTAGGGCATAGCTTTTCTTCCAAGGAGCAAACAACTTTTAATTTCATGGCTGCAGTCACCATCTGCAGTGATTTTGGAGCCCCCCCACCACAAATAAAGTCTGTCACTGTTTCCATTGTTTCCCCATCTATTTCACATGAAGTGATGGGACCAGATGCCATGATCTTAGTTTTCTGAATGTTGAATTTTAAGCCAACTTTTTCACTCTCCTCTTTCACTTTCATCAAGAGGCTCTTTAGTTTTTCTTAGTTTTCTGCCATAAGGGTGGTGTCATCTGCATATCTTAGGTTATTGATATTTCTCCCGGCAATCTTGATTCCAGCTTGTGCTTCATCCAGCCCAGCATTTCTCATAATGTATTCTGCATATAAGTTAAATAAGCAGGGTGACAATATACAGCCTTGATGTACTCCTTTCCCTATTTGGAACCAGTTTGTTGTTCCATGTCCAGTTCTAACTGTTACTTCCTGACCTGCATACAGGTTTCTCAGGAGGCAGGTCAGGTGGTCTGGTATTCTCATCTCTTTCAGAATTTTCCACAGTTTGTTTTGATCCACACAGTCAAAGGCTTTGGCATAGTCAGTAAAGCAGAAGTAGATGCTTTTCTGGAACTCTCTTGCTTTTTTGATGATCCAACGAATGTTTCCAATATGACCTCTGGTTCCTCTGCCTTTTCTAAATCCAGCTTGAACATCTGGAAGTTCACAGTTCACGTATTGCTGAAGCTTGACTTGGAGAATTTTGAGCACTACTTTACTAATGTGTGAGATGAGTGCAATTGTGCGGTAGTTTGAGCATTCTTTGGCATTGCCTTTCTTTGGGATTGGAATGAAAACTGACCTTTTCCAGTCCTGTGGCCACTGCTGAGTTTTCCAAATTTGCTGGCATATTGAGTGAAGCCCTTTCACAGCATCATCTTTTAGGATTTGAAATAGCTCAAGTGGAATTCCATCACCTCCACTAGCTTTGTTCGTAGTGATGCTTCCTAAGGCCCACTTGACTTCGCATTCAGGATGTCTGGCTCTAGGTGAGTAATCACACCATTGTAATTATCTGGGTTATACTAGATTATACTAGTATCTGAATTATACTAGATTATAGTCTAGTGGTGAGATAAATGGGTCTTCCCTGGTAGCTCAGCTGGTAAGGAATCTGCCTGCAATGCAGGAGACCCTGGTTCGATTCCTGGGTCAGGAAGATCCCCTGGAGAAGGGATAGGCTATCCACTCCAGTATTCTTGGACTTTCTTGATGGCTCAGATGGTAAAAGTGAGATAAATGGGTAAATCAAAAATTATTTCAAATTCTGGTAAATATTATAAATAAAAAAGAAGGTGGTGGTAGTACATAATGGTGAGTTATGGAAAGGGGCATAAAAGTTTCTAATTTAGAGGCTGTGAAAAGCCTCACTGAGGACATGACATGCCTTCCTCTGAATTTCTACACTTGGTCTAGCCTATATTTTATTTGTATTACTGTCAAAGTGTCCAAAATTGTGTCCTGCCTCAAGTCTCCTACTTTCAACTCATCCATTACCTGAGTGCTATAAGAGTGACTTCTTAAATACTTAAAAAATTTTTTTTATTTTACTTTCATTTCTAAGAAGTGTTACTAGAGTATAACTGATTTATAATGTTGTATTAGCTTATAACGTGTACAGCAATTTGAATCAGGTATACATATATTTACATCAACTCTTTTTTAGGTTATTTTCCCATTGAAGTCATTACAGAATATTCAGTACAGTTCCCTGTGGTATACAGTGGGATAGTTATTAGTATTATATACACTTATATATATATATATATAGTATTATATATATATATAGTATTATATACACTTGAAACTCCCAAATCCTAATTTATCCCTTTATCTGTTGTTAATTATAAATTTGTTTTCTAGTTCTGTGAGTCTATTGGTGGTTTAGTCACTAAGTTGTCAAGTCACTAAATCTGACTTTTGTGACCCCATGGACTATAGTCTGTCAGGCTCCTCTGTCCATGAGATTATTCAGGAAAGAATACTGGACTGGGTTGCCATTTCCTTCTCCAGGGGATCTTCCCAACCCAGGGACTGAACCCAGGTCTCCTGTATCTTTACTGACTGAGCTATGAGGGAAGCCCTGTGCGTCTATTACTGTTTTGTAAATAAGTTAAATTGTGTCATTTTCTTAGGTTCCTTATAAGTGATATCATTTGATATCTGTCATTTTCTGTCTCACTTACTTCACCTAATATGACAAAACTAAATGTAGAACTACCATATGATCCAGCAGTCCCACTCCTGGGCGTATATCCAGAGAAAGTCATAATCCAAAAACATGCATGCATCCCAATGTTCACTGCAGCACTCTTTACAATAGCCAAAACATGGGAGCAACTTAAACATCTACTGACAGAGGAATAAATAAAAAGAGGAGGTAGTACATATACACAATGGAATATTATTAGGTCATAAAAAGAATGATATAATGTCATTTGTAGTAACATGGATGAAAAAGTGATTTTTAAAAGTGCTGATCATTTAACCTTTTACCTATGTTGGTATTAGAATAATTTTCTGAAATCTGGATCTAATTATATTAGTCCCCAATCCAAGATCCTTCAAAAACTTCAGAGAAGTATCAGCAGAAAATACAAGGGCCTGTAAGATGTGAACTCCCTCAGTCTCAAGCTACTTCCTACCTGGAAGTCTTTGCTCTGTTCTGCTGAATAACGATTTTGCTAAACTTTACATGTGCCTGCAAAGTCCTCCACACCCCTTCCCTAGTTTGACCCCTAATGAACTTTCAAATCAACTCAAATGTAACCTCCTTTCTACCAGGGGTGCCTGGTATAGTTACATCTTTATTATGAGCTTCTGCCATTCTCAAAGCATGCTGCCAGCAGAGTCCCAACCAACACTTCATTGTATATGTTTTATCCATTAGACTAAGAACAGAACAGTTTCATTTTTGTGTCCCTATTTCTAATGCCTTGCACAGTGTCTACCATGCAGAAGAGACACAATGAATGACTTCATGAAATGATGAATGATGATAAGTATCTGCTTTTATTTTCAACTGTGCAAGCATCATGCTTAATCTTACATTTATAGTACTAAACATAAAATAGATACTTGAAGACTATATTCTGAGTGAAAATTCACAGGAATACCGTGTGAATGTGTGCTATAATGGTAATGTAAAGATAAGCCTAACAAAAATTAAAAATAACTAATTGTGAACTCATGTGTGGCTCTGAAATTCAAAGACCTAAAAGTAGAAACTAGAAAGCATCCATTCACTTTGTATTTACCAACTTATCCTTTCTTTATTCCTTTGTATAACTCTGTGTTACTCCTTCTGGGTTCCTGAATTTTGTATTCTAACAACTGGATGAACTCCATTTGAAATATGAGAAAGTCCATCTCTTCTTACAATAACACATGGCTAAGAAAGAATATATAATATTTTCATTATTGTTGTCCTTATGTAAAAGACAAGAAAACTGTTTTCTGCTAGACAAATAGTATTTTTGTGAATTTCCATAAATTGAGCCTACTTAAAATGAAGACTGTCTGTCTAATCTCATTTCCACTGGTAAATGACTTAATACTCAAAGAGTCAGTTCCTCTTTTCTGTTTATTGCTACTAGAGGATTTAGTCCTTTCACATTATGTAAGACCACGGCAATCCTTATTTCCTGTTTTCCAGATATCTTAAGGTTTCTGCCAAGCATCTCATCCCTCTGGTTTTAATTAGTTTGTATACGTCTTTATTTCAGGATGTTCACATTTTAATTTTAGTCAATTTTGCTATTTCCTGTTAATCTAACATTTGGTAGACAATGTAAAACTTATAATACATGAAATAGTGCTCACAATTCAATTACTATATAGACTCATTTTATTCTAAAATTCCTTGCTTCAGAGTGACAGACACTGTATTTTCCTCCAAACTCCAGATTTTAAAAACTTAAAGACTGGCAATGCTGAAGTTTAAGCAATCCTCTCTGTAATATTTGTTGAATATATTAGTATACTAAAATGCTCAAATTAAGATGTGGCAGTAGTTTGTAGGTGTGAATTCTTAGATTTGTGAATATATGCAAGTGTTGACTTAATTTCTACCATTTTTGTACATTTGAATTGAGCTGTACATTAAGTTAACCTTCTATACAATCAATCTTATACAGAAACTAAATGAAATTGTCTGATAAAATTTGTAATTAGAGCTCATTTGTCAGGTCAAATCCAGTACTTTGGGCTTGAAAAAGATAGGAGGGTGAAAGAAAGGAATAGCTTCTCTGTGAAAATTGTATAAACTACTAATTTTTACAGAATCTTGTAACATGATGTTACACAGAATAAAGTAGAAAAAGAACTCTTCACAAGGATGGAAGTCCATAAATCACTCCAAACAATCTCAGAGGTTAATATGTGTTATATGCTAAATTATGTAAGAAATTATATATATAAAGTATATACAAAGAATTCTCAAACACATATGTGAGGCCACATGATTACCAGTAAACAGTATTGGGTAACTTGTTAAGCTGCCTTTTTTTGGTTAAAGTTTTTCTTTTTTTTTTTTTGTAATTGTGCACTTAATCAGATCTTTATTTTCCTCTCTTGATTTTAACCAGGAGGTTTTCTTTACAGTTTAATCCTAATTAACTTTATAGCTTAATTTTTAATATTTGAGCTCTAATGAAATGGTTAGATAACTATTAAGGAGGCTGAATTTTATTTAATGTAAGTTCACTTTTGTTGGATGCTAAGTAAAAAGGATGTCAATTTATAAAGTTAAAATTCAATTTTAGCAAAGACAACTTAGTTTTGACTTCTTTTGCAAAATATAGGACATACAAATTTAGCATTCTCATTAAAAATATCTGAGAACTATTTTATAGATGATATCATATTCATCTTCATAAATTATTTAAGAAGTAGGCATTCCAAATGAGACTAATAATTATCTTACCTATGCAATCAGAGGTGACTCAATAAATAATATGCTAAATGACATTTACAGAAGCTTAGAAGGAAGATAGCTTCTCTGCTGGCTCAGTGGTAAAGAACCTGCCTGCCAATGCAGGAGACCCAGGTTTGATCTCTGGGTCAGGAAGATCCCCTGGAGAAGGGAATGGCTATCCACTCTAGTATTCTTGTCTGAGAAATCCTATGGACCGAGGAGTCTGGCAGGCTATAGTCTATGAGATCACAAGACAGTCAGACATGACGGAGTGACTAAGCATGCATGCATAATTTCCATTTTGGAACTGGGTTATGATGCCATTTCTTGTATATCAAAGAAATCTGTGAAATGGTAAACTTAAGCTAATGATCTTTTCAGTGGAATAGTTCATAAGGTACCATCATCTCTCTGTGTCAAAAGATGATTGAGAGATGTCTTTCTCTCTTAGGAAAAGAAGGACAAAGAACATGCTACCAAGCAATGTATTCAGAATATTTTGACATAGGTGATTGTGTAAGCTGTTTCCTAAGGGAAAATGAGTAGTGGATGTTCTAGAGCCTAGAATCTAGGAGATGAGGTGAGAGAAGAGGACTGGGTCATTCGTGTCATGTTGAGTGATTAAAGAGCTGCATGTAGAAGTGGTGGAGGTGATGGTGGTGGAGTGGAGGTGGTTCAGTTCAGTTCAGTTCAGTCGCTCAGTCATGTCTGACTCTTTGCGACCCTGTGAACCGCAGCACAGCAGGCCTCCCTGTCCATCACCAACTCCTGGAGTCCACCCAAACCCATGTCCACTGAGTCGGTGATGCCATCCAACCATCTCATCCTCTGTCGTCCCCTCTCCTCCTGCCCTCAATCTTTCCCAGCATCAGGGTCTTTTCCAATGAGTCAGCTCTTCACATCAGGTGGCCAAAATATTGGAGTTTCAGCTTCAGCATCAGTCCTTCCAATGAACATCCAGGACTGATCTGCTTTAGGATGGACTGGTTGGATATTCTTGCAGTCCAAGGGACTCTCAAGAGTCTCCTCCAACACCACAGTTCAAAAACATCAATTCTTTGGCGCTCAGCTTTCTATATAGTCCAACTCTCACATCCATACATGACCACTGGAAAAACCATAGCCTTGACTAGATGGACCTTTGCTGACAAAGTAATGTCTCTGCTTTTTAATATGCTGTCTAGATTTGTCATAAATTTCCTTCCAAGGAGTAAGCATCTTTTAATTTCATGGCTGCAATCACCATCTGCAGTGATTTTGGAGCCCCCAAAAATAAAATCTGACTCTGTTTCCCCATCTAATTGCCATGAAGTGATGGGAACAGATGTCATGATCTTAGTTTTCTGAATGTTGAGCTTCAAGCCAACTTTTTCACTCTCCTCTTTCACTTTCATCAAGAGGCTCTTTAGTTTTTCTTCACTTTCTGCCATAAGGGTGGCGTCAATGCAGGAGACACAGGCTCAATTCCTGGGTTAGGAAGATCCCCTGGAAGGGAATGGCTACCCAATCCAGTATTCTTGCCTGGAGAATTCCATGGGTGGAGGAACCTGGTGGGCTGCAGTCCATGAGGTCACTAAGAGTTAAACACAACTGTGCAACTAACACACTTTTTTTTTTTTTTCGTATACACTACCACATGTAAAATAGCATAGATAGCTAGCTCACCTTGGTGCTCTGTGGCAACCTTGATGGGTAGAATGGAGGGTTCAAGAGGTGATGTATGTAAACATATAGCGGATTCACTTTGTTGTGCAACAGAAACCACACAACACTGTAAAGCAACCATACCCTAATTTAAAAAAAAATGCAAATAAAGACAGCGATAGAAAAGGGAATATATTACTCGCATTCTATGTATTTTCTATACTGTGGTCAAAACATCTATCTTAAAAATGCAAACTCCTTGATGGCAAGTATGTATGCTATCCACTGAGCCTAACACTGTGCTTGGCACCTAGGATATGTTCCAGAACTAATAAATTATATCATTGCTTAAATGCTGAAATATCAATTAATAATACAACATAGACAAAAGGGTGGTGTCATCTGCATATCTGAGGTTACTGATATTTCTCCCGGCAATCTTGATTCCAGCTTGTGCTTCTTCCAGTCCAGCATTTCTCATGATGTACTCTGTATATAATTTAAATAAGCAGGGTGACAATATACAGCCTTGATGTACTCCTTTTCCTAATTGGGACCAGTCTGTTGTTCCATGTCCAGTTCTAACTGTTGCTTCCTGACCTGCATACAGGTTTCTCAAGAGGCAGGTCAGGTGGTCTGGTATTCCCTTCTCTTTCAGAATTTTCCACAGTTTATTGTGATCCACACAGTCAAAGGCTTTGGCATAGTCAATAAAGCAGAAATAGATATTTTTCTGGAACTCTCTTGCTTTTTCGATGATCCAGCAGATGTTGGCAGTTTGATCTCTGGTTCCTCTGCCTTTTCTAAAATCAGCTTGAACATCTGGAAGTTCATGGTTCACATATTGCTGAAGCCTGGCTTGGAGAATTTTGGGCATTACTTTACTAGCGTGTGAGATGAGTGCAATTGTGTGGTAGTTTGAGCATTCTTTGGGATTGCCTTTCTTAGGGACTGGAATGAAGACTGACCTTTTCCAGTCCTGTGGCCACAGCTGAGTTTTCCAAATTTGCTGACATATTGAGTGAAACACTTTCACAGCATCATTTCAGGATTTGAAAAACTCAACTGGAATTCCATCACCTCCAATAGCTTTGTTCATAGTGATGCTTTCTAAGGCCCACTTGACTTCACATTCCAGGATGTCTGGCTCTAGGTGAGTGTGAGTGATCACACCATCGTGATTATCTGGGTCATGAACATCTTTTTTGTACAGTTCTTCTATGTATTCTTGCCACCTCTTCTGAATATCTTCTGCTTCTGTTAGGTCCATACCATTTCTGTCCTTTATTGAGCCCATCTTTGCATGAAATGTTCCCTTGGTATCTCTAATTTTCTTGAAGTGATCTCTAATCTTTCCCATTCTATTGTTTTCCTCTATTTCTTTGCATTGATCGCTAAGGAAGGCTTTCTTATCTCTCCGTGCTATTCTTTGGAACTCTGCATTCAAATGGGAATATCTTTCCTTTTCTCCTTTGCTTTTCGCTTCTCTTCTTTTCACAGCTATTTATAAGTCCTCCTCAGACAGCCATTTTGCTCTTTTGCATTTCTTTTTCTTGGGGATGGTCTTGATCCCTCTCTCCTGTACAATGTCATGAACCTCCATCCATGGTTAATCAGGCACTCTATCAGATCTAGTCCCTTAAATCTATTTCTCACTTCCACTGTATAGTCATAAGGGATTTGATCTAGGTCATACCTGGTCTAGTGGTTTCCCCCACTTTCTTCAATTTCAGTCTGAATTTGGCAACAAGGAGTTCATGATCTGAGCCACAGTCAACTCCCGGTCTTGTTTTTGCTGACTGTATGGAGCTTCTCCATCTTTGGCTGCAAAATATAATCAATCTGATTTCGGTGTTGACCATCTGGTGACGTCCATGTGTCTTGTGTTGTTGGAAGAGGGTGTTTGCTATGACCAGTGCGTTCTCTTGGCAGAACAATTAGCCTTTGCCCAGCTTCATTCTGTACTCCAAGGCCAAATTTGCCTGTTACTCCAGGTGTTTCTTGACTTCCTACTTTTGCATCTAGTCCCCTATAATGAAAAGGACATCTTTTTTGGGTTTTAGTTCTAGAAGGTCTTGTAGGTCTTCATAGAACCGTTCAGCTTCAGCTTCTTCAGCATTACTGGTTGGGGCATAGGCTTGGATTACCGTGATATTGAATGGTTTGCTTTGGAAACGAACAGAAATCATTCTGTCATTTTTGAGATTGCATCCAAATGCTGCATTTCGGACTCTTTTGTTGACTATGATGGCTACTCCATTTCTTCTAAGGGATTCTCACCCACAGTAGTAGATATAATGGTCATCTGAGTTAAATTCACCCATTCCAGTCCATCTTAGTCTGCTGATTCCTAGAATGTCGATGTTCACTCTTGCCATCTCCTGTTTGACCACTTCCAATTTGCCTTGATTCATGGACCTAACATTCCAGGTTCCTATCCAATATTGTTCTTTACAGCATCGAACCTTGCTTCTATCACCAGTCCCATCCACAACTGGGTGTTGTTTTTGCTTTGGTTCCATCCCTTCATTCTTTCTGGAGTTATTTTTCCACTGATCTCCAGTAGTATATTGGGCACCTACCGACCTGGGGAGTTCATCTTTCAGTGTCCTATCTTTTTGCCTTTTCATACTGTTCATGGGGTTCTCAAGGCAAGAATACTGAAGAGGTTTGCCATTCCCTTCTCCAGTGGGTGGTGATGATGGCAAATGATGATATGGCGTTTCAAGCTACCATTTAATTAAACTTATTTATTCCATACAATATTTTGGATTCAATGCCTTTACTACATATTATATCCACAGAACAACCCTACAAAGTACATATTATCTCATTTTCCAGATGAGAATATAATGACTGCTAGTGGTTAACTATCATATTATGGTGACATGTGTTTAATGGTGGCCTTGGGATCTTTATGATGGCAAAGATCACTCTCTTAACCACCACACCAACCTGTCCATCATTCCAGTTAGGGTGGAATTCTGCAGGACTACACTGCAAAGGTTGTAGTTCTGTGAAATTCCAAGCAAATTTATTATAACCTTTTGCTTTGACAGATGTGC
Source organism: Cervus canadensis (assembly GCF_019320065.1). Lineage (NCBI taxonomy): Eukaryota > Metazoa > Chordata > Mammalia > Artiodactyla > Cervidae > Cervus > Cervus canadensis. Next base: position 29,647,566 of record NC_057406.1, on the reverse strand, counting down.
AGCTTTAAGAAGATGAGGTATAGTAAATTTCACCTCTGTGAGCTGCTGTTGGTTAAATGAGAGGTTGTGGCCCTTTTAGAGGTCTTCCAGAGTTCATATTCAGAAGCAATTTCTATCCCATCATAAATAAACTAACCTCCTTAACAATCCTGCTGGTTACATGGTGAAGTGGAAAGGTTAGAAAGTTGTTCAGGTTTGGAGTATTACTTCTTCGTGCACTGTACATAATAAATCTAATTTATGGAAGGCAGGCTTGGCAGCAGAAAATGCAGTGGTATATTTCTGTTGGCTGAATCACCATTTTTTTTTGTCAGAAAAGCAATTCTGAGATGTTTATTTTCCTGCACATTATAAGACTGTTTGGAAAACCCACCACTCAAAGGTTGACCTTGCTTTTATTTAAATATTTCTGAGGCTCTCAATTTATAACCTCCACGACAATAATGGGCTTATGGTTCTAATGAAAACTAAGGTTTCTTAATTCCTTAAATAAAAATGAACTTACCTATTTTAAATGATGGTAACTTGTACTGGTATGAAAAGAACTCACTTCTTACTTTATCTGGTAGTGTTCTGATGGACTCATGACAAATCAGATCTTAAATATTTCTTGGTGAGAGTCAAAATAGCACAATAGACTCAAAAGCAGCCCTCTAGAGTCAGACAGATGTGAGATGAAATATAACCTAACTTCTTTCTAGTTCTGACTTTTGGCAAGTCATATAAACTGTTTTGTCTATCTCTTGATTTATATTGGGTTGGCCAAAAAGTTTGTTCAGGTTAGTATGGAAAAACCCTAATGAACATTTTGGTCAACCCAATAAACGTATAATGTTACCAGAACTCTTACAGACTTCCTGAGGGGCAAAATTCATTTGTCCTCTTTCCATAGAACACCTTCAATAGCAATGCTGTAGCCACACAGAGGAGAAGCTCCAAAACTGGGCTTAATAATGATTGACCTTTCAGAACTGTTTTGTAGATTAAAATAAATTTTGTGAATAAAGTATCTAGCACAAGATGTGGCCAAAAAACACATTCAATGATTATTAAGGCTTTTTTGCCTGTGGTTAACTCAAGATATATTTTAAATATTTTATTTCAAATCTTTTCTCTTTTGTAACAGGAAGCAATGAGAAATTACTTATCACATAGGGAAAAAAAATCACCAACAAAATTAATGAAAAAAAAAAAAGGCATAAGGAATTTATAGCTCAGCACGTTAGCCTAAGATGAACTGAAACCCAAGTATGGAAAAAGAGGCAGGATCACCATTTTGAGTGGTAACGAATTATTAGTAACAATCATAACATGGGAGAGGTGAAGGGGAGATATTAAAATACTGACATTTCTGGATTCTGTATTTCATGCATCTTAGCAGGATAACTTCTAAGTAAAAAACAAAATACACACTTGAACTACAGAATGAGAATTTAGCAGTCATGGTGGTAAATAGTTTTGTCTGAAACACTAAAATTATTTATGCATCTTATATTTAAATGATTTGTCTGCTCATGTAGTTATTCTTTCAAAAGATATTTATTACTCTGTGCTAGGGTGATAGGGTATTATATATTTTTATATTCTTCCATAAATTTTAACAAAGAACCTTAAGAACTCCAAGTATGCAATCAATGAAGAAGGAAAATAGGGAAAAATGCAGAAGGAAGGGCATTATTAATCTTAGACAAATGTAGATTTAGTACCAGATAAAAAGATTATAAAGTTTCACAACACTTGAATCATTTATGTTTGGGTGAAAAGATTGGGTTTTTATTTGGGAGTTTAGTGAAATGTTTTAAGCTAATAAAATATCCTGTTTAACATTCTGTGATAGTTTTAAAATGCCTCAGAAATCATTCTAGAACTTTGGCTGTAAAATTTTTTCCTCCCAGATCATTTTTTTGTTCAAAATGAAAATTAATATTAACCTGAGAAAATACTTAAGAAGTTAAAGAAGTTTATCACAGACTTGATTTTATTACTTTCTGGGTTTCTTGTTTTTAAAAGCATTTCTGTTCTCCTTCTTTAATATAACTTCTGTTGAAAATCCTTATAGAACAAAAAGTTATTCAGATCTTGTTAACAGTAGCAGCTCTACAATTTGGTAAATATTGTCACCATGTATAATCAGTAATAAGATATATTTTTTAAAGTGCAGCATCTGTTACAACAATTAGCATTTCTTCAAAATATGCTTTCCTGAATACTCACTGGGGCTCCAGTTATCCACAAATTAAAGCAAGGCCACATCACAGCCAAACTGTGAACTAGGTTAAATGAAAGTTCTGTGTGCTTCGATTTTACACTGCACACCTCATGCATTCATTCACTGACTCAACATTTCTTGAACAACTTCTGAGTGGCAATCACTGCAGAGGACTCAAACAAGACATAGTTCCTGAATATGAGAAGTTTTAGTCTGGCAGGAAATTCTGCATAGCTTTCTATGATAAATGCATGATGGATGAAAATGTATTATGGGAGCACAGATAATGCTTAAATAAGAGTTGGTGCTCAATATCTCAACTGTGTTGAAGAAGGATTTAACACTATAAAAGAGAAAAAAAAAAGGTATTTAAATTACAGGCAGAGAAAACATGCTTGTAAAAGCACAGAAGAGTGGAATAACATGATGCCATCCAAAGTACAGGAAAAGTGATCTGTTTTGGAAAGAGAAGGAAGATGTTAGGAGAGAGCTAAAAGTCAGAAAATAACAGGCCTTGCAGCCTCTTTCTTAATCAAGTGACACAATCAAGTTCAGGTTTTAGTATCATCAATCTCTGATGAGTGCAGAAGTAGATTTAAAGGGCTAACCAGAGTCAAGTGGGCAGTTGTGCATGTCATATATTGCACACCCCGAGGGGGCGCTGCTCATGTAGACTGCACTATAAGTAGCTCTCCTTGAAGTTCTGTAAATTATTGTCCTCATGCCAGAAGAGAAACCAGTATCAATCCTCAGTGTCGTTTCCCTGTCTTTCAACTCAAGGATCATCATTTCTTTGCCCTTACATAATCTCAAATATTCCTCTCACTATGCTTCATTCATACACATGACCAATATCAATAAAAAAGAAGTAAGCTTCCATAATCTATAGATGAACAGGCAAGGAACAACCAAAAAAATTAGCTCTAATTCTCAAATTTCAGACAGGCATGAAACAAAAAAGGTTATTTTAGGCATTGAAATCCTCTCACCATTCATTGTAACTCCTTTAAGTCAACAGTATAAAAATATGGGCACTCTTCATATCACATGGGAAATTTCCTAAAAGGAAGACTTCCTTCTAAAATTTGTCTAACATAATCTCTCATAAACTCCCTACGTTATACTGAATGCATATTGCTAACCCATGGGATAAAATGCTTTAAAATTGCTCCCCCAAGTGGAAGTGACCATTCTACTCTATTCTATACAGTCCAGATCTGAGCTTAAAACTTAGGGCATGCCTAGATTTGGAAATTTCAATCAAATGAAGAGCATAATTATAGGATTATTTTCTGAGGCACACTGATTTACAAGACTGAGATTTTAGTATCTTGGACTATTCATCACTCCTGAGGCAAATGAAAACACCGTATGAAGTTAGTCCATCTACTGTAATAGAAACTATTCTCTAGGTAACAATCTCTGAAGCAAACTTATATTCAGGAAAATCATTACCTTATTTCTAAATTAATTTGAATTGCCTGAAAAATTTCTTGTATTCAATAAAAATCTTACCTCACTTGTGCTCTATTTGTCCAAACAGTATCTTTTAAATTTTTATTTTTTATTCTATTTTTAACTTTTAATTTTGTATTGGGGTGTAGCCTATTAATAATGTTGTGATAGTTTCAGGTTAAGTAAACAGTGAAGGGACTCTGTCATACATATACATGTATCTATTAATATTCCAGGGTTAAAGAGAAAAAAAAAACTCACAATTCCTTCTAGATCCAACACTTTTGCTGATTTGAGAAAACCCATCTTTTCTCCCACATTGTTTCCAGATATTCTGATCTTCCTTCCATGTGAGTGCCTCAGTTTTCAACACCCCTATTGAAATCTGACATTCAGAACTGAATACAACACTGCAGGTGTCATCTGACCAGTACAGATTTTATTGAATTAATCCTTTTGCTCCGTCTGCCAAAACTACCATCAGTAATGAAGCCCAAGGTTGCACTTGTTCTTAGAAAAGCCTTACGGTATTGGGCTTGAAGTCACCCCAAATCTTTAAGCCTTTTGTTTCATTTGTTTATAAGCAAATATGCAGGCACTTTGCATACTGGAATTTTATTAAAATTTATGGGTAGAATGTTCTGGAGCTTAATGAGAATACATTCTACACCCTCATCAGGTTACTCACACATTAGCTACATACCCCATTTTTTAATGCCAAAATGTAAATGTATTCTTTGGTCTATATAAATCATTGAAAAAATCTGAAAATCGAGTGTTGCTTTAGGATGTTTTACAATACTTATTTTAATTTTTGATTCTACTGTGATCAAAAGTAGAAAAGATGAATACACTAAATTGACCAAAAAGTTCATTTGGGTGTAAGACACAAAAAGTCAGTACAATCTGTTACCCTAACTCCATATAAAGGATTAAATAAACTTTAAAAATAAGAGTGTATAGAATATCTTCACCTTTTAAGCTGCTAAAATAACCATTAAATATTAATAGAAATGTATTGAAAGTAACACCTTTAGAATATATTATGTCAACAGATATAATAAACAGTTTCCAATTTTATAGTTTTTGTACAGGAGGTTAATTTTAAGAAGTTCAACTGGTGACCCAATACAGTAATGATTTTAAGAAACTTAAGTCTGGTCAAGAAAGTGAATCTATCTGGAATAGAATATTTAATATTAATAAAATTTCTTGTATTCTTAATATCGCCAAATATATAATTATTTTATTTTTAATACAGGGAATGCTTATGACTATACTTAGGTATTTATTAATGTTAACATATATTTAGATACATATTTATTTAAATATAGTAGTAAAAAAAAAAGTAGTGTTAGTTGCTCAGTCATGTCTGACTCTCTGGCCCCATGGAATTCTCTAGTCAAGAATACTGGAGTGGGTAGCCATTCCCTTCTCCAGGGGATTTTCCCAACCCAGGGATCAAATCTAGGTCTCCCACATTGCAGGCAGATTCTTTACAGTCTGAGCCACCAGGAAGTCCAATACAGTGGTCATATACCAGAAAATGATATTAAAGTAGATAATACTTGATTACATTTTTATCAATATACTCAGAAAAATAAAATGCATCTTACTTGTCTTCTTGAAAACTAATCTTGCCATATTTCTTCCCACAGTCTTTAACGCTTTCTCATACTGTTAATTCTTTCCATATTCTGTAAATTCCCACACAAGTACTGTGAAATAAATTTGTCTAAATATAAATCTAGTAATGAAAAAAGTACATAAATTATGAAAAGGTATAATAATATTTCTAAGAAATCAGCTATCAATTAAAAATTTATAATCGTGTCTCTGTGTGTGTGTATACATATATAGTGTTCAAAGTCAGGGTGTTTCCTCCCTCATCTCCCCCTTCTCCCTTTTTTCTCATAACATGGACTTTTTAAATGCAACAGTGATCATGTCTCAGGGAGCACAGAGATCTGAAATTTATATAAGGCCTTTAATAGAAACTTATGACACATGATCTGACCAGGCTTTTCACTATTTTTTTTGCCATTTTTTTGGCTTAACTCCAATGGAACAAACTGAACTTGGCATTGCTATTTCTGTTCGAAAAGAAGAAAAATATATAATTTTACTATTTCTTATGTTTTGGTTTTGGCACTGTGGCTTTTGTTTATGGAAAAAGACAGGGGAGGAAAATGCATTATTTTAACTTCACATGATAAATAATCATACCAAACTGAAATTTCCTTAAAAAGTATTTGTGCTTTTTTTTTCATTTCTTATTATTACAATGCAGACTGTTACTAATTCAAAGCAGGCTTGAAAAAAGAAATAATAATATCTTCTTTAGATAACATTATAGATTTAAATGCATGGGAATATGGTTTTTATACATTGTTCACTGCACTTTGCTGCATGCTTGATATATTTTATAATACAAAAAGAAATGCTTCAACTATTTGATATTTTGTAGAAGGAAATGGCAACTCACTTTGATATTTAATGTAACACAGCATCTCACATGTTTTAGTTATGCACATAATTAAACAATACACTGTTCATTCTGGGAAAATTGTTCGTTTCCTATACTGCACCTACCAATCAAAATTTTCATGATCAACATAAAATGGTAAAAAGAACTTCCTTTAAACACTGGGAAGTCAGAGGTATTACTTATATTCCTATTTTTCCTTTTTAGTATTTGGTAGAAATTTACTCTAGATAAAAATAGTTATTGTTTTAAAGTAGCTAATAATATCCATAAAGCACTTATCAAGAAGAAAACAAAACTGTCCTAGGATTAGATTTCATAAGCAGACTTGGTACATTGGAATATTTTTATAAAAAGTCATAGAAAGGCCTAAAAACGCAATAATCATGCATCATACTGTCACATTTTTTAAGAACCAGAGAACTGTCAAAACTCCCAAATCATGATGTTCAAAATCAAAGGACTTTTATGTATGTTTCTAACCTTCTCAACATGGTTGCAAAGTCACGTTCTTATCTTGCTTTATGAAATGGGCTTTTCTCTATTTACTAATCCTGGTTCCCTTGGGTCTCTTTGTATCATATTTGATATACAACTTCTTTCCATTTCTCTGGGCGTAAAATCCTTTGGGAACAAGAGCTTTTACATCTGTTTGCACTTCTTTATCTTTCTGACTGATCACATTGGTTTACTTTAGAAATTTCTACTCCATCTGTTGGTCTCAGCCACAATTGCCTTCTCTTTATTTTTGACTTCCCCTATTTTTTTCTAACTGCTCTTTTAAGTATGTATCATGGACACAGTATAAACAACTTTCTGTATTCTTACAGTTAAAATGACTTGAAAAGAGAAGAACATCATTATAAAACTCTAAAATGGAAACAGTTGTAGAAATCCAAGTGTGAATTGTCACCAGAAGTATTTAACCATCAGGCCACAGAATTCAGCAAACTATTTTGATTCAGATCTGATAACCTGCAGATTTCCAATAAGAATAAACTTGAACTTGCAGCACTCAGAGTTTTCCAGGAATTGGTCATTGCACAAGGCAGTACCACAAAAGCAAAAGCAAAACAAAACAAAAAACAAACAAAAATACCCACAATGATCTGGAAAATCAAACATGACAAAAAGCTTCATGTTTGTGACTTTTGAGATAATTTCAGTTCACGAACATGTCTAATGTTATTCCAAGACTTTGCTTTGTAAGTAGTAACACCAGTTCCTTGGATTTACTTTATTTTGTCTAATGGGTGCATTCTATACAAAATGCAACAATCATTTCAGGCTAAGGAAGAAAGTCATGTAACCTGCATTCTCCAATATAAAATTCTGTAAAAAATACAAGTATTTTTGATGACATTATAGACATAAATTCAGATGAGGAATGTTATTGAATAACTATTTAGTTTGTTCTTAGAATGAAAGCAAGGAAAAATTCCTATGCCATGACTAAGACTGTTATGTATAGAAATACACATTTTTACAAATAACTTGGATATGTGCTACTACTAAGAAATTAAGTGAAGACATTCATTCTCTTCAAGTTTCTATAAATTGCACCAAAAAGATACTGTAAAATCTTCACTTTGTGCTTTTTTTGTTTGTATACTAAAATACTAGATGTGCATATTCACCTTAAAAGGTCAACTATTTCCCACAGCTATTTCCTATTTCTGTTGCCTTAATTCACCCTTTCTAGTTAACTGACCTTCCAACTGTCATTTGACCTTCCTCACCTCACTCAACTTTACCTCCTGTTCTACCTGATGGTTTGCTCTAGGCAATATATACCAGTCTTAGGTTTCTGTCTCCTATGAAATATCTCATGATATTCAGTCTTTTTTTCATTGATTTTATATAAAAAGTAGAACAAAATTTAAAAATCTACTCCTTAAACTTTCCTTTTATAGTATGTTTTCATAATCAACAAAGAACAAGATCTTAGTCTATGTCAGAGATTGCATAAAATTCCCCATCATGAAATAAAATGATTTCCCTTTGTGAGGTACTACAATTCAAAGATAAAATGGACAGTTTTCAAATCTTCATATCTTTCTTCCAGTAGTACAGCAAATGGAAGGCAAAACTTGAGAGCTCCAAGATTAGTTTCTAAAATGTCTGTATTTAGTTTGTATGAGCTCACATGCAAAACTGCATGCATTAATTAATGAATTTTCTAAATGTTTACACCAAGATATCTAAAAAATACGCTAACAACAACTGAAAACACTGTGGCTTACAGTGTTAGGTACTATTTTATTTCTTTCAAACTTTGCTTTCATAATTCAGTAAATTTGTTTGTTGATTAAGCTGTTTACAGCTCCGGCAGATAAATAGCTCTCATCTACAGTTGCTTACTTCATTTGTTTTGTTTCATATAATGTACCAGAAGTTTCTGATTTGGCAAAAACAAGCATAAGGCAGGGCAAGTGACATGTGAATGATGTTCACAGTCCTCAAGATAAGAGGGTCATTCGATAAGTATTAAACAACATGTCCACTGATCTACAAACATGGGAGGAAAAAGCATAAATGCCAGTGGCAATTTTCCCTTTTATTTCTTTTGACTTGTTTGATTCCTGTTCATTGAGGTTCATTGAGAGAGATCAGGGCTTTAATAAAGAGTGACCTATTCAAGGTCATCCATCTGTTCAGCAAAAACACACGCTCTGCACAACCCACTGCCTAGACAGAGTCATGCCCTCCCAGGCTGCTCCACTGACACTTGAATGCTTAAGTGGAAAGAAGACATTTTTCCTCTTAATTTTCTAGGACATGATTCTACTATGGGTAATACCTCACTATGAAATGACTATGATCTTTAAAATTAATGTTTAGTAGACTTAAATATGGAACCTGGGAAGTTTAGGGTTAGTAGATGTAAGCTTTTATATACAGAATGGATAAGCAACAAAATGCTACTGTAGCACAGAGAACTATATTTAATATCCTTTGATAAATAATAATGGAAGAGAACATAACAAGGAATGTATGTGTATGTGTGTGTGTATATATATATATGTATATATATATATATATGTATAACTGAATCACTTTGCCATATAGCAGTAATTAACACAACACTGTAAATCAACTACAATTAAAGAAAAAGAAGCCAGAAAGCTTGAAAGCATATATAATTAAGAAGCATCTTCCTATATATATATGTATAGAAAGAAGCATCTTTCTGTAAGACATGTTGAAACTAATCAGTAAATATCTATTTACTAACATTCTCTTCCATATACATGGCAAAGAGATTATGCCATAATCTCAACAGTTCTCAATCAGAAGCAATTTTGCCTCCCAAGAACACCTGATGATGCCTGGAAGCATTTTTCCTTGTATCAGTTGAAGGGCAGGGGGTTTGCCACTGCTGGATTTGGTTGGTAAAGAGAAACACCACTTTCCCTTCTCTAAACAAAAATGGCTCCACATCCTTTTTGACACCGAGGATATTGTGGACATTTCCAAAAATATCCCAAGCAGGACAGATTTTCTAAGACTGTCTTACCAAGTTTCTCAATGCAACTTAAAGACATAACACTAAATTACTAGATAAAAGCAATGTCACAGAATGAGGGTTGAGGTAAAACTATCCAACAGTTTACACTATCCAACAGTGTAAATATTATTCTTGGGTAAAATTTTTTAAATTAATTAATTTATGTTAATTGGAGGCTGATTATAATATTGTGGTGATTTTGCCATACATTGACATGAATCAGCCACGGGTGCATGTGTCTCCCCATCCTGAACCCCCCCAACCTCCCTCCCCACCCCATCCATCTGGGTTGTCCCAGGGCACCAGCTTTGAGTATCCTCCTTCGTTCATCGAACTTGGACTGGTCATCTATTTCACATATGATAATATACATGCTTCTGTGCTATTCTCTCAAATCGTCCCACCCTTGCCTTCTCCCACATAGTCCAAAAGTCTGTTCTTTACATCTGGGTCTCTTTCGCCGTCTTGCATACATGGTCGTCATTACCATCTTTCTAAATCTCATATGTATGCGTTAATATAATATATTGGTGTAAAACTTAAAATATCTAGAGGAGGATTTAATGAACAAGTATGAAAAACTCACCTTTATCTCATATATCAGAAAGTTCTGATTTAACAAAAACAAGCATAAGGCAATGCATGTGACATGCACATGATGTTCAGTCTTCAAGATACAAGCGTCGTTCAACAAATACTAAACAAGCAGGTCCTCCCCTGCCACTCATGGGTACAACGACAAGGCCAGTCTTAACGTGCACAGGGCCCAGACAAATATTTGGCATGTGACTCTGTCTATATAAACAAAATTCAAATGAATTTCACAACAATAAAAGCAAAAACTTTTCTTGGAGGGTAGCCAAAAAATAAAATTATTATTGGAACAATTTCTAAACCAGTGGCAATAGTTATTAGATTAATAAATGGAAAAGTGAAAAAAAAGGAGAAGGAGATGCAAATAAAAAAACACTATGTTTGGAATTAAAAAAACAAAAAACTAACATGGGCAGCCAGCTTCATTGAGGGCATGAATTATCCTTGGTAACACATCAAGCATTTGGGTGATGTAATAATGAACTCCCAGTCTGCTCATACTAATCCCCTGGAATAAATTATAGGGAAATCTGGAAGGCAGTCTTTCTAAAATGTGTTATATGGAATTAATAGTAATAAATTTATATAACATTATTCCAGGTATGCCTAGAAGGCATTTAAATTACTCTTTACACTCTCCTATTAACAAAAATGATTTAACTGAGAAAGAAATGGTCTATTACTAAATTAGATTTACTAAGAGGCAAATATTAGGTTCATCATCTTTAGTAGCTATTATTAACAGATCCATTCTCCTGAATACCCAAGTAGACAAGATACTGAATGATAATAACTTCCAATCAAAATTCATCCTTGAGACTTAAAATACTCCTAGAAGTTTCTTATTCTAGAAGCTTTATAGTTTGGAGCTTCTAGTATGTGATAGATACTTAAAGTCATGCTACCAAAGAAGATACAGATAATTTTTAATTTTTAAAAAATTGATATCAATTTATTGAAACTAAAAAATATTTAGAAAAAAGACTTTACTCACTTCTCACACTTCCCATTCCTTGCAGTCATCAGTCTGTCCCTTGTATCTATGAGGTTTTTTTAAATTCCTCATATAAGAGAGTTCCTATAGTATTTGTTATGTTTGACTTATTTCACTTAGTTTAGTGCCTTCAAGGTCCATTCATGTTGCCACAAATGACAAGATTTCATTCTTTTATACGACTGAGTAATGTTCCATTGTGTACATATACTACATCTTTATCCATTCATCCACTAAAAGCACTTCCTGGCTATGGAAAATAATGCTGCAGTGAACATGGGGGTGCATATATCTTTTTCAATAAATGTTTTTATTTTCTTTGAATAAACACTTAGAAGTGGAATTTGGTGGTTATATTTTTAATTTGTGGAAAAACCATTGTCTTCCATAGTGGTTACACTCATTTACATTTCCATCAACAGTGCACAAAGGTCTTCGGGTCTTCTTTACTCTACATCTTGCCAGCATTTGCTTGTTGTCTTTTTTTGATACGTAATTCTAACAGGTGATAATTCAGTGTGGTGTTTTTTTTTTTTTTTTTTCAGTGTGGTTTTGATTTACATTTCCCTGATGATTAGTGATGCTGAGCATCTTTTCACATACCTGTTGGGCATCTGTATACCTTCTTTGGTAAAAATGATGATCCAAATATTCTACTCATTTTAAAATCAAATTGTTTTTGTCTTGCTATTGTGTTGTATAAGCTCTTTATATATTTTGGGTATTAGCCATTTGTTAGATACATGATTTGTAAATATTTTCCCCATTCAGTAGGCTGCCTTTTCATTTTGCTTATGATTTCTTTTGCTGTGAGGAAGATTTTTAGCTTGATACAGTACTGCTTGTTTATTTCTGCTTTTATTGCTTTTGCTTTGGGCTTTAAAAAAATCATTACCACAATCTAAATCAAGGAGGATGCCACTTATCTTCTAGAGTTTTCTGGTCTTACCTTCAAGTCTTTAATCCATTTTGAATTAATGTTTGTATGTTGTGTAAGAGAGTGGTCCAGGTTTATTTGTTTGTGTGTGGTTCTTCAATTTTCTCAACACCATTTATTAAGGAGACTGTCCTATCCCCTTTGTATATTCTTGGCTCCTTTGTCATAAATATATGTGAGGGTTTATTTCTGGGCTCTCTACTCTGTTCCATTGATCTGTGTGTGTGTTTTAATGTAACACCATAGTGATTTGATTACTATGCCTACTAAGTCACTTCAGTTGTGTCCAACTCTCTGAGACCCCATGAACTTTAGTCTGCTAGGCTCCTCTGTCCATAGGATTCTCCAGGCAGGAATACTGGAGTGGGTTGCCACGCCCTCCTCCAGGGAATCATCCCGACACATGATCGAATCTTTGTCTCTATGGCTCCCGCATTGCAGGCAGATTCGTTACCTCTGAGCCACCAGAGAAGTCCTTTGATTACTACATCTTTGTAATATAGTTTGAAATAAGGGAGTGTGATATACTAAGCTTTATTCTTCTTCCTCAAGATTGCTTGGTTATTTGAAATATTTTAGTTACATACAAATTTTAGGAATGTCTATTATATTCTCTGAAAAGTACCACTGGAAATTCGATAGGGATTACACTGAATATGTAGGTTGATTTGGATATTTTAACAATACTAATTCTTCTAATTTATGAGCACAGAATACTTTCCATTTCTTTGTGTCTTCTTCAATTGCTTTCATTAATGTCTTGTAATTATCTATACATAGTTCTTTCACCTCCTTGGTTAAATTTATTCTTTGGTATTTTGTTATTTTTGATGCATTGTCAGTGGAACTGCTTTCTTTATTTCTATTTCTGATACTTTGTTATTATTGTAAAGAAACAACAGAATTTTTGGTATTCATTTTATATTTTGAAACTTCAGTGCATTTGTTTATTAGTCCTAACAGCTTTTTGATGAGGTCTTCAGGGTTTTCTGACTTCCCTGGTGGCTCAGACGGTAAAGCGGTAAAGCCTACAATGCGGGAGACCAGGGTTCAATCCGTGGGTTGAGAAGATCTCCTGGAGAAGGAAATGGCAACCCATTCCAGTATTCTTGCCTGGAAAATCCCACGGACGGAGTAGCCTGGTAGGCTACAGTCCATGGGGTAGCAAAGAGTCGAACATGACTGAGCGACCTTTCACTTTCACTTAGGGTTTTCCAGATCTGATATCATGTCATCTGTATATAGTAACAATTTTACTTCTTCCTTTCCAATTTGGATGCCTTTTATTTATTTTCTTGCTTAATTGCTCTGGCTAGGACCTTCCATACTATGTTGAATAAAAGAGGAGAGAGTGGGGATCCTTGTCATGTTCCTGTTCTTAGAGGAAAGGCTGATATAGTGAGATGTCAGCTCTGAGTTTGTCACATCTGGCCTTTAGGATATTGAGGCATGTTACCCCTATAACCACACTGTTGAGAGGTTTTATTTTTTATATCATAAGCGGATGTTGAATTTTGTCAATTACTTTTCTGCATTTATTGAGATGATCATAAGAATCTTATTTTCTCTTCTGTTAATGTGGTATGTCACTCTGACTGATCTGCAGATGTGGAACTATCCTTGCTTCCCTGGAATAAATTCCACTTGATCATGGTGTATGATCATTTTCATGTATTGTTGAATTCAGTTTACTAATATTTTGTTGAGGACTGTTGCACTTATGTTCATGAGGGTAATGACTTACACTTCTCATGTCCTTTTCTGGTTTTGGTATCAAAAATAATGCTGGCATCATAAAGTGAATTCAGAAGTATTCCCACCTCTTCCATTCTTTGGAAGACTTTCAAAAGGATTGGCAGAAATTGGTGCTGATGTTTAGTAGAATTCACCAGTGAAAATCTTCTGGCCTTGGTTTTTCTTTGTTGGAAGGTTTTAAATTATTGGTCTGTTCAGATTTTCTGTTTCTTCATGGTTCAGTCTTTGTACGTTGTTTTGTATGCCCCTAAGAAGTCATCCATTGCTTCCAAGTTGCTCAGTTTGCTGGCATAAAATTATTCATAGAGGTAGGCATTTATCTCCAGGAACTGCTTTCTTAGAACTGCTTTTGCTATTGGATTGGCCAAAAAAAATTCATTTGGGTTTTACTGTAAGATGTTACAGAAAACCTGAATAAACTGTTTGGCCAACCTAATACATCCCATAAATTGTAGTGTATTATATTTCCATTTCATTTTTAAGCATACTAAAAGTCTATTGCTACCTATTACCTTTTTCCCCACCAGAAAATTCAGCTATTTTCTTGTGTTGTACATACTATAATTCAATCACTTAGAAAGATAAGTCAGAATTTCTTATCTAAAAATATACCTCAATTATTTGAAGACTAAATGTATCACATATAAGTTGTGTCTTCAAAAAGTGGTCTTAGGTGTAATTGATAAAGTTTGGTTGCTAGTATATATATTATTAGTATATATATACTACACACACACACACACACACACACACACACACACTGACTACAGAATCTGTTCATCTCTACTGACAGTTTAAGGTATCAAAAATGCACTAAATGCATTAGATTTAGTCTAGAACCTGCTAGTCTCTAACTATTGATAAATACAGGCCCACTGGTTCCTAGTACATTAAAATGTTCCTAGTACATTCCCAGTACATTAAAATTCCTAGTATAATTCACAAATCAAAGTGATCTCTTCCCCCAAAGACTCTTAGCTAAGTAACAAGGAAACTGTTGGTTCCCTCAATGCCCTCTTACCTCTTGTAAGCTTTTCAAAGGAGAACAACTTTCTATTATCTCTCTTAACTTTCCACTGAAAAGCTTTTCTTCAAGAATTTATAGCAAAGAGAAAACAAAACAAGAAAAACATGTAATTGCCTTCTGAGAATTTCATCCTCTGACTTCATTTGGTATTACTGGGAATGCTGCCAGAAAAAGAGCTCTGCCTGCTGCTGAAGTTTATATATCATTTAGCATCTTCCCTAATTTGGATGATCTAGTATTTGAGAGCTTATACTAAAAGGAAAAAAAAAAAAAAAGGAAGAAGAAACCTGAATGTGTGAGTGAGCTGACAAATTATGTCACAGAATTATTGAGAATAGAGTAAATAAATAAATGTTAACTGAATTATTGCTGAGTTTGAAGAGTCATATACAATTAAGAGCTGAATTTAACTTGAAGATGTTCATTGTTCTATAAGCATTTTATATGAAAGGTACACTTTATTATTTGTGATAATACAATTTTGGAAGATGACATCAAATTTGAGAAAAAACTTCTGTCTAGAAAGCACACAGGAGGAAAGTCAGAAGTTTAACTTTATCCTGGTCATGATGAATGTTCTCAATACGAGCTGATCATTTTTTTTTTCCTCCTAGCTAATACTGACTTTAGATAAAACGATATGCTTCCTTCCTGAAGGACAAAATTGTTTAGTTTGTCTTTGACTCCTTGAAGGTTAAAAACAGTTTTCATGTAAAAAACACCAATATATGTCTTGCAGGCTGCCCCTCACACGTGTGACAGTCCGCTGCTATCTACCAGGTATTTATTGACGCTCACACATCAAGTCAGTCCCCATTTTTGGAAACCTAAAACAAGTGTACTCCATATATTTTCTGCCATTCAAAGTTTTCCACTGTAATATCCCCAAGTATATATACTCTTTCTCTACCAAGAAAACTGAAGTCATCAGGTTCACAGTGTTTCCCCAGCGGCTCATTGGTAAAACAAAGTGAAAATCGCCCAGTCACATCTGAATCTTTGTGACCCCATGGACTGTAGCTTACTAGGCCTCTCTGTCCATGGAATTCTCCAGGCAAGAGTACTGGAGTGGGTAGCCAATCCCTTCTTCAGGGGATCGTCCCAAACCAGGGATTGAACCCAGGTCTCCCACACTGCAGGCAGTTTCTTTATTAGCTTAGCCACCAGGGAAGCCCCAGGGGTAAAATTATCTGCCTGCAGTGCAGGAGATGTGAGTTTGATCCCTGGATCGGAAGGTTCCTTAGAGCGGGAATTGGCAACCCACTCCAGTCTTCTTACCTGGGAAACTCCATGCACAGAGGAACCTGGTGGGCTACAGTCTATGAGGTTGCAAGAGTTGGACATGACTTAGTGACTAAACAACATTTCATTTTTGTACTACCTGTCCCCATTTATTGTCTCCTGTTCTGGTATAAATTTCTCTACTTTCTTTCCAAAGCTTCTTTATTAGTGCTTATTGTTGGATCTACCTAATAATTCATTTAAGAACATTGTCAGTTTTTCTGAATTAGAGTAAATGGTATAGTTCAGGGTAGGGACTAGTGGAGGGTAAGAAAAACATATAAATGGGTGTGAAAGGACCACTTTGAGAGAAAGTGCATTCCCTGCCCTGAACTATACTATTTTCTCAGTCCTTAAATAGGTCACATTGAGAACTTCCAGTGTTTTCTCCTCTACACTGATTCTCTTTGCCATTAACAGTTATTAAGACATATATCTCACCTTGGCATAAAAAAAATTCTCCTCACTTCTATTGCTATTTATTTTTTTACTGAAGTATAGCTGATTTACAATGTTGTATTAATCTCTGCTCTACAGCAAAGTGATTCAGTTATACATACATGTATTCTGTTTTATATTCTTTACCATTATGGTTAATCACAGGATATTGAATGGTCCATGGGGTCTCAAGAGTCTGACATGACTTAGCAACTAAACCATCACCATTCTTTTTTATATTCTTTACCATTATGGTTAATCAAAGGATATTGAATATAATTCACTGCCATACACTGGGACCTTGTCATTTTTCACCTCTTTCTTAATTCTACTTTTCTTTTAAAACAGAACTCCTCCAAGAGACCTTTCCACTATCTCACACCAAAAAGTGAAAGTTAAGTGAATGTGTTAGTCATTTAGTCGTGTGCGACTCTGTGACCCCATGGACTGTAGTCTGCTAGGGTCCTCTGTCCATAGAATTCTCCTGGAAAGAATATTGGAGTGAGCAACCATTCCCTTCTTCAGGGGATCTTCCTGACCCAGGGATCCAACCTAGATCTCTTGCATTGCAGGCAGATTCTTTACCAACTGAACCACCAGGGAAGCCCCATCTCACACTAATTCTCTTCTTAATTTCTATATTCTGCTTTCCACCACTTCTTAACTGCAAGTGCATTCTCAGAGCCCACTAATGCCCTGCTCATCACTACACTCAGTAGAATTTCCCATGTTTTTTTTTTGTTTTCTTGAACCTGTGTTTGTGGTCTCAGCCCTCTTTGGGGTGTAACTTATCAGCATGCTCACTACTTTCAATTCTGCATTAGTTCTCCTTCCTCTGGTCGCCACTGAGCCCGTGTGTATGTTTTAACTCCCTCCCCAGGCTCCTCTCAGCCTGTACACTGAGCCTCCCTCAAGAATCAGCCTTTCTTCTGTTTTTCTCTTTTCATGTTCTTCTTCTGGAATCTATTGCCTATTGTAACTCTATTATCACATGTATGCCTGGTACTCTTTAGTTGACATCTGCTCTCATATGGCTGTGGTGGTGGATCAGTCACTAAGTCATATCCAACTCTTATGACCCCATGGACTGGAGGTCTCCAAGCTCCTCTGTCCATGGAATTTCCCAGGCAAGAATACTGGAGTGGGTTGCCATTTCCTTCTCCCAGGGATCTTCCTGACCCAGGGATCAAACCCATGTCGCCTACCTTGTAGATGGTCTTCTGCACTGCAGGCAGATGCATTACTGCTGAGCCACCAGAGAAGCCCTTTCATCTGACTACAGAGCCCAGAACAGCATCTCAAGTATCCATCTGAAATTCCCTTTTGGGATTGCCATCTTCACTTCTCACTCAACATTGCGAACACTAATCTCACTATTTTCCCTGTGAACAGGTCTGGGTTACTGGCACTCATCTGTGAAGTACAGGATTTCAAGCTCCTGACCCTCCTTACTTCTTCCTCATCTAATAAAAAAAAAAATGACATTCCCTGGATCATTCCTTCACAGGAGTTCCTGCAACAGTCCCTAGCCAGTCAGGTTTTATAAAGCAGTTATAAAGAAAGTTCACACATATCCAAGCAAGCCCACACTTTGCCAGTTCAGACTTTTTCCTCAGGCTTTTTCCTTTCCCTCTGTACACTTCTAAAATCTTATAACACAACCTTGAAGGCTCACCTCAGACACCACCAAATTTTCCCGTTTCTACTAGGCATAAATCAACAATCTGCCCCACCTAAACTTTTATCATACTTTGTTTATATAATTAATTTTACATCTACCACTCTGCCTTATAGGCAAATTATCCAGTCAAGTATTGCTCTATTTCAAACTATACCTTGTAAGCTCTCAGAACACAATAAGCTTGTCACTGAGACTCAGTGACTGAGTCTCAGACTGAGACCTACCACAGTGCCATCCACATAGTAAGTGGTCAAAAACCTGTCTTCAATTAAACTAAATCTTTTCTTTTCCTAAAGAGATGGTATTTGAGTGAGGCCTTGTGGTATTAGTAAAATACTTAGAGGTCTGTATTCAAATGCAGTCAGCAATTCCTTTCAAATGGCCAAAAGGCTTTAGACATATTGTTCAAGGAAGTAATAGCAAGATAAGAAGAGTTCAATGATCTAAAACATAAATACAGTGTCTTTTTTGCCCCCTCTGGTGGGGAATTAGAATTAGAGGTTTTACTCTGTGCTTAATTTACCTAGAATTTCCAAATAAACTATTCTGTTGTAATTGGTATCTTTTAAATTTTTGGGTGCGTGTTCTTGCTTTTCAAAACACTTATTTGCTTTTTAATTGGAGTATAATTGCTTTACAATGCTGTGTAAGTTTTTCTGTACAACAATCTGAATCAGTTATATGTATACATACTGTTTTTGCTTTTGACATTGACAATTTTTATCTGAGTTGAGAATCAAGGTGAGATAAAGGTATACTCTATTGCTGTTTAGTTGCTAAATCATGTCCGACTCTTTGTGACCCCATGGACTGTAGCCCACCAGGCTCCTCTGTCCATGGACTATTTCAGGCAAGAATACTGGAATGGGTTGCTATTTTGTCCTCCAGGGGATTTTCCTGAGCCAGGGGATCAAACCCACATCTCTCGTGTCTCTTGCATTGGCAGATGGATTCTCTACCACTATGCTACCTGGGAAGCCCCCTTATCCCAGAAACCTGGGGTTTCCTGCTGTTGCTCATCTTTACCTTTGATAGGTCTAGAATTACACATAATTTACCATGTATTCATTACCAATCTGGCAGCAAATTCTGATTTAACATATTAAATGTGTACAGAGGGCGCGTTGTTGGAGAAAATAGGGAGAAGTAAGAGTAAGGGAAAGTGAGACCTAAATTCTTCTGGGTAATGCTGATTTAGTTGGACTGATTTATATTATCTACTCATCAAATTGATATCAGACAGAAATGAAAACACAGCTATTAAACTTGCCACTAAAAACAACTGACTGACTTGGTTGTACTTTCTCAGTGACCTAAATTAAGCTGTTATCTATGAAAACTTAATGACAGCACAGGTCATGTCAACTTGGTAAAACCCTGGGGAGAATTTCATATTTCAAAATGATTTTTCATATGCAATAATGCACATCCAATTCTCTTTCTCTTAACCATATTGTTAGTGTCATTTTTTATTTGGCATGTTTATAGTCAGGTAAGTGCAGGCAACTAAGAGAAAAGTGATTTTTCTATTTCTTCACAAAGTACCCTAGGAGGAGAGACAATTTTCTCAGTGTAAAACTCAGGCTTTATTCTGTCAGGCAAAGTAATTTTGAAAGCAAAACAAACCCACATTGTCTAATTAGGTCATTAAAAAGCATAAATGCGTCATGGAAGATTTCTCCTTGCCTAAGACATAAAGTAAGACAATGAGAACAGTCTGGTAATATAGAAAGGTTTATAATTTGTTTCTTTTTCTAAATAATAGGTCCTTTCATCTTTCTATTTCCCTAAGATGAAGACAGTTCATTTAGAGACAAAATCTCTAATTAGTTCAGGGCTTACTGTGATTATGTTTCAAAATATTTAACCAAAACCAGGAAGATAGAGACAAGAAGAAATACATAGGAAAATTATCAAAGGAAGTGAATAAAATCAAGAGAGTAGGTTGCTGATCAAAATAAGTTCTGCAGAGATGAGATGAATAGAAAATCTCTATTCAGAGGAACATGAACACAATCAATCTGGGATACTAAAAAGCTCTTCAGAGGAATATACTGATATCTGCCCTTGGGATCTGAAACCAGACTTTAATTACAGCTAACTTAAATAAAAACAAATGGCATGACTGCTGTGCCTCTTCTTCTCTGTCCTTATTTCTTGAGTTTTAGAAAAGCCATGGCTCCAAGTGTTAAGCAACAAAATGCAAAAAAGGAAAAGAAACTTACCTGTGATCCTCGTGGCCCTCGTTTGTGGTCCCATTCTGAATGCCCCATGAGCTGCAAGACAAAATAATAATGACAGCAAATTAAATGATACCTATTTTATATGTCAACAATTTATAGTCTTTCTTTTATAGAATAATAGACTTTTGAAACCTATGTTATAATAGTAATGTATTAAATAGCTTTAGCCTGCCAGACTCCTCTGTCCGAGGGATTCTCCAGACAAGAGTACTCGAGTGGGTTGCCATGTACTCCTCCAGGGAATCTTCCCAACCCAGGGATCAAACCTGCTTCTCTTATGACTCCTACACTGGTAGGAGGGTTCTTTACCACTAGTGCCCGCTGGGAAGCCCCAGAGGTCAAGACAATATAGTAATGACAGTAAATTCAATTCAGTTCAGTTCAGTCACACAGTCGTGTCTGACTCTTTGTGACCCCATGGATTGCAACAGATTTCCCTATTCATCACCAACTCCCAGAGCTTACTCAAACTCACATCCATCGAGTTAGTGATGCCATTCAACCATCTCATCCTCTGTCATCCCCTTCTCCTTCTGCCTTCAATCCTTCCCAGCATCAGGGTCTTTTAAATAAGTCAGTTCTTCACATCAGGTGACCAAAATATTGGAGTTTCAGCTTCAGTGTCAGTTCTTCCAATGAATATTCAGGATTGATCTCCTTTAAGATGCACTGGCTTGATCTCTTTGTGCTCCAAGGGACTCTCAAGAGTCTTCTCCAACATAACAGTTCAAAGGCATCAATTCTTTGGCACTCAGCTTTCTTTACAGTCCAACCCTCACATCCATACATGACTACTGGAAAAACCATAACTTTCACTAGATGGACCCTTGTTGGCAAAGTAATGTCTCTGCTTTTTAATATGCTGTCCAGGTTGGTTATAATTTTTCTTCCAAGAGCAAGAGTCTTTTAATTTCACAGCTGCAGTCACCATCTGCAGTGATTTTGGAGCCCCCAAAAATAAAGTCTCTCACTGTTTCCACTGTTTCCCCATCTATTTGAAATGAAGTGATGGGACCGGATGCCATGATCTTAGTTTTCTGAATACTGAGTTTTAAGCCAACTTTTTCACTCTCCTCTTTCACTTTCATCAAGAAGCTCTTTAGTTCTTCTTTGCTTTCTGCCATAAGGGTGGTGTCATTTGCATATCTGAGGTTATAGCCATTTCTCCCAGCAATCTTGATTCCAGCTTGTGCTTCATCCAGCCCAGCATTTCTCATGATGTACTCTTCATATATGTTAAATAAAAAGGATGACAATATACAGCCTTGACGTACTCCTTTCCTAATTTGGAACTAGTCTGTTGTTCCATGTCCAGTTCCAACTGTTGCTTCCTGACTTGCATACAGATTTCTCAAAAGGTAGGTCAGGTGGTCTGGTATTCCCATCTCTTGGACAATTTTCTACAGTTTGTTGTGATTCACACAGTCAAAGGCTTTGGCATAGTTAATAAAGCAGAAGTAGATGTTTTTCTGGCACTCTCTTGCTTTTTTGATGATCCAACGGATGCTGGCAATTTGATCTCTGGTTCCTCTGCCTTTTCTAAAACCAGCTTGAACATCTAGATATTCATGTACAGTTGAAGCCTGGCTTGGAGAATGTTGAGCATTACTTTGCTAGAGTGTGAGATGAGTGCAATTGCGCGGTAGTTTGAGCATTCTTTGGCATTGCCTTTCTTTGGGACTGGAATGAAAACTGACCTTTTCCAGTCCTGTGGCCACTGCTGAGTTTTCCAAATTTGCTGACATACTGAGTGCAACACTTTCAAAGCATCATCTTTTAGGATTTGAAATAGCTCAACTGGAATTCTATCACCTCCACTAGCTTTGTTAGTAGTGATGCTTCCTAAGACCCAGTTGACTTCGTATTCCAGGATGTCTGGCTCTAGGTGAGTGATAACACCATCATGATTATTTGGGTCATGAAGATCTGTTTTGTATAGTTCTTCTGTGTATTCTTGCCAGTAAATTAAAATCTTGCCAGAAAATTCTTGACAGTAAATTAAATGACACCTATTTACATGGCAACAATTTCTACTCTCTCTTTTAAAGAATAATAGGCTTTTTCAAACCTATGTTTTAACAGTAAGGTATCAAATAGCCCTCACGAATATAAATTAACATATCTAAAGTCATACAGCTCTTTTTAAAAATTATTTTTTATTGTGGTAAAAGTCACATAGCATGCTTTTTTAACCATATTTAAACTGTATATTTCTATGGCACCAAGTTCATTCACATTGTTGTGCAACTCTTACCGTCAGCCATCTCCCTAATCTTTCCCTTTCCTCAACTGACACTGTCCCCATTAAACACTAAGTCCTCCCCAACCTTGCCCCTACCCCTTGCATCTAACAATGCACTTTCTGATTCTATGTTTTGTTTGTTTGTTTTTGTTTTTGTTTTTTGTCTAGGTCTTTTTTTTTTTTTTATTAGTTGGAGGCTAATTACTTCACAACATTTCAGTGGGTTTTGTCATACATTGATATGAATCAGCCATAGATTTACACGTATTCCCCATCAATTCTAAGTACCTTGTATAGTGGAATCAAAAAGTATTTGTCTGTACCTGCTGTATATTAGAATGCATTTTTAAGGTTAACTTGTGTCCTACAAACAGATTGAAAAATAAAATCAACTTCTGACTTGATAGCTAATATTTCAATTACTCATTGTTTTGAAGATATTTTAATATCACTGTGTGACTAAACAAGTCTGCTAATGTACAGCTTTCCTAGTCTTTGTCAGGAACATTCTAGAGAGATGTTATACCATGTTAAGCTTTATTTACAAGGCATAAGCTTCTAGCTTATTAACAAAATATCCTGCAGAAATCTACTAGTGTAGCCTAGCCTACTGTCAAAAATGATAAGAACCAGAAGGCCAAAATATTTCAATAATTTTAAATTGTTTTGGTAAATCACAAAAATATGAGAGTTCTAAGGAGCAAAAATTATTTAATCTGAAATATGCCCCCAAAGTTACAAATATAGATTTTTATAAAAACACAGACTATAAGATATTATAGAGTTATTTCCAGGGTTGTAACAGCACTGGGCTACTTTGCTTCAGATCATGATATTTATTTGCCAAAAATAACATTTACCATGAAGAATATTAAGAAAATGCAAGATATCAACCAAGAGGAATAAAATTCCATTTCTCTGTCTAGTCACTCACTAGTCATATGTACCAATGAAAAAACTCCTTACCAATAAGAAGCTGTTATGCTAACAAGACATATTGTAAAGCATGTTTATATATATTAGTTTTTCTATTCAATAGCACTGACTCCTCAGTAGATACAACAAAAGACAGAGAAACTGTTCATAATAGCAACAAAAATTAATATGCTCTTGAACATTATCAAGAAATGTTTGATGATCATACATAGAAAACGGTAAAGCTTCACTGATGAACATAAAATGCTCCTGTTTGAGAAGTTAATTCAATAAATTGTGTTCATTTCTACCCAAATAAATTTATAGGTTTAACTCAATTTCAATCAAAAGTTGTCTGCATTTTTTAAAGATATTGAAAAAAAAAAAAGAGCCTAAATGTTATCTTAGAGAATAAACCAAGAATCAAAGTATCAGAAGGGGTAAATATGCCCTAGTGGTTATTAAAGTATATTAAAATAATAAAATTTAATTCAAATTATAGGATAATCATTCATGACTCAAAATATAAATGAATGAAATGTAGTGGACAGTTCTGAAATAAATTCAAGTATATGTAGTAACAAAATGTGAAAAAGAAAACACAAAAATTAATGAGTTTTTGATGAATTATTCAATCAATGGAAAAAAGAAAAAATTATGGAGCCGAACCTTATAAGATACATAAACTCTAGGTAGATAAAAAGTCATTTTAAAAAGATTAAACTGTAAGTATCAGAACAAAAGGAAAACAAATACTTAAACTATCTTGTAATAAAAAAAAGATTTTCCAAATTTTAAAAAAAGTCAGATCAACTGATCAGGATACCTGATCAGCTTTCACAAATGTCACACTGGTAAAATGTCGGCAGTAAATGGTAGGTAAAGAATAACATCTTCAGTCCACTAAGAACTCTACACATTTTAAAGAAACACAACCTTAGTAGATAACTGGAAGAAAGGATAAGGACAATTCACACAATAAATATCAAGTCAAGAGATTTACGGGAAATAACTAATTTTATTAGAAGTGAAAGAAACTCAATATAAACAATAACAAAAAACTACTGTTGCCTACTTTATTTGAAAATTGCTTATGTTGAATATTAGGTGAAGATTTAGGGAGATAAGTGTACACATATATTGTTATTATATAGAAAACATATATACTGAGATATACATGCATAAATATACAACACACTTATATAGACACACAACATATATGTTAATTTTAATACATACTATATACTCATGAACTCTTTAATGCCAAATTCAGACTTAAATTGAAGAAAGTAGGGAAAACCACTAGACCATTCAGGTATGACCTAAATCAAATCCCTTATGACTATACAGTGGAAGTGAGAAATAGATTTAAGGGACTAGATCTGATAGACAGAGTGCCTGATGAACTATGGATGGAGGTTCGTGATATTGTACAGGAGACAGGAATCAAGACCATCCCCAAGGAAAAGAAATGCAAACAGGCAAAACTGCTGTCTGAGGAGGCCTTACAAATAGCTGTGAAAAGAAGAGAAGTGAAAAGCAAAGGAGAAAAGGAAAGGTATTTCCATTTGAATGCAGAGTTCCAAAGAATAGCAAGGAGAGATAAGAAAGCCTTCCTCAGCAATCAATGCAAAGAAATAGAGGAAAGCAACAAAATGGGAAAGACTGGATCTCTTCAAGAAAATTAGAGATACCAAGGGAACATTTCATGCAAAGATGGGTTCAATAAAGGACAGAAATGGTATGGACCTAACAGAAGCAGAAGATATTCAGAAGAGGTGGCAAGAATACACAGAAGAACTGTATAGAAAAGATCTTCATGACCCAGATAATCACGATGGTGTGATCACTCACCTAGAGCCAGACATCCTGGAATGTGAAGTCAAGTGGGACTTAGAAAGCACCACTACGAACAATGCTAGTGGAGGTGATGGAATTCCAGTTGAGCTATTTCAAATCCTGAAAGATGATGCTGTGAAAGTGCTGCACTCAATGTGCCAGCAAATTTGGAAAACTCAGCAGTGGCCACAGGACTGGAAAAGGTCAGTTTTCATTCCAATCTCAAAGAAAGGCAATCCCAAAGAACACTCAAACTACTGCACAATTGCACTCACCTCACATGCTAGTAAAGTAATGCTCAAAATTCTCCAAGCCAGGCTTCAGCATTATGTGAACCATGAACTTCCATATGTTCAAGCTGGTTTTAGAAAAGGCAGAGGAACCAGACATCAAATTGCCAACATCCACTGGATCATTGAAAAAGCAAAAGTTCCAGAAAAATATCTATTTCTGCTTTATTGACTATGCCTAAGCCTTTGACTGTGTGGATCACAATAAACTGTGGAAAATTCTGAAAGAGATGGGAATACTAGACCACTTGACCTGCCTCTTGAGAAACCTGTATGCAGGTCAGGAAGTAACAGTTAGAACTGGACATGGAACAGACTGGTTCCAAATAGGAAAAGGAGTATGTCAAGGCTGTATATTGTCACCCTGCTTATTTAACTTATATGCAGAGTATATCATGAGAAATGCTAGGCTGGAAGAAGCACAAGCTGGAATCAAGATTGCCGGGACAAATATCAATAACCTCAAATATGCAGATGACACCACCTTTATGGCAGAAAGTGAAGAGGAACTAAAAAGACTCTTGATGAAAGTGAAAGAGGAGAGTGAAAAAGTTGGCTTCAAGCTCAACATTCAGAAAACTAAGATCATGGCATCCGGTCCCATCACTTCATGGGAAACAGGTGGGGAAACAGTGGAAACAGTGTCAGACTTTATTTTTTGGGCTCCAAAATCACTGCAGATCGTGATTGCAGCCATAAAACTAAAAGACACTTACTCCTTGGAAGGAAAGTTATGACCAACCTAGACAGCATATTAAAACGCAGAGACATTACTTTGCCAACAAATGTCGGTCTAGTCAAGGCTATGGTTTTACCAGTGGTCATGTATGGATGTGAGAGTTGAACTGTGAGGGAAGCTGAGCGCTGAAAAATTGATGCTTCTGAACTGTGGTGTTGGAGAAGACTCTTGACAGTCCCTTGGATTGCAAGGAGATCCCACCAGTCCATCCTAAAGGAGATCAGTCCTGGGTGTTCACTGGAACGACTGATGCTGAAGCTGAAACTCCAATACTTTGGCTACCTCATGCGAAGAGTTGACTCACTGGAAAAGACCCTGATGCTGGGAGGGGTTGAGGGCAGGAGGAGAAGGGAACGACAGAGGATGAGATGGCTTGATGGCATCACCGACTCAATGGACATGAGTTTGAGTAATCTCTGGGAGTTGGTGATGGACAGGGAGGCCTGGCGTGCTGCGATTCATGGGGACGCAAAGTGTCGGACACGACTGAGTGACTGAACTGAACTGATATACTATTAAATATCCATACCTTTGATCAGTAGATAAAATTTTCAAAATCCAGTAGTTACACTGTGCTAATCACTGTGTTGTCCAACATAAGGGGAACTATTCAAAAAATTATAGTATATAAAAGAAAAGAACATAGCAATTAAAATTTGACTTTTAGAAGCTTTAAAAATTACATGAGAAATGCTCATGGTATAATAAGTGAAAAATACAATTAAGTAATTCTAAATTACTCATTTTTAATAAGAAAGTCAATTATTATAAGCCTTAGAATTACTGTAATCATTTAAGTATAGTTTGGCTAGCACACAATCCTGGGTGAATTAGCCAAAGACAGTCATCATGTAAAATTGAATGCTTGCATAGGTGATCTGTCCTTAATGCTTTAATTTTTCAATTTGTAGATTTATTAGCATACATCTGCCAGTAAATATTCATTAACGTTAGTTTAAAGTTAATTATAAGATTAAATATTAATCAACCAATGAAAAAGTCTGATTCAGAAACATATAAAGTAAGAATATTTAATCAATTATTCACTAGAACTATCAAAACCATTGACACATTTCAGTCATCTTACTGAAATTCTGGGAGTATCTTTGATTTATAATAGGGAGATGAGATGCTTTCTTTGGCAATTATAAAGAGATGATAAACTTGGGTACTAGACTGATAAGAGAAAAATGATTTCTAAGCAGAAGGCTTACTTTCTCCTCTCTTACTATTTTGTCTAGGTCTTCTCAAGAAAATAGTTTATAAAATGTTGTTATGACCATTATCTTCTCGCTAGTGAATTTAAACTAGCAGGGTAATTTGGTAAATTCTACTATGCATGAGTATAAAAATAAAAAGAGGTAAATAAATAACAAACATACTTTGTAATCCACTTATACTAATTTAAGGGAGAATATTTAATGATGACAAGTGCTAAGTCAAGAACATAACATTTCTCCAAGATCAGAACTAAAATAAGAAAAACTTAGAATTCACTGCCCTCTGCCAATAACTCTCTTAAGGATGACTTTTAGTCAAACAATAAAAACATTCCAAATGTGACTCAGTTGGGTCTTCACTTATTACAGAAGAGAATTTGATAATTTATAAACTAAAACTTATAAACTGTTAATAGTTTCTCTCTCTTTTTTAAATAAACTATAAAATAGTAAATATACTAAATGTGTTATGTATCAGACAGAGTTATTTCCTTGCAGTATACAATAGACTAATGAGAAAGATTTAGGCCAAAGGAATTCTATTTCATTGTATCATTATATACTTATATTATGTATTAATATCATTGTGTGTGTGTGTTTGTGTTAGTTGCTCAGTTGTGTCTGACTCTTTGTGACCCCATGGACTGTAGCCCACCAGGCTCCTTTGTCCATTGAATTCTCCAGGCAAGAATATTGGAGTGGGTTGTCATTCCCTTCTCCAGGAGACCTTTCCAACCCAGGGATTAAACCTGGGTCTCCGGCATAGCAGGCAGATTCTTTACCATCTGAGCCACCAGGGAATTCCAATCGATACAATTATTATAATATTTTTAAGAATCTGAGTTGACCAAGCATGTGGTAGTATTTCAAAACGATACTGCTACTACTTTTTTAAAGTTAATTAAAAGTTACAGTAATCTACATGCTATGCAAAATATTTAAAAAATAATAAACTCTGAAACAGTGAATGAGATGCTGGAATGTCCTCTATTCAAAAAGAGAGGGAAAGGAAAGTAACAAAACATTTTTGTCCCTTTGGACTTGAGGAAATCATACAAGGGCTTTATCATTAAAAACTTATTTTTCATTAAAGTAATTTGAGCCAAAATTTAACATTATCTCAGTATTAAGTGTATGAGGTTTACTCTAGTATTTTCTCGCATTTTTTTTATTAAATGCTGAGAAAGAGGTTGGCGGGGTGGGGGGTACTGGTTAGGGTGTCAGGACTCTATTCCTTCCCAAGATCATTGCATATTCGGCACAGGTGAGGGGTGAGTGAGGATCAGCTTCATAGTAGTAGATGATAGCCTCTGAAATGTTTACACTATTTACATTACTTATTTTACAGTATTGTCCTCAGATCATGGATCCAAGACTAAAATGTACACCATTCTTTCAGCATCATTTTTAAAAAAGCTATTCATAGTATGATAAACTGCCTGACTTATTTAATACTACAGATTATTTAAATTAGAATGAAGCATTTGACTGCTCATCAGTATTCCCATTAAAGCAGAACCATAAACTAAAAGTTTTGAAAGTACAGTGATCCCTCCCTAGCCCCACTCTCTTTACTAATGATCAGGACAAATGAAAAAAAAAATTAGTCAGTTATAATAAATACTGAAGAAGAGACCTTGCATCCTAAGTCAATGAATTGCAGAATTCCGTGCAAATTGATGTTGATATCACACCAGGGAGAAAGTCAAAACATCCTTTGAATCAATAGGTAGAATCAGTGTTAAGTTGCAGATGTCCAATGTAGTCATTTGATATTATCATGGGATTAGATGAAAGACAGAAATGGGTTATGGACAGAAGTAGACTTTGTGGAATAATTTTTTTTTCTTTTTGCAATTGAATTCATATGGACTAAATGTTCAAGGTGAGTGAATAGCAGTGGCCCCCTAGGCCACTCTGGGAAAAGAGAAAGTTTATTAATATGGTATGATACTCTTTTTGGAGGAGGAATTCTTCTGATTTTATAATCTGTTATACAAAGGTTCTAGAAATATAGGAGAGAGAGAGAGAGAAAGTAAGACTAAAACATGAATAATAAATAGGAAATTCAAATATATTCTGTTTGATAAAGAGTACAGGGCTTCTTAATTCAGGAAGAAAAAAATGTCTATCTCTCACCTTCTATTAAAAATACCCCCTTGGCTATTTAACTGTGATTACTCCTCTGGGTAATAATATTTTAATAAACATCTTACCAGGAAGTTTGAGGACATACAGGTCACCAAGTTTATGACTACACATGGCAAACAGAAGGAATTCTCTTTAAAACTGTATACCTTTCCTTCATTCTCAGTTCCCATTAATCAGGATGGGTAAAAAGAAGATCTTAAATTTATTCCCAGGAAAAAAAATATACTTCCTTGCAAAGAAACATAATTTGTTACAAAAAGCATTTTGAAAATCCTAACTTCCTTGACACTAAGTAATTTTCATCCTTATGGAATAAATTCCTCTTTTATTTTTAATAATCAATTTCTACATCACTGCCTTTAGCTAACAGAATGTTATACAGTACTTAGTTCCAAGGAAAACAAAACTGCTGCCAAACATGGAATTTAAAAAGTTCACAGGGGAAGCAAATGAGAAGTTAGCATGGAAACAAAATGGTTTCAACCAAGCAAAGATATTTTTAATAATATCATGAGAAAGGCAGATAGCTGAATGTGTGTTTCTGTAGGCAAAATATTTTCCTTTCTCATTTATATTTTTCCCTGTGCTATGTTCTCCTATTGTTTTGTGTGTGTTACTATAATCACGAATGTCCTTTTAAGGACTTCTTGGGTGAAAAAGCATCACCAGAGCTATTACTAAAGGGATGAAAGCTGTAGGAAACCACAACTGAATGCAAAATTATATATATATATATATATTTTTTTTTTGCATGTCTTAAAGAGGCAAGAGGTTTCAAATATGAAAAAATATAATGAGAGAGGGTAACAGTCACACTATTATCCTCATATTCCTCTCAAGTAAACCATTCTTCTACTTCATTTGTTGAAAACCCACAGAATGGGAGAAAATATTTGCAAATGATGCAACCAACAAGGGATTAATATCTAAAATATACAAAGAGCTCCTATAATTCAAAAAATGGGCAGAAGACCTAAACATACATTTCTGCAAAGAAGACATACAGATGGACAAAAAGCACAAAAAAAGATGCTCAACATCAGTAAGTATTAGCAAAATGCAAATTAAAATGAAAATGAGGTATCACGTTACACAGGTCAGAATGGCCCTCATCAAAAAGTCTACAAATAACAAATGCCAAAGAGGGTGTGGAGAAAATGGAACCTTTCTCATCACTGTGGGTGGGAATGTAAATTGGTACAGCCACAATGGAGAACAGTATGGAGGGACCTTAAAGAACTAAAATAGAACTACCACATCCCCTACTCCAGTGTTCCTGCTTGTAAAAGCCTATGGGCAGGGGACCTTGGTGGGCTGCAGTTCATGGGGTCGCAAAGAGTTGGACATGACTGAGCACACACCGTATGATCCAATAACCCCACTCCTGGACATATATCCAGAGAAAACCATAATTCAAAAAGATACACGCATCCCAATGTTCACTGCAGCACTATTTATACATATATATATCAGAATCACTTTTCTGTACACCTGAATCTAATACATTTTAAATCAACTATGTGTCAATAAAAAATAAATGAATTTAAAAAAAGGAAATCACTATTTTTGAAAACATAAAAATAATATATATACACTGATTTATATAAGATTATGTATATAGTATAATATGTATTTATTATTATATATTTATTCATAGTCTATAGTACATACAGGGAAGTATAACATAAAACTCTCTTTTTATTTAACACTATTCACTAAACAAATATTTCTTACATGCCTATTATATGCAAGAAATTATTCTAGGCATAATCTATCATCAGTGAACAGACCAATATGCATCTGTATTCTCTTGGCTCTTACAGTTTTAATGAAAAGAGATAGAACATAAATAAACATAAACCAGGAGATGATAAAGCTATAAAGATGCCTACAGTAACATAATGGATAGAGAATGGGTGGGAAACTGCGGGTCGGGGCTGACAATGGAGCTAATTTTATGTAAGTAGACCAGGGAAGTCCTTTCTGAAAAAGTGACATTTAAGATGCTTGCCATGAAATTAAAAGACGCTTGCTCCTTGGAAGAAAAGCTGTGACAAACCTGGATGGCATATTAAAAAGCAGAGACATTACTTTGCCAACAAAGGTCCATACAGTCAAAGCTGTGGTTTTTTTGGTGGTAGGAATGTGAGAGTTGGACCATAAAGAAGCCTGCTGCTGCTGCTGCTGCTAAGTCTCTTCAGTCCTGTCTGACTCTGTGCGACCCCATAGACGGCAGCCCACCAGGCTCGCCCGTCCCTGGGACTCTCCAGGCAAGAATACTGGAGTGGGTTGCCATTTCCTTCTCCAATGCATGAAAATGAAAAGTGAAAGTGAAGTTACTTAGTCGTGTCCGACTCCTAGAGACCCCATGGACTGCAGCCTAATAGGTTCCTTGAGGCATCCATGGGATTTTCCAGACAAGAGTACTGGAGTGGGTTGCCATTGCCTTCTCCTAAAGAAGGCTGAGCACCGAAGAATTGATGCTTTTGAACTGTGGCGCTGAAGATGACTCTTGTGAGTCCTTTGGACTGCAAGGAGATCAAACCAGTCAATCCTAAAGAAAATCAGTCCTGAATATTCATCAGAAGGACTGATGCTGAAGCTGAAGTGCCAATATTTTGGCTACCTGATGTGAAGAGCTGACTCATTAGAAGAAACCCACTAACCACCTCCCACCCCACCCCCCACAACCCCTGCAAAAAAAGAGAAGAAACCCTGATGCTGGGAAAGATTGAAGGCAGGAGGAGAAGGGGACGACAGAGGATGAGACGGTTGGATGGCATCACTGACTCAATGGACATGAGTTTGAACAAGCTCCAGGAGATGGTGAAGGACGGGGGAAGCCTGGTGTGCTGCAGTCCATGGGTTCGCAAAGAGTCAGACATGACTGAGCAACTCAACCACAACAACAAAGATCAGGGAAGTCCTATCTGAAAAAGTAACATTTATCAGAGATCTATATAAAGTGGGAGAGTTGACAGACAGGTATCTGGGGGCGGGGCAAGCAAGAGAGAAGACACAGAAGGTGCGAGACTGTGAGATGGGAGCGGAAGTGGTAGAGCTGAGGAGCAGCAGAGCATCCTGCAGCTCAAATTTCATTGGATTTTTTAAAAACATTGTCTAGAAGTCTAGTTGCTTTCACATGCTGTGTTACTTTCTACTGTTCAGCAAAGTGAATCAGCCCTATGTATCCAAATATCGCCTCTCCTTGTATTTCCTTCCCATGGAGCTCACCGCAGAGCATCTTCGAAATCTTAGGTCTCTATTTGGAACTTACTGCCTTCCTCTGGTATGAAATTGTCCAAAAATGTTCATCATTAGCTCCACTAATTAAAAATAACAAAGTACACTGTCTAGAGAAATACTCAAGGACCAGAGATTCTCCCTTCCCCCATCTCTAACTCAATTTTATTCACTACAACAGGATTTATAAAGCATATACCATAGGCCACAAAGGCACCCGTGTATTAGTCATAGTACATAGTATAATTGTGTTGTCCCTTTACACATGGGTTTTGTTTTTCAAGAGTCATAAAATGCATAAGAGCAGGGGTTGCTTTTTAACTGCAATTACTATGAGAAGCCCAGGACTTTCAATTTCATAAGCAAATTAAAGCTCTTCTTTACCCTTGGCATGTCCCCTTTGAATTCTTCCCTTGACATACTTGTTTTATAAGCTCCTTAGTTGTTATGTTTTTACTCTCTAGGATTCCATGTGGGAGGATGGGCCTGGACTACTCATTCCCCTGAGTGCAGGGCCCACTGGATGGCAATCCCCAGGCATGGGAGGGTTGGTGATGGATACTTGGAGCAGCGCAATTCCTATCTAGTCCTCGATGTTTCTTTACTTGGCCACTTGTTACCAGTGGAGTAAGACGGTCAAGGCTATGCTGTGCTGTATTGTAAGGGAACTGGAAATCTGTAAATTTAATCATAAAGGAGGGTAAATCTTTTTCAATATCATTTGCATGAGGTTTTTTGAGACCCTAAACCCCAGCGAAGGGCCCTGGAGGGTTTGGTGACAATGTGTGGGAGCCTCAGGGACTTTCTTAACAGCTTTGGCCTAAGGCCCAAGTCAAATCCAGACTTCCATGGGCCTCCTGGGAGACTCCACCAGCCTCCATTGGGTAAACAAGATACAATCAGCAAATTCTGTTCTCAACCACAGGCCAGCTTCACCCACTACCACTTTATCACATCCATCAACAGCCAATCCAGTCCACTCTATAAGGAATCATCAAGTGATGGGGACACTGCTGAAGGTCTAAGGTGGGGACAGGACATGGTTACATCACTAAAGTATCCATCAGGTATCTCAGCAGGTGTCACAGAACTTTTTATTTATTTATTTTTTTGGTGGCTGTTACTATGTCTTGCCTTTTACTCATTGGGTTGGGGGTGGGGAGCAGAAATGAATCTTTTTTTCAGGCTTAAAGGTCTTAACCTTCATTCTTCAGGGATCTTTCCCAAGATCTAAATCTCCTTTTTTATTATTCCCCAAATAATTTAGCTTTCTCCTATTCTCCCCATCTTGACTCTTCAGACAATTTAGCAGAAAAACAGGATTCTTTAGCCTTTACCCTCCTTAGAAAGAACTGAGGCTGAAAACAGTAAAGCATTACACGTGACTGAAATCAGGGGATATGTTTTCCTTTCCCAGTTGGTGATAACTACCTAAATTCCATTCACTTGGCAGAGAATAAATCCCTGAACCTAACTCAGCTTTCCAACTCAGCAGCCAGTATAAATTTCATAAACATAGGGGAATGAGAAAACTTCAAATAGAAAGACATATTCTAGAGTCTAAAATCCCAGCCTCTCTACTGACTGTAAGTCCTGTATCTGTTTCTGATAAGGATGATGATGATGTTCCCACACTTTGGGAATGTTTCCATAATTCTATTTCTGTCCCTGTTATCCAAATTACAATCACTACTCTAAACCTATATGTAGCTATCGATGCTGCAAAGCTTCCTTTATTTTTACTTAATATATCCTGACTATCTTGATTACATGGAATTTTTTGCTAATTTGGGGTACTAAACTACTAATAATGCAATCTCATCAGTTTTGGGCTTAACCAGTAGGGCTTCTCTGGTAGCTCAGCTGGTAAAGAACCCACCTGTAATGCAGGAGACCCTGGTTCCATTCTGAGTCAGGAAGATCCCCTGGAGAAGGGATAGGCTACCCTCTCAGTATTCATCAGCTTCCCTGGTGGCTCAGACGGTAAAGAATCTGCATGCAATGTGGGAGACCTGGGTTGGAAAAGATACTCTGGAAGGGGGCATGGCAACCATTCTTCTCTAGAGAAGAAAATCCCCATGGAGAATCCCCATGGACAGAGGACCCTGGCAAGCTACAGTCCATGGTGTAGCAAAGAGTTGGACATGACTGAGTGACTAACACACACACAGTGTTTCCTTATGAGATATTTTAGAAAGAAATGGCAACACTGTAAAATAAACTTGTGAAATTTTGCATAATATAATAAGTACTTGGATAATCCAAATACATATTAACATTATTAAAGTTTGGTGAAGTGTTAAAAAAAGAAACTCAATTCAACTGTTTTAAACATACTTGATCACAGAACACTTTTTTCAAAATAAATTAACAGCTTTCCATGGAACACATTCTGAGAAACTTTTAAAAATTGCTTCCAGTTTTCTAAATGCTTTTCTAATACATTATTTTATTTCATTATGAAAAAATGGATGTGTATGACTCCTCCTTTATAGCTATGAGTCAACAGAGGTAAAATTAAAACACAACCACTAGGCTAGTGGCTAAATATGGATCAAAATTTAGGTCTGCTGACTATGAATCATACACTTTTCTTCTGTAAAATGTTTAACAATGAATAATTATTGCGTTCAAACCAAGTGTCAGGTCTCGGTCAACTTGGTCAACTAAGTATGTGTATCTAAGTATGTGTATGTAACTAAGTATGTATATGTGTATCTTCATGCATGCTCAGTCATGACTGATTCTTTGTGACCCATGGACTGCAGCTCACCAGGATCCTCTGTCAATAGAATTTTCCAGGCAAGAATACTGGAATGGGTTGCCATTTCCTATTCCAGGAGATCTTCCCAATTCAGGGATCAAACCTGTGTCTCCTGCATTGAAGGAAGATTCTTCACCACTGAGACACCTGGGAGTCAC
Organism: Cervus canadensis; assembly: GCF_019320065.1. Taxonomy (NCBI): domain Eukaryota; kingdom Metazoa; phylum Chordata; class Mammalia; order Artiodactyla; family Cervidae; genus Cervus; species Cervus canadensis. Next base: position 29,611,398 of record NC_057406.1, on the reverse strand, counting down.
AACTAATACACTGGTAAAGAAAAAGAAATCTCATAGGATTTGATTTGTCTTCATGGGACTCTTAGTGGTAGTTAATGCAGTAGATTTAATTCTCCACAATCCATTATTCAAGATTGCTGGGAGATAGATCAATAACCTCAGGTACGCAGTTGACACCATCCTTATGGCAGAAAGCGGAGAAGAATTAAAGAGCCTATTGATGAAAGTGAAAGAGTAGAGTGAAAAAGTTGGGTTAAAGATCAACATTCAAAAAACTAAGATCATGGCATCTGGTCCCATCACTTCATGGCAAATAGATGGGGAAACCATGGAAACAGTGACAGACTTTATTTGGTGGAGTTTCCAAAATCACTGCAGATGGTGATTGCAGCCATGAAATTAAAAGATGCTTACTCCTTGGAAGGAAAATTATGACCAACCTAGACTGCATATTAAAAAGCAGAGACATTACTTTGCCAACAAGGGTCCATCAAGTCAAGGCTATGGTTTTTCCAGTAGTCATGTATGGATGTGAGAGTTGGACTATAAAGAAAGCTGAGTGCTGAAGAATTGATGCTTTTGAATTGTGGTGTTGGAGAAGACTCTTGAGAGTCCTTTGGACTGCAAGGAGATCAAACCAGTCAATCCTAAAGGAAATCAGTTCTGGATATATATTCACTGGAAGGACTGATGCTCAAGCTGAAACTCCAATACTTTGGCCACCTGATGCAAATAACTGACTCACTGGAAAAGACCTTGATGCTGGGAAAGATTGAAGGACGAGAAGGGGAAGTCAGAGGAAGCGATGGTTGAATGGCATCACCAATGCGATGGACATGAGTTTGAACAAGCTCCAGGAGTTGGTGATGGATAGGGAAGCCTGGTGTGTTGCAGTCCATGAGGTTGCAAAGAGTTAGACATGATTGAGAGACTGAACTGAGTTTTAACATCTTTGAAAACTGTGGAATAAAAGAAAACTTTAATTTCTTGGAAAAGTCTAGGTAAATGTTAAAAATCAATCATATATTTCAACATTGGCTACGGAATTATCTTAAAATGTATACTAAATTATACGCCAGAGTTTGTTATGCCAAATTCTTTATTAGTACATATTATTCATTCCTGAATTCACCTATTCACTCTTTCATTCATACACCCTTTCAACAAGTATTTATTGAGTACCCACAATATCTAGCCCTGTGTTCTACGTCCACATAATAAATATGGCTACTGCATACCGCATGGCACCACAGGATTTTGAAGTACCTTAGAATCATTAATAAACTCTAGTACAGTGGTCAGGCATGTGGGTTCTAGAGACTTGATTTACTGGTTCAAATTCCATATCTGATGCTACAGTCAATTTTACTAGATACATGGTCTTAGTTTACTTAATGTTACTGTCCCTCAGTTTCCGTATCTCTACTATTTAGATATGCAGTGTGTGCGTGCGAAGTCGCTTCAGTCATATCTGACTCTGTGTGACCCTATGGACTGTAGCCTGCTAGGCTCCTCTGTGCATGGGATTCTTCAGGCAAGAAATTCTTCAACCAACTGGAGTGGGTTGACATGCCCTTCTCCAAGGGATCTTCCCAACCCAGGAATCGAACCTGAGTCTCTTATGTCTTCTGCATTGGCAGGCAGGTTCTTTACCACTAGTGTGACCTATGGCATCTGGCTCTGCTGTGACAAAAATTGCCATATATACAGTGCTATGTGTAAAACAGACAGCTAGTGGGAAATAGCTCTATAGCACAGGGAGCTCAGATTGGTGCTCCGTGATGACATAGAGGGGTGAGATGGGGTGAGTGGGAGGGAGGCTCAGGAGAGAGGAGATGTCTGTATACTTTTGGCTGATTTGCATTGTTGTACAGCAGAAACCAACATAACATTATGAAGCAATTATTCTCTAGTTAAAAATTTAAAGAAAGCTTGAAAAAATGACTGCCAAAAAAAGGCTTAGTATAGTATCTAGTATGTAGTAAGTACATAATGTTTAATGTTACATATTAATTTATAATTTTTAGTCATTACATAATTTTATTGAGATGTTATTACATTCTAATTCTTTAAGAAAAGTATAGTTCAAAGGATATACATGTGGCTCTGGTGAATGTTTAGTCGCTAAGTCATGTCCCACTCTTTTGCAACCCCATGGAGTATAGCCCGCTAGGCTCCTCTCTCCATGGGATTTCCCAAGCAAGAATACTGGAGTGGGTTGCCATTTATTTCTCCAGGGAATCTTCCTCCTGATCTAGAGATCTAAATCTCATATCCTGTTTGGCAAGCGGATTCTTTACCACTGAGCCTCCTGGGAAGTCGTACATATGGTCACTTTGAGAATCCCATGGACAGAAGAACCTGGCGGACTACAGTCCATGGGGTCAGAAGAGTTGGACACAACTGAGCGACTAAGCACAGCATAGTACTTTCAAGTGGGTCATTTATTAATTGGAAAACAAATTTCCAATGCAAGTGATAGGCCTAAAAACAATAAGCAAATAAAATTAAACAAAAACGTAAAATCCATGTAAATAGTTCTAAAATAAACACAATAAAGCGCTTTCAAGTACTGAGCAGCAAAACAGAATGTAGTTTTCTTATGAAATATTAAACAAGGCATTAAGACTTTAATTTATTAACTCTATCAACTTCAGATGAAACCCAGATCGCTGAGCAGCACTGAATGTAACCATAAATCTGCATTTTAGAGCTTGTTCAACTACCAACTGGTACTACCTCTGCCAATTTGGGTAATTGATCAGAAATCATACCAAAAGCAATTTCACTGGATCTTGCTAATATTTCTGTTACCCTATATATTCAGATTCCATTTCTATAATGCTTCATTCAAGACTATCTTCCCCAGAAAATTATTAAAACTCAGTCAAACCTCATGACATGAGGGCAACTTAATGAGATTAATCTATTTATACAAACTTGATCTTTCCTTAGAAGGAAAAATGGAAATCCTAGGGAATATAATGTAACCTAGATAATATACCTTAGTTGTGGCAAAAACATTAACTCAAAAGGTCTCACATTTGGATGGCTTTAAGGTGTTTTTTTTTCTTAATCAAGCATTCTCATATTGTTTGTGGTGTAAACAACATGTAATTTCTTAAATTGTAACATTAAAATTAATAACATGTGCTAAAAATGGGAAAATTACTTTGATCCCCAAATCACATACTTTTGTGGACATATAATAATATAGATAGGTCACTACTTAGTTTTTAAGGTGTTACATAAAGCATCAAAACTAATTAAATTAGGGCAAAATTTCCACTTAACCATCTTCCTTAGAAATGGTCTTAAAAATCAATAGTCTGACTTTTAAAAATCTCAATAATTCACGACTTAAAAAATTAAACTCATTTTAAGTCTGATAAATGACATAAAGTACTGACTTCATTTTCATACAATTTCCTCAATGTGAAAATTACTTTTTTCCCAAAAGTGTTTTTTCTGTTGTTAAAAACTTTAAGTCTTATTTTATTCAATGCTTTAGCTATGTTTTTCATCAGTGACAAGAAAACTTCAGCAAAATGACAAAATTCCAAACATTTTCCATGCTACTAGTCTTTCTCAAATAGCCTCACTTAGAGGGATTGTGGCAAAAAGGAGAGATTATGTGGGCAATATATGCCAACCCCATTATACGTCCCTTGGGTTTCTTCCTTTTCCTCTTAACTTGACATTGCCAAAATGACTTTAGTTCCACATCTGTAATATGTAAGTTTTAATAAAACATGTGCATCTTGTCCTTAGTTCTTTAAATGCTGCTGGAAATAATTTACAATAAAGCCTGAAGATAGTCTCTCAACTCAGTTTTAAGGAAGAGTATATCCACATCCCTGAATGTGATACAGCTTCTCAATTCTTCATGACTCCAAGACTCATCAGGTGTGTTGAAATTAATTACATAGGTTTGTTTATACCACAATCAATGTTCTTTTGCAGACAGAGGTTTCCTTGGAAATATATTCTCTTTTAGGACACATAACATGTGTCCCTAGGGATGAAGGGAAGGAAACTGGAATATAAAAGATTGTGTGGCAAGAAAAAGGGAACTGGGAGGAAAAAGATCAGAATATGATATAAAATCTTACTTTATGAACCAATGTGGGTAGAATTACAAGATCAAAAGGGATTACTATTTTCTTCTCTACTTTATTCTCACCTCAAATACTAGAATGGACTCATTCATTCTTTGTTTCTACTGTTTTCTTTTCTAAAGTAACTACTATGTACTAGAGCCTGTATTAAAGGCAAAACACAGAAAATAAGAACTTAAAAGTGAATCTGGAGAGAAAAATAAAAACAAACAAACAAACAAAACATGAGGAAATAGATAAACAGCTACCTAAAAATGGCTATTTTTGAAAAACACCCTTCTGGGGAATTCTATGGCAGTCTAGTGGCTAGGACTCAGGGCTCTCATTGCCAGGAGCCTGAGTTTGAAATCTGGTTGGGGAACTCAGATCCTGTGAGCCATGCCACGTGGCAAAAACAAAAAAACAAAAAAAAAACAAAAAAAAAACACCCAGGAAACAAAAACAACAATATTCTGGGCTGCAGAAGAGGAAACTTGATTAATGTATCAATTTACCACTGACTTTGTCAATTTGAATGAATAACATACAGTGCATGGGATTCTTGTATTTTTTTTTAATTTATCTAAATTGAAAATTCCCCTGTGTTTTATTTTTTTTTCCTTTTGTGGGAAAGAGGCATCTTAAAGGAAGTTTAAAATATTTTCTAGTAAACATTTCATTTGCTTCCAGCCATGATCAGAACTATTAAATATTTCACCAAGGTTTGTTTCAATATAAACTATGAGCTGGAAATAGAGAAAGGGATGAATTTTGACAAATAAAATATTTGTACATCATTGCTGGGTCACAGCCGAAATTTTTAATGAAATCACCACAGTAAAACACTTTAATTTCTCATCTTCTGTTGAGGAATTTAAAACTTAGAATTATGGGATTTAAAAATGATGAGGAAGTACATGTGAAAATTGAAAAGCATTGTCACTGATGAAAAGCAATGTCACTTGGCGATTTTCCTGTTAGGTTACATTTCTTCTTTTTTGGAAGTGGTCATGAAGGAATGACTACTGCAATATGGTTTCTGGCTCCAGGATATGTACAAAATGCTCAAGATAGTATTCTTAGAAGATGGCAAATTCAATTTTTCAGAATCGACAAATTACACAAGGTACAGTCACAGCTTTAGATGTGTAGCCAAAGTGAACCTTCTAACCTGAGCTTGTAATGTTTTTCCTCTTTCACGCTGTTATTCTAAACTTCGAGAAAAATTTATTTTTGCAAGTTCTATATACTCAAAGAGCTCATTAGAACTACAAACTAGACCCCTTAGAATAATATAATTTCTAAAATATTACAAGAACACAATTCTGACTGAAAAATAAAGTCAATCAGAGGAGGCTCTGAGAGATTAGGCTATGTCTTCAATTCGTAAGTCAGTCTAAGAAATGTTTTTAAAACACTTAAAAATGGAATCCATTAAGTTGGCAGAGATTTTATTTTCAGTCTCTCTCCTTTTTGCTGATTTAACAATACATGTCCTGTTATTCAAGTTACTGTACATATTACAGTGTATTTACTGAGTCTTTATAATAGTACATTGTGGTTAAGGGTAGACTCTGGAGTCAAATTTCTTGAAATCAAATCCCAAAATCACTCTTACTAGCTCCATGAATCTGGGTAAGTTATTTTATCATTTCCAGGTCCAGTTCTCACACAGTAAAATGGAGACAATAATAAATTACCAACTCTTAACTTTATGAAGATGAGATCATCAATGTAAAACAATTCAATGGCTTCTCATTTTGCTTAGAACTAAATTTGAACTCACTGCTGTAATCTACAAGGCTTGAATACTGTTTATTGTTCCTGGAATGAATTTTTTCATTTCTTAGCACTGTTAGCTCATTCTCATCCTTCAGGTATAATTTCAAACAGCACTGCTTCAGAGATATTTTCCAAGACTAACCAATAAGCCATCTTTCCATCCATGCCTCCATCCATTCAATATCAACAAGTATATACTGAGCAGCTACTCTCAGCCAGGTTTGATACTAGGTCCCATGGACGGAGGAGCCTGGTAGGCTACAGTCCATGGAGTTGCAAAGAATCGGACACGACTGAGCGACTTCACTCACTCACTCACTCACTGGAGTTAGGGAATAAATAAGAGGCCAGCCTTACCTTCATCTTACCCCATTACTCTTCAGCATGACCCTCTGATTCCTATACTTATGGCAGTCTGAAATTATCTTGTCTTTATTTCACTGTTTGCTTACTGTCTGTCTCCAATTCTAGAAAGTGAGTTTGAGGACAGCAAAAATCTTTTGGTCTTATTTGCTAAATGCACTGTGCCTGGCATCAGTTAAGGGACTGAATAGATATTTGTTTAAAAAATGACTGATTAGTTTACCCAGAAGTAAATGTATAAGGGAAGTTAACTAGTTAGGGATTTAAATGATGAGTTGATTAAAAAATTCTATAGCTGGGAAAATATCTCTGTCTTCAATTGCATTCTCTCTACAGTCTTCTCACTATTAAAAAAAATCTTGTGAAATATGTTTGTTAAATTATAGTGAATAAAATGCCCTCTGTTTTAGTTTTAAGATTCTGGGGTACCTATTGATGTAAATGGAGACATTCTGAGTTGCCGTGCACTCAGGATGCAAACAAGAGAACACAAGTAGTGAAGACGATTTGTCCCTTTCCTTTCTAACTTAAGATTTTTCTTTCATCCCTTGCCTCATGTGGCCAAAGACTGCTAGTTTCCCATACATATAAATTTTTCTTCTTCACAGAAAAGAATGATGTGTATGTATGGGAAACTATTTTTCTCTGCACAATTTCTGCAGAGATGACAATGTGCCTTGCTTAAAAACATTCCCCGACCTCCCCTCCCCAAGATCAGGAAGCCTTGGGACACAGTGTTGGCCAATCAGATATAAACAGAAGTCATCATGAGAAATGTCCAAGAAAATACTTTAAAAGGGGAAAGGTTTGGCTAGTATATCTCTTTTGCCTTCTCCCTTTCTACTCTTTCTGCCTGGAAGCATTTTAGGATTCTGGAGATGAAGCAATAATCATCTGACCCAAAATGACCAGGAAGAAAATATAATTGCTTCTGACCCAACATCTTGAAGCCATGAAAATGTCATCACTGAAATCAATTTGAGGAGACATATACAAATGCACACACACACACACACACACACACACACACACAGACACGTGTGCACATACACTTATGCGATAGGAGCAATAAAGCCAGACAAAGAATAGGAAAGGCCTTGGAAAGATCTACACATTAAATGAATCTGGATTCATTCCAAAGCAAAATTATAACATTCTAACTATATGATTGGTATACAGAGGAATCATTAGTTTGATTCTTATTATGTATTTGATACTTATATGAAATTCAACCTTGTGAATTTGAATTCAACAAAGATGGCAGAAATAATTTATTGATATATCAGTTCCCTTTGTTGCCATATATCTAGTTCTTGAATAAAAAATTACAATCACTATTTTTTCTTTAAGGACAAATACCCAGAATGATGAGAATCAAGTACAACCAGTCTGGAAGACAGATTAAAACAGTGATTCTGAAAAAAACAAAAACAGAAAAACACCAACACCAATGTTTCTGAACCTAGTTGAGTTGTTTATGGAAAACAATCATTAGTTGTTAATAGTTGCTTGGGGAAAAATCACCTTAAAGGACTTTAGAAATATTGCTATTTTTAAGACAGAATTTCATGTCTTTAATAATATGACCTCAGTGTCAGCAATAAAGCAGATGAATTTCTCAATAGTCTCAATTTCTCAAATATACTTTATCTCAGAAACTGAACGCATTTCTCATGGAGCACCTACGTACCACAGAGCAGAGTTTGGGAAATAACGAAATAAAGAATATTTTTTTTCAAAATGCTTCAATTCAAAAACTTAGAATTTCAGAGAAGAACAAAAAAAATATGAATATATATATATACTTGTAGATAAGTCATGACAATGAAGATTAACCACAAAATCTAGCATCTAGAGTAATTTGTCTGATTTTTGTTTTTAAAATAAACACACACAACAATCACATCAAGAAAGTAAAAAGACAATCCAGAGGGTGGCAGAAAATATTTACATATCACAAATCTGATAGAGGGCTTGTATGTAGAATAATTGTGCAAAGGATACAGAATCCTGATATAACAAAAAGAATTTAACCCACTAAAAAAGTGGGCAAAAGTCTGAACAGACATTTCTTCAAAGAAGATAAATGAATACCCAACAGGTATACATGAAAATTAGTCAACAATGTGAGCTATTGGGGAAAAGCAAATCAAAACCACAATGAAATACCACTTTACACCTCCTAGGATAGCTATAATGGTACGTAAAACACACATACACACAGAAAACCACTACTTGTGAGGATGTGGAGAAATAAGGGAGCCCTCATGGTAAAGTGGTGCAGCCCATCTCGTCTTTTCACTCCAAGGTATATATCTGAGAAAATGAAAACCTATGTCAACACAAAAATTTGAACATGAGTGTCCACACAAACATTATTCCTAATAGCTGAAAAATGCAAACTCAAATGCCCATTCATTAATAAATGGAGAACCAAAATGTGATCTACTCAACCCATGCAATTCAATTTGGCAATAAAAAGGAATAAAGTGTTAATATAAGCTGCAACATGGAAGAATCTTCACCGCATTATTCTAACTGTAAGAGATTAATCACAAAGGGCCACAAATAGTCCCATAAGAAAAGTCCAGGATAGGAAAACTGATAGACAAAATAGACTAGGGGTTGACTTAGGTTGGATGTGGTAGGGAAGCAGACAGGAGAGGGAGGTGATTGTGGAGGTAGAAAGGGTTTCTTTTGGAGATCCTCAAAATGTTCTGGAGTTTGATGGTGGTAAGGATTGCACAACTCTGTGAACTATGAAAAACCAATGAGTTTTATACTTCAACTGGATAACTTTATGGCATCTGAATGATATCTCTATAAAACTGTTTCTTTCTTTTTAAAAAATAAGCAAACACACCTCTATGTACACACACATTCCACATTAAGGAACTACTTAAGGAAAAATTATATGTATTGGATTCATCTCTATTTAAATTTGAGGTGTATTATTGAAAATACTGCAGAACAGAAAATTAAAATTACTTCTTTATGTGTAAGTTATTTCAACTGTATTAAACAATAAGTTCAAGCATGACTTATTCCTAGCAGCAAGTGATAAGCATATGCCTGGTGATTGCTGTTCCTACTACTAGCCACTCTGGAATTACTTAGGAAACTTTCCACTTAGACTGGTTCTACCTACAGAATCTGAACCAAGGGGAGATTTTATAGGTACCAACATTGTTTTTGCTTCTAAATTGACTCCAGGGGTAATTCTCCACTAAAGGGATACAATATCTTACATTTGGGGATTTGCTTTTTTAAACTGTGATTTATGCAGTTATTTTCATTTTTTCTGTGAGCAAAATGCCTGTCAAAATATTTGAGTATCAGTGACAGCATTAATGGAGCTTCCCAGCTGGTGCTAGTGATAAAGAACCCACCTACCAATGCAGGAGGCATAAGAGACACTGGCTCAATCCCTGGGTTGGGAAGATCCCCTGGAGTGCGGCATGGCACCCCACACCAGTATTCTAGTGTGGAGCATCCCATGGACAGAGGAGCCTGGTGGACTACAACCCATGGGGTCGAAAAGAGTAGGACACAGCTGAAGCCAATTCGCATGCATGACACCATTAGCAAGGGTATTTAAAACTTATTTTAATAATCTTCTTGTAATAATAATTCTTCAGATATTTAATATTTGGCCAAACATGTGATATTCTATACATATTAATGTCAATAAACATATAAGCCAACATTACATGTCAAGAGCTGTTAGATGTTTTGTGTACAATGAAGACAGAGATGGAATTCTGATCATCATATTTTAGCAGAGGAGAAAGATACATAAGCAAAGTAAGATAAAATATAAGCACATATTTGTTTCTCCTACTACTGGCTGACTCTTTACTGTGTTGCCAGGAACGCAATAAGTATTTTCTAAGCAGGTCAAAGGCTAACAGAGTTTTGCCAAGAGAATGCACTGGTCATAGCAAACACCCTCTTCCAACAACACAAGAGAAGACTCTACACATGGACATCACCAGATGGTCAATACCAAAATCAGACTGATTATATTCTTTGCAATCAAAGATGGAGAAGCTCTATACAGTCGGCAAAAAGAAGACTGGGAGCTGACTGTGGCTCAGCTCATGAACTCCTTATCACCAAATTCAGACTTAAATCTAAGAAACTAGGGAAAACCACTACACCATTCAGGTATGACCTAAGTCAAATCCCTTACGATTATAGAGTGGAAGTGAGAAATAGATTCAAGGGATGAGATCTGATAGACAGAGTGCCTGAAGAACTATGGACCGAGGTTCATGACATTGTACAGGAGACAGTGATCAAGATCAGCCCCAAGAAAAAGAAATGCAAAAGGCAAAATGGTTGTCTGAGGAGGCCTTAAAAATAGCTGAGAAAAGAAGAGATGCTAAAAGGAGAAAAGGAAAGATATACCCATGTGAATGCAGAGTTCCAAAGCATAGCAAGGAGAGATAAGAAAGCCTTCCTCAGCAATCAATGCAAAGAAATAGAGGAAAACAATAGAACGGGAAAGACTGGAGATCTCTTCAAGAAAATTAGACATATCAAGGGAACATTTCATGCAAAGATGGGCTCAATAAAGGACAGAAATGGTATGGACCTAACAGAAGCAGAAGATATTAAGAAGAGGTGGCAAGAGTACACAGAAGAACTATACAAAAAAGATCTTCATGATCCAGTTAATCACAATGGTGTGATCACTCACCTAGAGCCAGACATCCTGGAATGTGAAGTCAAGTGGGCCTTAGGAAGCATCACTACAGACAAAGCTAGTGGAGGTGATGGAAGTCCAGTTGAGCTATTACAGATCCTAAAAGATGATGCTCTTAAAGTGATGCACTCAATATGGCAGCAAATTTGGAAAACTCAGCAGTGACCACAGGACTGGAAAAGGTCAGTTTTCATTCCAATCCCAAAGAAAGGCAATGCCAAAAAATGCTCAATCTACCACACAATAGCACTCATCTCACATGCCAGTAAAGTAATGCTCAAAATTCCCCAGGCCAGGTTTCAACAGTACGTGAGGCATGAACTTCCAGATGTTCAAGCTGAATTTAGAAAAGGCAGAGGAACTAGAAATCAAATTGCCAGTATCTGTTGGATCATCAGAAAAGCTGGAGAGTTCTAGAAAAGCATCTACTTCTGTTTTATTGACTACCCAAAAGACTTTGACTGTGTGGATAACAGCACTGTGGAAAATTCTTCAAGAGATGGGAATATCAGACCATCTGACCTACCTCTTGAGAAATCTGTATGCAGGTCAGGAAGCAACAGTTAGAACTTAACATGGAACAGACTAGTTCCAAATAGGAAAAGGAGTATGTCAAGGCTGTATACTGTCACCCTGCTTATTTAATATATATGTAGAGTACATCATGGGAAATGCTGGGCTGGAGGAAGCACAGCTGGAATCAAGATTGCAGGAAGAAATATGCAGATGACACCACCTTTATGGCAGAAAGTGAAGAACTAAAGAGCCTCTTGATGAACATGAAAGAGGAGAGTGGAAAAGTTGGCTTAAAACTCAACATTCAAAAAACTAAAATCATGGCATCTGGTCCCATCACTTCATGGCAAATAGATCTGAAAACAATGGAAACAGTGACAGACTTTATTTTGAGGGGCACCAAAATTACTGCAGATGGTGATTGCAGCCATGAAATTAAAAGACATTTGCTCCTTGAAAGAAAAGCTATGAACAAACTAGACAGCATATTAAAAAGTAGAGGCTTTACTTTACCAACAAAGGTCCATCTAGTCAAAGCTATGGTTTTTCCAGTAGTCATGTATGGATGTGAGAGTTGGACTATAAAGAAAGCTAAGTGCCAAAGAATTCGTGCTTTTGAACTGCGGTGTTGGAGAAGACTCTTGAGAGTTCCTTGGACCACAAGGAGATCCAACCAGTCCATGCTACGGGAAATCAGTCCTGAATATTCATTGGAGGGACTGATGCTAAAGCTGAAACTCCAATACTTTGGCTACCTGATATGAAGAACTGACTCGTTGGAAAAGTCCTTGATGGTGGGAAAGATTGAAGGCAGGAGAAGGGGCTTACAGAGGATGAGACTGTTTGATGGCATCACCGACTCGATGGACATGAGTTTGAGTAGGCTCCAGGAGTTGGTAATGAACAGGGAAGCCTGGCGTGCTGCAGTCCATGGGTCGCAAAGAGTCAGACATGACTGTGCGACTGAACTGAACCGATGCATTATTTTGTAAAGTCCTTGAAATAATCCCCCTGGAGTCATATAATTTCCCATCTTGTTTAAATGATGGAACTGTGACATACAGAGAGAGTGCCTTACTATGTGGAATCTGTCAAAGGTCCCACAGGAAGAATGCATAAAGCAAGGTCTACCAGTCAAGCACTAGCTCTAATCCTCTATGTTATACTCCCCACATATCATAAAGGAATAAGTTGCTAATGGAATCACAAATATGGAAGCAATAAATTCTTCCTTGAGAGGCAAACGCAATAGTGAGAACTGAGCTAAGGTGCTAAGATGAGAGCTAAAGACAGGATGCAATGCCTGTGATGGGTTTTTGATACAAACAGGAAATTACCAAGGATTCTAGACAGGTTAGGGTCAAGACATACAGATGTTTGTACATGAAGTTAAAGGGTTCAGAGTACATTTTAAAGGCAAAAGAAGGCATCGAACACATTTAAAGTAGCAATTTTATGATCACTCCTGTGCTTTAGGAAAAGACAAGTCTATAAACATAGTTGCAAATTATTTGTATGATGGAATAATTTGTGGGAAGGAGATAAATGGCAAGATCACTTAGGAGAGGGGTCCACAATTATTTTGGTACCACATATTGGTTTCATGAAGATAAGTTTTCCATGGACCAGAGTAGGGGAGTGGTTTTAGGATGATTCTCATGAGGTCCCCTCGAAGTAGATCCCTCACACCTCAGTTCACAGTAGGGTTTGTGTTCTTATGAGACTCTAATGCTCCACTGACCTTATAGGAGGAGGAGCTTGGGCAGTAATGTGAGCAATGGGGAGTGGCTATAAACACAGATGAAGCTTTGCTCACTCGCCTGCTGCTCACCTCCTACTGTGTGGCCTGGTTCCTAATGGCCACAGAGCAGTACCAATCCATGGCCTGGGGGCTGGGGACTCCTGACTTAGAAGACCCCTACTAAACAAAGAATTAAAATAATATTTTCAACTTAAAGTCCATTCCCATTTCAGCCTTATTCCCCACAGGAACTCTACTCAATTCAACATGCATTTGAAATAGGATACAAGCATCTGACTCTTTCACATTCAATGAAGAAGACCATAAAATGTCACATCATCTATTTTCACCTGAGGTTGCACCTGTTTCAACAGCTTCAATTAACCAAAGAAAATCAAAGCCTAATAAATTAGAAACCAAAAGAAAGGAAATAGAGAACAAAGAGAGATTCGACAGTCTTGCTCTTTTATCCCTTTAAATAGTTAATTTAAATCTAAACTGCAGCTTGAACACTTTTAAAGGATCCTTGAGCCATAAATTATACCCAAGATCTAGCATGGTTGACAAGCACTCAGAATTTCACGTTTTTGATTACATAAGTTAGTGTAAGGGCTCTTTCCACTGAGAACACTGCACTTTAATTATGAATGTGAATATGGATGAGACAATAAAAAAGTTAATCTCATGATATGCATTACCCATTAGAGGTAGATCATACTCTCCCTATCAATTGAGTGGCTCAAACAAGGGATCAAGACTTTTTGAAGTCAAGGATACACATGCTTCGATGAAGAGACCTATATTACCAATGTACTATTTACTAATTCCACAATTATTAAGTACTTACTATCAGATGCTGGGTTATATAAGAGAAACAAAAAACTAGATGATTGTCTACTTCAAAGGAACTGTCATTCACTGGAGGGAAAGAAACATGTAAATAAAGAATTAAATGTAATATTATAACCCTTAAACTATCTGTTCCTCAAAGAAATACTGTATTAAACCATTTCATATGTGATTTGAAGGTTTAAGAGGATTTTGACAAAAAGAAAGAAATGGTGGGCGATCAAGGTGTTTGAAGGATCATCCCAAGTGAACAGAATGTGAAAGTGCATGGATTACATGTTCTGGAAAATGGGACTAGTCCACCGATGGCCTGTATGTAGGATGCACTACAAAAGATCTGGGGCTTCCCTGGTGGTAAAGAATCCGCCTGCAATGCGGGAGGCCTGGGTTCAATCCTTGGGTTCGGAAGATGCCCTGGAGGAGGGCATGGCCACCCACTCCAGCATTCTTGCGTGGAGAATCCCATGGACAGAGTAACCTGGCAGGCTATATGTAGTCCATGGGGTCGCAAAGACAACTGAAGTGACTAAGCACACACAAAAAAGAGGTGCATGTAGTCGGGTGGGCACCAAATTTTGAAGGGCCGAACATGGCAGGCTAAGAACTTGGAATATTTATACCACGGGTTTAAGACTGTCACTGCTTGGCTCAGATTTGTTCTTGAGACAGAGCTCATCTAAGAAACTGTATACAGATTTGGGGTCAGGTGAAGGCAGGAACCTACATGAAGACCAGTTAAGAAATAAGTCTATAATCTAGGCAAGAGATAAGGAGGAACTGAGCCACAGAAATGGAGGAGATGGGGTAGAGGGATAGAGATTTCTGAAGTGGAATTTGGTTAACATTTATACACTTCCCTGGTGGCTCAGATGGGAAATAATCAGCCTGCAATGCAGGAGACATGGGCTCTATTCCTGGGTTAGGAAGATCCCCTGGAGAAGGGAATGACTACCCAATCCAGTATTCTTGCCTGGAGAATTCCATGGGTGGAGGAGCCTAGTGGGCTACAGTCCATGAGGTCACTAGGAGTTAAACAGAACAGTGCAACTAACACACTTTTTTTTTTTTTTTTTTCGTATACACTACCACATGTAAAATAGCATAGATAGCTAGCTCACCTTGGTGCTCTGTGGCAACCTTGATGGGTAGAATGGAGGGTTCAAGAGGTGATGTATGTAAACATATAGCGGATTCACTTTGTTGTGCAACAGAAACCATACAACACTGTAAAGCAACCATACCCTAATTTTTAAAAAAAATGCAAATAAAGACAGCGATAGAAAAGGGAATATATTACTTGCAGTCTATGTATTTTCTATACTGTGTTCAAAACATCTATCTTAAAAAATGCAAACTCCTTGATGGCAAGTCTGTATGCTACCCACTGAGCCTAACACTGTGCTTGGCACCTAGGATGTGTTCCAGAACTAATAAATTATATCATTACTTAAATGCTGAAACATCAATTAATAATACAACATAGACAAAAGGGTAATAATAATACAGTGGTGCAGTCTGAGCTCTACTATCAAGTGAATACCCTAATTGTATCATGTTTGGAAGTTTCTTCAATACAGCATGGGACACTTAATTCAGTTTTACAGGTTGATTTCAGGGAGTTTCTATAAAGAAGAAACTGACACACAGAAACCTGACCTCAATGTGCCTGTTCAACCCCACTGTTTGTCTCACATGTCAGTACTGCTCATATTCACATGGAACATTAGTTATTTGCCTGTCATTTCTAACCACATCAGTGCTGTCAATTTAAATTTGTAAACTCAAGAGATCAGAAACTTTGTCTAACTCATTTTATACACAAAACAGCACAGCTAGCTCTTATTGAAAGTGGGTCATTATGGCTATTTAAAATACTTTCCAAAATAAAAGTAAAAAAATGTCAAATATCTATACAGCACACCAACTAACTACTCAGTGTTAAGTGAGAATGTGACTAAAGCCTGGCATCCTTATCTGCATAGTCCTTATCACAGATTTTGCCAGAATTTGCCTTCTTGTCCAAAGCATCTATTATTACTTTCATTTATAGTACTTCATAAACCTTTGGCTGACTCTAGATATATAACTATGTTGTTATTCAGAGAGTATATTAGCAAATAAACAAAAACTAGTCAAAAACAAAGCTAGTTAAGGTATCCAGTGGATTTGCTTCATATTTTGTTGTTTGCTACTTGTATCTCTGAGAGCAGAGCCTAGAACTTTAAGGTATAAATTTATCCATTTAGCAATCACAGAATACAAATCTATCAGGCATGGGACATAAGAAATTTTTTAAACAAGCTCTTATTCCATAGTTTCAAAAACTAAAAAATTAGAAGTCTAAGACAGAGAATAAACAATTTAATGATTATTCAACATTTTTGATATAAAAGAAATCCTCTAATAATAGTCTCTCTGAGTATTCAATTAACTTCTCAGGTGTTTTAGAAATTCCTATTCCTGTCAAAATTGTGACATTTTTTATTTAATAATGGCCTAATATCATAACTGTCAATAATTCCCTAATAAAGCTATACAATTTAAGGTTCAAATAAATTGTTACAGTGGATTTTTTCCAACAGGACTAATTGCACATTATCCTTAAAGATTTACGATAGGGCTTCCCTGGTGGCTTAGAGGTAAAGAATCTGAATACAATGCAGGAGACTTGAGGAAGATGGGTTTGGTACCTGGGTTGGGACAATCCTGTGGAAGAGGAAATAGCAACCCACTCCAGTATTCTTACCTGGAAACGTCCATGGATAGGGGAGCCTGGTGGGCTACAGTTCATGGGGTTTCAAAGAGTTTGACATGACTGAGTGACTAAACAACAATTAAGCTTTATGATATGAGTGACTTTCGGAAATCCATTCAATTTCCCTTAGCTTCAATTCAGAAGTAAATGGGGGGCACTACTTCATCATCTCAAAGGGATTCTATGACAGAGCAAATGAGAGAATAAACACAAAAGTGCTTTCTTATCCAATGTAATGACTCTGAGTCAAACAAAAAAAAAAATCTACTTAAAATTGTGAAGCAGTAAATCCATGGCTAATTCATGTCAATGTATGACAAGACCCACTGTGGTATTGTAAAGTGATTAGCCTCCAACTAATAAAAATAAATGAAAAATAAAATAAAATAAATCCCTCATGAGTAAGTGTAGGAGCTGGATTAAAGGGGCCAAGGGAATAGAGCAGAGAGAATTGTTAAGAGGTAACTGAAGAGTTCAGGAGAGGCATGATTCAGAATTAACCAGGGCAGTGGCTATGAGAAATGCTAGGAATGGAGAAATCTGAAATTCACAATGGTAGCCAAATCCAATGGTTTGAAAAAAAAAATTGTGAAGCAATTCCTAAAACAATTGATTACACGTTTTGTAAATTTGATACGTGGTCAAGCATCAGAAATATGAGGTGATCTTTAAGATTACTCCTCTTCACATCAAATAAACATTATTTTGCCCTATATTAATGGAATACAGAGATAATTGTTTATAACATGTTTAAATCATCCTGAAGGAACAAATAAATGAGAAATATGTTCACGTAGATGATGTTTTTCAACATGAGGGATAGTGATTTTGCTGAAATTGTTTTCTTTGTTGTTGTTTAGTCGCTCAGTGGTGTCTGGCTCTCTGCGACCCCGTGGACTGCAGCCTGCAGGCTCCTCTGTCTATGGAATTTCTCATGTAAGAATACTGGAGTGGGTTGCCATTTCCTCCTCCAGTGTATCTTCCTGACCCAGGGATCGAACATACATCTCCTGCATTGCAGGCAGAATCTTTACCACTGAGCCATCAGGGAAGCCCTTTTGCTGAGATTAGTAGAACAAATATCGGAGCACTTCTGTTTGGAATGTTAGAATAAACAGAAATAGGTCTAATAGGATGAAGCTAAGAGGAGAATTGTGTATGGGCGTCAGAAATATATCCTGATAAGGAAAAACTCTGCTAGCCTTTGGGGACTTCAAGTGGCCTAGTATGAGTGACATTTCCAAGGATCAGACCTCTGGATTATCACAAGGGAGAGTGCTTTTCTTGGCTGAAATCTGAATGAGACAACAATAAATCTCTTCTTTCTCCAGATCTCCATTCTGATACTGTAAGTTTTTAATTAAACCCAGTCAGAACCTAGACAGAATGGAGGTGTTTAAAAACATGGTCACTTTCTACGAAATGGACAGAGCCTTATTTTAATTAATATACACAAGATGAAAAGGCCTGGGGGAGAACTTGATTGATTCGCGTTCTGTTTTTTAATTTGTTAAACTCAGTGAGGCATGGACATTTCTCTTTTTAATTTACTAATTAATTTTAACCTGAAAAGAAGGGGGGGGGTTAAATGGGATTTTTCCATAATACTGATTCTTAATAGAATGTACTTTTAGAGTCATTCATATTGATTGGTAGACTCATTCAATCTCTGAAAAATTATATTCGAATCTACTACTTGGCACTCACATTAGATTCATAATCTCACAAAATGTATACTCTGAGTCTTACATGCACTTTCTGGAGAAGGGTATGCCCATGAGATATAGTAAGTCAAGTTTCGCTGACTCTCTAATTTCTTAACTACTATGGACTTTGATATATTTTAGAAACTATGGCTTCAGTGTTCACCCAAAGGAAAAGATGTGATAATAAGAGCATTCTCTAGATTTCACTGATCATTGTGAGAAGTGAAAGGAAGGGCTGAAAACCTTGTACCTCAAGTTTAATTTTTCAATTTTCATAGATGTAGGCTGAGACTGAAATTATTAGATTTCAGGAAGCTGTTATAAATAAAATCATTTATGCACAAAAGTAACTAAAAGTGGGCAATAATAAAATGATGGTCCCTCCCAACAATTTGTTAAATATGCTGCATTTAATTATACAGGAAAATAAATGAAATGGATTATTTCTAAAGGCAGGCACTAGACACTCAACCTGGGATACAGAGAGAATGGGCTCCTGATGGACTACCTCACTAACTGATATCCTCTAAGACCATACCCAGTAATACATAGGATGTATTGCTTTCCTAGGGTCACTGTAAACAAGATGTCACAACTTGAGTGGCTTAGGACAACAGAAATGTGTTATCTCAGAGTTCTGAAGGCTGGAAGTGTGAAGTCAAGGTGTCAGAGGGGCAACACTCTCTGAAATCTATATTGAAAGAATCCTTCCTCGCCTCTTCCTAGTTGTGGCAGTTTACTAGCAATCTCTTACATTCCTTGGCTTGTAGGTTCATCATTTCAGCCCTGTGTTTTCACATGACTGTCTTCCCTCTTTGCGTGTCTGTCTCTGTGTCCAAATTCCTATTTTTTATAAGGACACCTGTCATCCTGGATTCTTTGTTGTAGCTTAGTCACTAAGTGTGTCCAAATCTTTTGTGACCCCTGGAGTGTAGCTCGCCAGGCTCCAGGCAAGAATACTGGAGTGGGTTGCCATTTCCTTCTCCAGGTGACCTTCCCAACCCAAGGATCAAACCCATGTCTCCTTCCTGGCAGGCGGTTTATTTACCACTGAGCTACCAAGGAAACCTTCATATTGGTTTGAAGTGAAAGTGTGAGTTGCTCAGTCATGTCTGACTCTTGGTGACCCCATGAACTGTAGCCACTAGGCTCCTCTGTCCATTGGATTCTCCAGGCAAGAATACTGGAGTGGGTAGCCATTCCGTTCTCCATATTGGTTTAGGTCTCCCCTAATGATCTCATGCTGATTTGATGATGATGACTCCTGTAAAGACCCAATTTCCAAATGAGGCCGCATTCAGAGGTGCTGGGGGTTGGGATGTCACCACACTCTGTTGGGAGACACAATTCAACTCATAATATATGAACCTTAGTTTTCTCAAATATAAAGTGTGGGAATGATAGGTTACTAATGGAGTTCTCAACCATTTATGGATGAAGCAATTTTTTTATTTCTTCAAAATAAAAGAGATACTATGAGTAGTATTGACAGCATGTGCTGACCGAAACATCCTGATAAGAGCTGTGCTTCCTTCTGCAGCTTCTAGAAAAACCTGAGAGGAATCAGTTATGTTCACTGGTTGACCATATAATTCCCCCAGTAGACTTAATTTAGAGATTGAGGATACCTGAATTAGATGATCTCCATTTAACTGACTTTTACAATTCTACAACAGTTTTTAGACTTGCATTTTTATAACACAGATGAAATGATCAAAACAAGATAAGCGTCTCTGTCTTGCCCAAGAAATTTTAAAATGAAAACAGAAAAGTCAGGAAAAAATAATTCTCATAATTCAGAACACTTTTCATATTACTATTATGAACATCTTTCCTAATGTTCTTCACCTTTTCAAAAGTTGAGTTCATTCTCTGCATATACTATGGTTCTCCTATTAATATACCCTTCTCAGAATATACATAATTTGGTAAGTCAGAAGCGTCAGCAACACCTGTTCACCAGATGTTATATCCTAGCTCAGCCTACCTCTGCTATGATGTGTGTTCTGGAAAGATCATGGGCCTCTGCCTGCCTCAGTTTTCCCGGGTGTTAAATGGGGATGTTAACACAAATACTATCAGGTATGTAAAGTGAGCTTGGGCTTCCCCAGTGGCTTAGCAGTAAAGAATCCACCTGCAATGGAGGAGACTCAGGTTCCATCCCTGGGTGGGGAAGACCCCATGGGGGAAGGCATGGCAACAACTTCAGTATTCTTGCCTAGAGAATCCCATGGATAGAAGAGCCTGGCAGGCTACAATCCATAGGGTTGCAAAGAATCAGACAGGACTAAAGCAACTTGGCTTGCATGTTGCTTACTTAGCATGTTGCATGTTGCATGTTGCTTAGCACCTTACTTAGCAATACTTTATTACTAAGTTATTACAGATACAATAAGGACTAGGAAGATAATAACCCCAGCGAAGATTTTGAACATGATCAATAGCATCAAGGTTGCAAAGGAGATAGTCCACCCTGGAAGAAGCAGCAGCTTCATTCATTTACCTTGGTAAGCCACTAGCTAGAACTTATCTCTTCCAGTGCATGTAATTCAAACTGTCATCATGCCTTCTGGGGCAACTGTACAACTGCCACTATGAGAAAATCTCACAATATATTATTCAACACCAGTGTGTGTGTGTGTGTGTGTGTGTGTGTGTTTGTGTGTGTGTGTGTGTGTGCATGCACAGATCACAAAACATGAGCATGTTCTTCCTGCTAGTAGCTGGTGGTTGAGAGAGGGGATGCAATGAAAGCAGGACAGCTAATGAAAAGACAGAGACAGAGCAAATTCAATGAAAATCAGTGTGACAACCTCCTGGGTTGCCAACCATTCCCAACCTCAATTTTCAGCAACTGAGAGTTACTACTCCCAATGAAAAGAATAACAACAGTAACCAAAGGAAACTATTGCAGTTGTCAGGGCATTCCAAAGCCTACAGACCCTTTGATGGTTGGGTTTCACCCTGCTCAGAAGGACTTGTTGGTCCTTTCTCACAAATTCCCCTACTTTCCATCAGAGCCTGGGCCTTGGAGAATAGAGTGCTTCCAGCTGCGCAGACAGAGCCTGAGAAAGTTTTCCAAGGTTGGTTCTTTCTCTTTCTTCTTCTTTTTTTTTTTTTGCTTTTAAAGTTACACAGACACACATAAAATATCTGCTTTGACATTTTAGCCACCTCAACATATGAAAGGATGGAGTTGAAACAGTAAAATAACAATGTAATGAAGGGGGGCAGTCTTGCCCCTGGCATCAGGTATTATAAACATCAAGGAGTGCCAGTGTAAACCTTTATTCAAAAGACTGGCTTCTTTGTCAAGCAATGCCTTTCTTCCAAAACATCCTCGCTGCCATATGTCTGCACCCAGCCAGCTGCAGATCTAATAAGAAAGTTCTTATTCATGTTGTATAATGTTTTACAGGTTTGCCACGGGGGTCACTCGCTGTGAGTTCTTTACGTCAGAGTCGGAGCTCTCTAACAAACAGAGGGGAAAGGTTCCAAGAAATGTAGGTTGGGAGGAGGGAGGACCCAGAAAATAGAAAGGAAATAGCGCATCAAGCTCACAGCCTTTCTATTTATCTTGCCCTCATTTAATGCCAGAAGCAATGTTTTCATTATTAGGGAAGAAAAAAGAGAGAAAAAGGGGGCAACTATTAGGTTGGATAAACATTATCATCAAATATAAGATTAGAAATGTTTAACGATCTCCCTCCTGACTATCTAATTTAGAAAGGGGGGATGCATTAGCTGTTTCAGATGTTGTGTGGCTATTTAATTATGCTCCTGCTGTTGCATTCATCATGTTAAAAAATACAAAGAAAAAGATGTTTCTTAATGGCCTTAAAACATGAAGATCTTATTAGGTTCATAATTTACTTCACTGGGGGACCTGGATACATCATTAATTAAAAATGCTACATTATCTAATAAACTCATGTTGACATGAAATGAGATGCAACAAGTGAAAAAAAATCAGTTTGAGACTGGCACTTAATGTTTTCAGAAAGTAAATGGATGATAGCTTTTTCTGAGAGTTCACTGCCTCAAGTACCAAGTGCCTTGCTGTGAACTCATTAAGTAGATGTGTGGGATCATTCATAAAACAGAGATCTCTTTGCCAGATGCTCTGAGGTTTAGAAAGACATGACACGCACTCATATTACTTTCTTATGTTGACTCGATTTAAAGGTAATACTTTTTCCTTAGCAAGTTTGATAGGAAAGCACATTTTGAGTGAACTTTTAGATACTGGATACAGTTTTAAAATTTAATCAAAAAGAAATGAATTTTTTGAAATCAAACACAATGCAGTCTTAATAAAAACGGAATACTACTGGCTCATTAAAATACAGAATCTGAAAGCCAACACAGACAGGTGCCTACAGTGTTGCTGGCTAAAAGTCAACTTGAGAATAATAATTATCTTAGGGAGAAAAGTAATCTTACTGGGGAAAAATAGCATCAACTAAATAGAAGGTAAGAAATTTCCACAAGTTGCCTAAGCAATGTGTCATGGCAGTGAAGATGTGAATCAAGTATCAAGTGTGATGCTCATTTCACACAAAGACCTTGGACAACAATCTCTGCATGAAATCTGAGGACAAGGAAAAGTGGCATCAAGAGTTACTAACATCATACCAGTTACTAACATCATACCAGTAATGTGAATTTTATATTAGCATTCACAGCCTCCTGAATTTTGAAATCAACTGTTAGAGTAGAAGGCTGTTTTCTTTTACTTGGGAATTTTATTTTTATTATTTATAACTACTCAGAGCAAAAGCAAAAATCTCCAAGTGGGAAATTGTTCTTAGTCTCCTGATACTGATAACATAGCAATTTTTAGTAACTCATTTTCTTCTTTTACAGTTGCCAAGTCTCCTCTTGTCTCTCTTCCAATCATTTACTCTCTCTGAGTCTGAGAAGTACCCTTTAGTGAACTTAGCAGAGGCCCCAACCCCTCCAAAAAGGACCAAAGTTATATTTTGCAAAGTCTGTCAAGTTTTAATATCACCTTTCACTGTATTCAAATATAACCAGTAAGCACTAATATTACTTAATTGAAGAGCAACATCCTGTTAAGACTAAATCTTATAGGCTAGTGACGGTGTTATATTTTGAAATAGTGACCCTGACACCGAAAATCCTTTTTTTTTTTTAAAGTTCCATGGTGCTTCAATAGAAAAATCTTAGGAAGGTATGTTGGAAGTTCTCAGTGACAAAGTGAAATAGATATCAAAAAGACCCCAGAGAAATCAGGATATTTCCACTCTGAATGAGTTGAAACAAGAATAATAAAATTATTACTCTAAAAACCACTTTTTAGTCCTTCAAACTTTATCTGGTTGGCAACACTGAAACATAAAATTAAACTGGGCCCAGCAATTCCACTCCTGGGCATGCATCTGGACAAAATTCTAATTCAAAAAGATAACATATACCCCCATGTTCATAGCAGCACTGTTCACAAGAGCCAAAACATGGAAATGACCTAAATGTCCATCGACAGCTGAATGGATAAAAAAGATGTGGTACATATATAAAAACACACATACAAAGAATACTCTTCAGCCATAAGAAAGAGCAAAATAATTCCACTGGCAGCAACATGGATGTACCTAGAGATCACCACACTAAGTGAAGTAGGTCAGAAACAGAAAGGCAAGATGCCATATGATAACACTTATATGTGGAATCTGAAATATGACACCAATGAAACTATCAATGAAACAGAAACAGAATCAGGGACACAGAGAACAGACTGGTGGTTGCCAAGAGACATGAGCTTGGGGGAGGGATGGGAGGTTGGGGTTACCAGAGGTAAGCTTTCATATATAGAATGGATAAATAATAAGTTCGTACAAAATTTACTTTCCACTCATTAAATCTTCACTATCCTTTACTAACGCTTTCCCCCAGTGTTAGCTGCAACCCAGGACTTGGTCTTCAGACCACTTTCCTCCTCCGTGTACATTCGTTCTCTTGCAGATCTCATGGTAGCTGATTTCTTTAAATACCATTCCTATGATGTTGATTTTTCCAGTTAGTATGTCCAGCTCCCGGAATAGAAGGCTCATATACAGCTTCAAGGATCACCAATGTGTCACTGAAACTCAACATCTCTGAAATCAAATGTGTTATTCCTCCCCCAAATCTGCTCTTCCCTGCCCCTCCCCATTGCCTTGTCTCCCATTTTACCATGAGGCACTGCCAGTGAATCATCAGTTGCTTAGGCCAACCACCTTCGTGTCATCCTGCAAACTCACACTCATCTCCAATGAATTCAACAGTAAATTCTGGAATCTCTACATTCAACACATCACAATTTCAACCACACAACTCACCAAATCCTCTACCTAGATTACTGCAAAGCCTGCACTCAGATATTCTCACAGTTTGCTTTCTCCCCTCCTTCCAGTGCTTACACAGCCCCTCAAAGAAGCTTTTCCCCTGACCACACCAGGTAAGACTGCACCCATTTATATTCTGTCCTCTTTCCCAGCTTTCTTCCCTCCAAAGAACTCAACACTTTCTTATGTACTTAATCATCTTTCTTATCTGTATTTTGCTGTATTTCTCAAACTCTCACAATCACCAGGGAGGTTTATGAAAAGGCAGATAATTGGACCCCACCCTCCTGCAAAGAGTTTCAGATTCAGTAGTTCTAGGTGGTGTCTGAGAATCTCCATTCCTAACCATTCCCAGGTAATGCTGATACTACTGGTCCATGGATCACATTTTGAAAAACACTGCCTTGCAGAATGTGAGCTCCTTGAAAGCAGGGCCATTATGTTTTAGTGTTTTTGTTTGTTTGTTTGTCTGTTTTAAGAAATGCCTTCTATTTAATTTACAAACTTTATATAGCTTATTAAGATAAAGTAAGACAAAGCAAAACAAAAAACAGTGAAAATAAGATATTATACTTTCAAGGTCTGGGTCCTTCCAACCTTCAGTAAGAATTGTGAAAGTTGCGTTTATCAATTGGAATCACAAACCAAAATTCTGAATGGGGCCATGACATTTTATAGAAGGGATCAACACTTATTCCCAGCACGTGGGACAGCATCTGATCTAGTATGTATATACGTATGGATGATGCTCAATAGCACTTTTTGAATAAATGAATGACTAATTCTAGAATAAACCTGTTTCAAGGTAACAGACACTTCCATGGACAACTGATCCTAAATAATTTATTATCAAAACCTTCCTAAAACAAAATGTCGTATAAATACACATGTATATCTTTTCAAAATAATCTGTTCATCAAATTGGAAATCCAGGCATTACCAAACATTATGAAACACACTGATAAGAAAGACAGTGATACACATTCAATAGTGGAGGGTCCCAGAGTGACAGCCAGGAGTGGGTCGAGGAATGGATTTGAAGCAAAGGGAGAAGAAATAAACCAAATACACCAAACGAAAAAGGAAGGAAAAACATACCTCTATGCTTGGGACAAAGTATGTTCTCATGTGCACAAGAAGCAGGGACCTTGCTTGAGTCCCAGCCATGGGAGGACATGAAGAATGTTCCATCAGAGAGATGGGGAAAGAGATGCATCATGAGTCAAGATCCCCTTCCTGGCTCCTCTCCCTCAGTCTCAATATGGCATGAGTTTCATGGTTGCCAAGAACAAAGCAGAGAACTCCTCACCCGACAAAACACATGCTAGGACTTATCAGAACAACACTCGGCTCTGGTTTCTGCTTGCCTGATTCTGAAGACATTGTTCATTTTGCCACAGGGCTGGGAGGTGGAAGTAGGTGCTCCTGAGCACATGAAGCCAGGAAGCAGCAGTTGCTGTTGTGCAGTCAGAGTTCTATCTGACTCTCTTGCAGCCCCATGGACTGCAGTCCACCAGCTCCTCTAGGCAAGAATATTGGAATGGGTTGCCATTTCCTTCTCCAGAGAATCTTCCTGACCCAGGGATCAAACCCACATCTCCTGCAATGGCAGGCAAATTCTTCACCACTGAGACACCAGGGAAACCCAGGAAGCAGCAGAGAGATGGTCAAACCTTGAAAAAATGACGCAGCAACTGTTGTCCTGTTACCTTAGGTTTTCACAAACATACATTAAAACAAACCAACAATCAGAAAGACAATATATAAAAATCTTTCCATCCTATTGGCATACTTGAAAAGCAATCAAAGTCATTTCCTAGATATGCAGGTGTGTCTCTTGGCTGACTGTTTATGATGAACTTTGACTTCTATGTAGGCTGATAGCCAGCACACACCAGAGTAGAATTCAACTACTTCCCAGCAACTGTCCATTCAGGAAACAATAAAAACCAATTGAACTAATTGGTTCTAGAGATCTAATGTTGACTACAGCTCCTGAATTTTGGGACAAACCATGATGTCTTTGGGGCTTGCCAGGCAGTGCTAGTGGTAAAGAACCTGCTTGCCAGTGTAGGAGATGTAAGAGATGTGAGTTCAATCCCTGGGTCAGGAAGACTCCTTGGAGGAGGGCATGGTAGGTAACCCATTCCAGTATTCTTGACTGGAGAATTCTATGGACAGGGTAGCCTGGTGGGCTATGGTATATAGTGTTGCAAAGAGTTGGACACACCACACACACAGGATGTCATTGAGCTTCCCTGGTAGCACTAGTGGTAAAGAACCTTTTTGCCAATGCAGGGCTGGGAAGTTTCCCTGGAGTAGGAAATGACATGTACAGATGTGAGAGCTGGACGATAAAAAATGCTGAGCACCAAAAAATTAATGCCTTCGAACTGTAGTGCTGGAGAACTCTTGAGAGTCCCTTGGACTGCAAGAAGATCAAACCAGTCAATCCTAAAGGAAATCAACTCTGAAAATTCATTGGAAGGACTGAAGTTGAAGGTGCAATACTTTGGCCACCTGATGAGAAGAGCTGACTCACTGGAAAAGGCCCTGATGCTAGGAAAGACTGAAGGCAGGAGGAGAAGGGGACGACAGAGGATGAGATGGTAGGATGGCATCACCTCCTCAATGGACATGAGTTTGAGCAAACTCTGGGTGATGGTGAAGGACAGGGAAGCCTGGAGTGCTGTGATCCATGGGGTCGCAAAGAGTCAGACATGACTGAGTGACTGAACAAGAACCACAGGAAATGGGAGCCACTTCAGTATCCATGCCTGGGAAATCGCATGGACAGAGGACACTGATGGGCTAGAGTCCATAGGGTCTCAAGAGCTGGACATGACTTAAGGACTATACAATAACAAAATGATGTCATTGCCTAGTCAAAACTAATGCTTTCAAAAGCCTCCACATAACTTACAGGGAAAAAAAAATATTCCAATGTATTTGTCAGGACATTGAGGGATTTTCAGATTTCCTGTCTCTACCTCTTTAGTCACTTCTTATATTCTGTGCTTCAGTGACAGCTCACTACTCTAGTGACTTCTCTAAACATCTGGGCTGTGCTGTTCATTGCTGGTAGTAATGACTTCTGGTGCAATGCATGGGATCTGGTGCTAAACAAACTTAGGTTCAAAGCTTGGCTCCCTCACTGAATAATGAAATTATCTTGAGCGGGATTCTTAACTTCTGAGTCTTAGCTCTGCTGCCACTCAAATGAGCTTAAGGACACCTACCTCATGGTACACTGGGAGAACTGAAGTGAGATGATGTCTCTACAGTTCTTGACAAAGCCTGGAGCACATCAGGACTTATCTTCCTGACTCACCACCAGGCCTGCTTCTGCTCATCTTTCAGTCTGCCTCAAACGTCATTTCCCCGGTGCAGCCTTCTCTGCATGTACCCTCTCCATCTAGCCCTCAGCCAGAAAAAAGTCACTTCCTCTGCTCTTCAAAGCCACACTGTACATACACCTCAATTACTGCACTATTTCTTTTCGACAATGCAGCACATTTATTTTATTCTCATCTTCATTAATAGTAGATTTTAAAAGACACATATGTCCACATAATATTTATGTTCCAAATACTTAAAGTTCACACTTGCTACAGAGTAGTGCTAGTCACTCAGTTGTGTCTGACTCTTTGTGACCCCATGGACTGTAGCTACAAAGTAAGTTCTCGGTACATGCAGAACAAATCAATAGCTGTAGCGATCAAAGGGCAAATTCACACAATGGGTTCTATTAGTACATAGTAGAAGATGAGTTTTATATAGTATATCACTGTCTTATCATTGTTGGACATACTTAAGATTGAAACATATGTTCCTGATTAGCTTACATAAAGATTTATCAGGAACCAAATGCATGCTAGGCACTGTAGATATCAGAGACAATAAGACCTTTCTTCAGACAGTGACACAGCTCACAGGGTAGCTAGGGATACTGCGCTCAAAATTCCAGGGGCAGCCCTCAGAATTTGGTTACTCCAAGTGTTGTGTAACAAAAACCTCCTGATTCACTGTCTAATATCTACTTGCTTTAAGAAAGGGACTTTCAAAATAAAAGCAGGGAGAGAAATAACTATCTCTCAGGCTTCCCTGGTGGCTCAGATGGTAAAGAATCCACCTGCCAGTGCAGGAGATGCAGGCTCGATCCCCGGCCAGGAATAACCCCTGGAGTAGGACTTGGCAACCCACTCCCAGTATTCTTGCCTGGAAAATCCCAAGGACAGAGAAGTCTGGTGGGCTACAGTCCATGGGGTCGCAAAATAGTCAGGCATTGACTTAGTGACTAAATAACAGACAAACCAAGTATGAGAAAGTCAAAGAACTGCTCCCTAAGAAGCTACTTTTATAAATTCCAATGCTAAATATTCATAAAGCTTTCTGTGCTCATGAAGAAGTCAGTGAGCACTCCTACAGTTATGAAAAGTGCATATCCCATTTTCTTCTAGAGCAATACAGTCCAATACAATAGATATTTGCCAAATATGGTAATTATATTAAAATAAACAAAATAAAGTTTCAAAGTTAACTTCTCATTTGCATTAGCCACATTTCATGTCTTCAATAACTACATACAACTGGTGTTTTCCAGACTGAACATAGTTATAGAACACTTTTATTATCAGAGAAAAGTTCAACAAAACTGTATCGCACCTAGAGAATTAAAATGGAAATCTGTTTCTGAAAAATCTGATTATGCCCCTCTGTTCTCTTAATCCATTATTAATTGGTTTTAAAGCAACTGATAACTATTATCTTTTACATGGAAAAGGAAAAATATGAAAAAAAATTCAGGTCTGAAACATCTGGTAATCTTTATTTACAAACATAGAAACACTCCAATACACTATTAGACTTTTTCTTTTATGGTATCAGTTTGTTGAATTTTAAAAAGAGTCCTCTTCACATGATCTCTGTTGCATTTCCTTTTTTTTTTAAAGCTAATATTTTCATGTTGGTCGCTCAGTTGTGTCTGACTCTTTGCAACCCCATGAACTATAGCCCGTCAAGCTCCTCTGTCCAAGGGATTCTCCAGACAAGAATACTGAAGTGAACATTACAGCATACTAACACATATATATGGAATTGAGAAAGATGGTAATGATAACCCTATATGCAAAACAGAAAAAGAGACACAGATGTACAGAACAGACTTTTGGACTATGTGGGAGAAGGCGAGGGTGGGATGTTTCGAGAGAACAGCATGTATATTATCTGTAGTGAAACAGATCACCAGCCCAGGTGGCATGCATGAGACAAGTGCTCGGGCCTGGTGCACCGGGAAGACCCAGAGGAATCGGGTGGAGAGGGAGGTGGGAGGGGGGATCGGGATGGGAATACATGTAACTCCATGGCTGATTCATGTCAATGTATGACAAAACCCACTGCAATGTTGTGAAGTAATTAGCCTCCAACTAATAAAAATAAATGAAAAAAAAAAAAAAGAATACTGAAGTGGGTTGCCATTACCTTCTCCAGGGGATCTTCCCAACCTAGGGACTGAACCTGGGTCTCCTGCATTACAGACAGATTCTTCACTGTCTGAGCCACCAGGGAATATTTTCATAGGATTAAGGAAAAGGCTGAAGGTGGTTATATTGAATATTTCAAAATCTTCTCCCAAACAGATCCCCATTTTGTCAGTGTTAAATATCCATGGAAGTTTTAAGTTTGAATTCTAAAAGTTCAGTCATTATCATTTCAAGGATTAAAGAACTTTCAAAAAGTGTCCTGTAAAGATCAACTTATTCTTAATCTTCACCCATTAAAAATTTCTGTGCCTGTAATACATCTGAATATTCTCAAGACAGATCTCTCTTTGTAAGCAGTCTTCTGATGAATAAACGAGTTTCCTTTCTGAGAACTGAAACACTGGAAGATTTTGCCTAAAATTTACCCTTGTGAAGCAAATTTACTGTATCTCTCAATTCTTAGGGAGATGTAAATATTGGGTCCGCCAAAAAGTTCATTTGGGTTTTCCATTTACTCCAATGACTCTTTCGGCCAACTCAACGTTTAGCTGTTCAAATAATGTAAAGGAATCGCCCATGCCAAGGATAGAGACCTCTCATTTATCTTCAGAAAACCAGAGCTGGTGTTTCTTAAAGTGTGGTCTTGGACCAATCATGTTAGGGGTCCTCTGATCAGGAGGGTGTAACTAAGTATAGACACCTGTGCACTACTACCTAGGATCCCAGGTTTATTAAGTCATAACACAAAGGTTGGGGCCTAGCACTCTGCATTTGACAAGTTGGCAGGAGACTTGTGTACACATTCCAGTGTGACAGCCATTGCCATGGAAAAGGACTCTGCACTATATGTCTCCAACTTACTGAGCCTGAAGAATGAGGAATCTGATACTTAAAGTAGTTGCAAAGGTTTGCAACCGCAGACCTGTGGGATCACAGCCCAATGACCATATATGTAAACAAGTACTATATATATATTTTTTTCCCAAGGATATCCAATAGAATCAGGGCATAATCAATAGTTTTCTGCAGTGAGGAGCTATAAGAAAAAGAGCAGAAAATCAGTAAAGAAGTTTATTTATGTCACCATGGTACCTATTATACAATTAAGAAAAGCACCACACATGTAAGTTCTTATAGTCACACATTTGTGTAACCAAGCAATACAGACACATTCCAAGGGCAAGTTTACCCTCCTTTCCCCACAGTTAAAAGAGCTACTGTAACCTCTAGCCTCCAACCCCACCTTTGTATCTACTGGCCAGGAACCAGGGCTAAATCTTATTTTATTAGTTCTGTTTTATTCCTGGATCACTTTAGTTATTAGAGAGAACTTGTTGTATGGATGGATGAATGTATCAATGATAAACAGGGACAATAAATGGCACCTGGTGCTCTGAAAGGGCTCAAACAATTTTCAAAACTATTTGCTATTCCTAGTCCTGCATTGTGATGTATGAAACAGAAGAAAGAACTCATATTGTTGATGTAGACGAACTCACAACCTTGCCACTGACTAAATGCCTCTGAGACACCAAGCAAATTCTCTGTTCTCTCTGGCTAATAACTATGTTAATTTTTAGTATGTATGTTCAGTTGTTTGGTTGTGTCTGACTCCTTGCGACTCCACAGACTGCAGCCCACAAGGCTCTTCTGTCCATGGGATTCTCCAGGCAAGAATACTGGAGTGGGTTGCCATTTCCTCCTCCAGGGGATCTTCCCGACCAGGGATTGAACTTGCGTCTTCCTGTGTCTCCTGCATTGGCAGGTGGATTCTTTATCACTACATTGGAAGCAGAACTGGCCATGTACATTACCTGATTACTTCACTAGCACTCTGAAAACTACAGTTAGGTGAATCCCAGTTTACTTTTACATTTCCACTTATTTTAAGTGCTACCCTACTAAACAGGAAACAAATTAATTTCACCAATAGCTCACTAAGGGACCTCACATTGAGCAAGACTAGGGGATATCACTATCTTTATAAATATAAAAATCTGTGTATGCATTTCTGACTGCTTCAGACCAGACTATTTGACAACTCTAGGGATAGATCTGAAGCTAGAGGATGTGTCAGTCACTCAGTTGTTTCAGACTCTTTGTGACCCCATGGACTGTGGCCCGCCACACTCTTTTGCCCATGGGATTCTCCAGGCCAGAATACTGGAGTGGATAGCCTTTCCCTTCTCCAGAGGATCTTCCCAACCCAGGGATAGAACCTGGGTCTCCTGCATTGCAGGAGGATTCTTTAATGTCTGAGTCACCAGGGAAGTCCAAGTCAGAGGAAACTGATAGCAATGTGAAAGCTTTCTGTCCATAGCAACGTAAAGGATCCTGTTCATAACAATGCAAATTAATTTTGTCTGGTTGAATACATAAATCCCTGAAAGTTAAATCCTCATTTGAAATGAGTTTAATACCTTCCTGATTGCCTCATTAATTAATGAGTTAAATATAATCTTTGACTTATGTTCATTTTATGTTTCATGATTTTATTATTGTGAAAATTATACTTTAACATAGGAAAAATGGTCTCTAGAGTCCACAGTTATGTTTCAATGGGAATAAATAATAAAATTCATTCTATCATGAATATTTGATTATCTCTTTTAGGTATGAGATTACTAGAAAAAAAAGTCAAGTATTATTTCAGATTTTCCTTCTTAATTTCAAGTTGATAAAAACTAAACTACAAACACTAACTCTTCAACTACTTTTTGTGATTCAGTTTTTTTGTTACTGTTTTATTTGTTTGTTTTTAGCAAACAGTAAGAACCCTGTTAGCTCTTCACTTGTTAACTTAATATCAGTACCCGATAATTTATTAGAACAAATCACATAATGATAGGTTAAAAATAGAATCTAGAACTCTATTGATAAGGTTGATGTTGTCCTCCATGTTTATACTTATTTTCTAAAGCTAAAAAGCCTTTACTCTGAACTTCATACTTTCTGTTGGGATTCTCTACCCAAATGTCCCTCATAACCGCAAGCTAAAATTCAAATGAATTCATCTCATCAAACCCTCTAGTCACTTCTGTCAAACCTGTCTCTTCTCTACATTGTTTATTGTACTTCCCTTCTAGCCATCCAGTGTCTAAATAACAAGCTAAATCCTTTATGCAGTTCCACTGTCGTTCACCTTATCGGGAGTTAGAACCCTACTCCCATTCCCATTCCAGTAGTCAAGGACCCATCACCAGTCGCACGGTTTATGTCAATTATGTTCCAAAAGATTTCTCCACAGCCAGTCTCTCCATCTCAATTTTGTGGTCCACATGGATCATTGAGAAGGAAAGATTTCTTAGATCAGAAATATAGCTTTGACTCTGGCTACGTGGGTTGGCTCTCCCTGACGGGATAAAGGATCCTGAACATGAAATGATGACCCTCCACCATCTGGCCTTGTTTCCTCTGCAGCCTCACTTCCGATCACATGAGCCTTCAAAAAGGATGTTCCAGCAACAAACAACAGGGTAGGGTCAAATATTCCTGGTTCTTTCTGCCTTGAATAGTTTTTGCAACCTTTCCTCATTCCCTAACTTCCATCTTTCTGGCTATCTTTTTAAAAATACAGTTCAAAGCATTATTACTTATACTTCCTTAAACAGTTTTCTAGGCCCTTGCCTATTTCAAGGATGCAACTATTCAAACAACTATCCATGCAACTATTCAGACTTACTTTTATTATTGTACTAAAAAAATCCATTGTAATTAACCTGAATAGGTTTCCAGTGACTTATGGAACAATGAACTCCTTAAGGACAAAATTCAAAACCTACTACAAATTTTTAAAACCTGTTACACATATTTGAGTTCATCTCAACTAAATATTTAAGAACACAAAATACATTTCAATAGCGCAAACACTATATAAGTTTACATCTCTTTTAGATTCCTGCCTTGACATTTTACAAATAAAATCAGAAAGAAAAATTATATAAGTACTTATCACTTAACAATGCCAATATTCTTAGTGTAAAGGCTCTTCTGTTGTCATTACCAAGTAACGTCCTCTAAACAACTAGTAAATTGATAAATGGAACAAGAGATGTTATTCTAAAATCTTTCCCCAAAACATCACCATCAGAGTGACACAGAGATAGTGTAAGTGATATAAAAGAGATTGTCATAAATATTACTCAGGTTATTTTTTCTCAGTCCTTTACATGTCTTATACTTTCTTTTGCCTGTCCTTTCCATCACATAGTAAACTGTGAGTTTTATTCATGTTGGTTGGTAGACATTAAACATTTCACCAGATCCCCTATTTTATCTGGTCTTAGCTCCCTCAGATATTTCTAACATAGTATGTTAACATACTTTATTGCTAAAATTGCATACATTTACGTTCTAAATATAAATATGTTTTCACCAGATGACTATAAACATGGTTTGATTTTATGATAGCAAGGCCCAGATTTTTCAATATATTGTAAAATGTAAAACATGGAAGATTAAAAATCACTGCTCAAAGGCATACATGTTAAAAGAGAAATTAATAAGTAGCAGATGAACAGACCTTCAAAAATATCCTTTGGTAAGATTGAAATGACCCTATATAATTAATTCTGGGAAAAAAACCACCATATTTATTTCAAAAAATCTTAAAAAACTAACAACAAATAAGAATCTGGTGACCCTTACTATAAATAATGCTATATTACTGAATGGATATTTTTATATCATGATAGATGTTTCCTAAATAATGATAAATAATATTTTTTCTCTCCTAAACAATTTATTTGGAATCTGGCACTTCTGAATTTTCCATTACTCACTCGTAGGACAGCATATCACTACCTAATGTGATGGAATTGAAATTTACAAAGCAATATCCTCATTTACTAAGCACTGATAATGGTAGATGTGGGCCTAATGGACTCAGAAATTTCTGGACAGTCATTTTGTTTAGCTTAAAATATGCTCTAATCTCCCAGATACTGTATTCCATAATTAAACTCATTAAAGGATTTCTTGGTCCTAGCCCAGGGCTTTACATATGGCAACACTTAATAAGTATTTACTGAATAAATGCATGAAAAAATCCAGACATAAATAGCATCTATCACCCTCCTCTTCATACTGTGAGCATGCTTTCCTTCTTACTTTATGGAACATATAAAAGTCATATTATGGAAACTGCCTCAATTTCAGACCCTCCTTCCTACCAAAACACATGCACCATATCCATCTCTGTTGCTTACTTCCTAACACAATGGAAACAGTGCCTGTTTTCAGCCACTGTTAACAGATCCATCTAGGGGTTAGATTCCCTCTTCCTGCTTCTTCAGGTCTAATTCTACCAGTGCTTTGCCTGAACAATCCTATGCTATAAATCCTTCCATCTCAACTTTCCCTTTGGCAAACATGCTCAAGTCTCTGCCTTCTATTCATAAATATAGATTTTTATCTCCAAATCTTCCTTAGCTATTTTTCTTTTTGTATTTCTCATTATCCAGTACCTTGAAAAAAATATAATCTAAATTATATTTCTCCATGTCCTCACCTCTACTCTACTTCTCTCTCCACTATTATCTGGCTTCTATCACTCAAACAGTATAATTTCTACCTAGTCTTCTAATTCCAATGTGTTCTTTGTAATTTATATTAATTGAACATCATTTAATTGATCTAATATCTTAATAAACCAACAGAAAAGGCATATACATTATTCAACTAAATTTGCTGAAAATTCTGTATCACAACTTAGAAAAAACCCACAATTAGCTTATTTGCATGGAAATTACCATTCACATAACTGAATTCCAAAAATGTTCTAAAACTACTTCAAATCAAACCCAAAAATGTAGAAGAAAATGATAATTAATTCGTTGTTGTCTAAATGAAGAAGGGCTCTTTAAGAATTTTTAAAATAGAAGGATAATGTCTAAATATAAAATGGTAAAACATTTACATTTCAAAAATACATTAAACAAATGTATAAGGCAAGCACTACTCTATAATCACATAGAATAAGTAAGTATTATTAATATTTAAAATGTTAATAAGAACATATTTCACAAGAAAGAAACAACAATGGCTGTTAAACATAAAGTGTTCAGCTATAAAAGTCATAAAATAAATATGAATTAAATAAATGAACTATTCTTTCTTTACCTATCAAATTTGTAAGTAATTCAAATATAGCTTCCAACTCTAGTTAAACTGTGACTTAAGAGCAGCATTATACTAGCGGCTGCTAGAAAAGCCATCATTATATATAAATTTGATCAGTTCATTCATTTCTAGGTTTTTGAAGCTTCACCAAAAATAGTCAAGACATTTTACAATCAAGAAAATCATTAAGTGCCACCTAGTAACAAAATAACCAGAAGATATAAAACTGTAAGTTCAGGATCAGACACTATAAAACAATGGACTAGGCTGAAATACCTCCTGAAATTATCACAATTCCCTCTCATAATAGTTCTCTTACCAACTTACTCATATCCAACTTTTTAACGGGGGGGGGGTGGGGGGAAACCTATTCATTTAGTTGAAAATTAAGCTATAAAAGCAAATACTTCCGGGATAAATCCTTCGCACTAAGACATAAATGAAAACCTCTGGAAAATTGGTTTTTAATGACTGAAACAGAAGGGAATGCAGCAGGAACCCAAAAGAGACAAAGTGGACTCTCTGTGAGTGGGGAAACAGATGGTTAACTTGAGACCCAGAACACTAACCACAGGCTTTGCCTGATACCTAAAATTATGCTTTACATACAGACTCTTTCAAAGGCCCTTGTCCTGAATATTATGCTATGGTTCTTGCCTAAAAGGAAGCAGCTGTGGACACAGATGTGGCCTTACTCTGTTATTCAAGCCCCCATTGGATAAAAGCAGGTTAATACAGCTTTAATGGTGGCAGATTAGATATTTGGCCTGTTTGTTAGACGTAATTGAATCTGTGTTTTTGAGAACAGCTCTTGATGACGCACGATGTCACAAATCCAACCTAAGAAGGGCAATTCAAGATTTGGTGACAGAATACATATGTACTAACATGAAATGAATAAAAAATGCTGGGTATATAGGCAAAAGACATATGTAGATAAATTATGATGGAACTTTATGTTTTCAGTTGGAGCTATATTTCCTTATCTTGAAAAGATGGCTTCAACTGAATGTCTACATTTATGAATTGGGGATGCTTAGGAAAAACAAGTACAGGGCAAAAATATTTTTAAAATTAAGATTTTTTTGAGGGGAGAGGTGGTTGTCAACTACCTGGCTAAGTATTTGAAGTTATTCAGGTTGATACAGATTTTGGAGATCAAATTTGATCAAAAAAAGCAAGAGAGTTCCAGAAAAAAATTTACTCCTGCTTTAGTGACTATGCCGAAGTCTTTGACTGTGTGGACCACAATAAATTCTGGAAAATTCTTTAGGAGATGGGAATACCAGACCACCTGATCTGCCTCTTGAGAAATCTGTATGCAGGTCAGGAAGCAACAGTTAGAACTGGACATGGAATGACAGACTGGTTCCAAATTGGGAAAGGAGTACATCAAGGCTGTATATTGTCACTCTGCTTATTTAACTTATATGCACAGAGTATATCATGAGAAATTCTGGGCTGCATGAAGCACAGGCTGGAATCAAGATTGCAGGAGAAATATCAATAACCTCAGATATGCAGATGACACCACCCTTATGGCAGAAAGTGAAGAACTAAAGAGCCTCTTGATGAAAGTGAGAGAAGAGAGTGAAAAAGTTGGCTTGAAGCTCAACATTCAGAAAACTAAGATCATGGCAAATGGTCTCATCTGTTCATGGCAAATAGACAGGGAAACAATGGAAACAGTGAGAGACTTTTTGGGGGCTCCAAAATCACTGCAGATGGTGACTACAGCCATGAAATTAAAAGACACTTGCTCCTTGGAAGGAAAGTTATGACCAATCTAGATAACATATTAAAAAGCAGAGACATTACTTTGCCAACAAAGATCCATATAAGTCAAAGTTATGGTTTTTCCAGTAGTCATGTATGGATATGAGAGCTGGACTATAAAGAAAGCTAAGGTCTGAAGAATTGATGCTTTTGAACTGTGGTGTTGGAGAAGACTCTTAAGAGTCCCTTGGACTGCAAGGAGATCCAACCAGTCCATCCTAAAGGAAATCAGTCCTGAATATTCATTGGAAGGACTGATGCTGAAGCCGAAACTCCAATACTTTGGCCACCTGATGCGAAGAGCTGGCTCATTTGAAAAGACCCTGATGCTGGGAAAGACTGAAGGTGGGAGGAGAAGGGAATGACAAAGGATGAGATGGTTGTATGGCATCACCGACTCAATGGACATGAGTTTGAGTAAACTCTGGGAGTTGGTGATGGACAGGGAAGCCTGGCATACTACAGTCCACGAGGTCACAAAGAGGCGAACATGACTGAGCGAGCGAACTGAACTGAGGTTGATACAAGAATCAGAAAGCCGATGATCCCAATGAGTTTTTTATGTGGCAGTAACACCAATCAATCAAGGCAGTGCAATTTCAAAAGCACCACCATTATCTTTTTTTTTTTTTTTTTAAATTTTTTATTAGTTGGAGGCTAATTACTTCACAACATTTCAGTGGGTTTTGTCATACATTGATATGAATCAGCCATCTATGCGGCTTTCCAAGTGTTTTCCAAAATACAAACAGAATACTCTCACTGCTCTTATGTCTAAATGGGTTCTTTTTTAAATAAATAGTATGGGATAAAATGTAAACAATTCTAAGAGAGCATTTTTCTGAACTAATTATTGTTTACCCTTCCACCTGTATTTATTGAGCATCTATTATGTGTCAGACACCATTCTAAAAGCTTGAGAAATATCAGTGAACAAAATTTTAAAAAAGCAGCTCCATTTCTAGTTTTTTTGACCCAGCAATCCCACTTCTGGGCATACACACCAAGGAAACCAGATCTGAAAGAGACACGTGCACCCCAATGTTCATCACAGCACTGTTTATAATAGCCAGGACATGGAAGCAACCTAGATGCCCATCAGCAGATGAATGGATAAGGAAGCTGTGGTACATATACACCACGGAATATTACTCAGCCGTTAAAAAGAATTCATTTGAACCAGTTCTAATGAGATGGATGAAACTGAAGCCCATTATACAGAGTGAAGTAAGTCAGAAAGATAAAGAACATTACAGCATACTAACACATATATATGGAATTTAGAAAGATGGTAACGACAACCCTATATGCAAAACAGAGAAAGAGACACAGAAGTACAGAACAGACTTTTGGACTCTGTGGGAGAAGGTGAGGGTGGGATGTTTCGAAAGAACAGCATGTATACTATCTATGGTGAAACAGATCACCAGCCCAGGTGGGATGCATGAGACAAGTGCTCGGGGCTGGTGCACTGGGAAGACCCAGAGGAATCGGGTGGAGAGGGAGGTGGGAGGGGGGATTGGGATGGGGAATAAGTGTAAATCTATGGCTGATTCATATCAATGTATGACAAAACCCACTGAAAAATAAATAAATAAATAAAGGAAAAAAATAAAATAAAAAAGCAGTGCCACAACCATGCTTTCCAGTCAAAGGGACAGAGAATAAAGAATGAATGTAATAAATAAATTCTACCATATAAGTGAAGATGATAAGTGCTCTTGGAGAAAGAGAGAATAGGATAAAGAGGATTGGCAGTACAAGTGGTGGAGGCTTCAATCTGAAATGGAGGAACTGGATGAGCTAAAATGTATGTTGGAAAGGCAACACGGGATTCATGATTTGAAGACACAGGCATGGAGGAAATGAGCTTTGAGGATATCTCAGAAAACAAGGTCCCACTGTATAGCCCAGGGAACTCTGCTCAGTGTAATGTGACATTGGATGAGAGGGGAGTTTGGGAAAGAGTGGATACATGTGTATGTATCCCTTGAGTCCCTTTGCTATCCACGTGAAACTATCACAACATTGTTAAATGGCTATACTGCAATATAAAATAAAAAGCAAGTGTTGCAGGCTGACAGAAGAGTCCATGCAAATACCCTCAGTGGGGATGCATAAAGAATAGTAAGAACAAGTATAGCTCAAGCAGAGTAAGTGGGGAGAAAGGTAATAGATGAAAGTGAAAAGAAAGTGAAAGTGAAGTCGCTCAGTCATGTCTGACTCTTTGCGACCACATGGCCTATAGCCTACCAGGCTCCTCCATCCATGGAATTTTCCAGGCAAAAGTACTGGAGTGGATTGCCATTTCCTTCTCCAGGGGATCTTCCCAACCTAGGGATTGAACCTGAGTCTCCTGCATTGCAGGGAGATGCTTTACAGTCTGAGCCACCAGGGAAAGCCTGGCAATAAGAGATGATGTAATGACAAAGATAAGAAAACCAACTGCCTAGGACCCTGAGTGTGGTTGTAAGATCTAAAACTTTTACTCTGACACGAGGGGTCATTGTTGAAGGGCTTCACACAGAGGAGCAACATTGACTGACCGATTGATACTCTACCATGAATCCACAATAAGTAAAGAAGCAGACAGCAGTGCTGAGATGCTTCTGTAGTGGTAGGGACTAGGAATGATATTGGATACACAATCGTTGCAGCAGAAAAGATGGTGAGAAGTAGTCAGATTCTGGATTCTTCAGCAACTGGACTTGGTAGCAGATTGGGACTGATGTGTAAGAGAATAAGATGAGTCAAAGAGCTACTCCCCACGTCCCCGGGAACTCTGACAGAGCACCTGGAAGACTGGCATGCATGTGTGCATGCAAATTGCTTCAGTCATGACTGAGTCTTTGTGACCCAATAGACTATGGCCCTCCAGGCTCCTCTGTCCATGAAATTCCCCAGGCAAGAATACTGGAGTGGGTTGCCATGCACTCCTCCAGGGAATC
This sequence comes from Cervus canadensis, assembly GCF_019320065.1. NCBI lineage: Eukaryota > Metazoa > Chordata > Mammalia > Artiodactyla > Cervidae > Cervus > Cervus canadensis. The sequence continues at coordinate 29,570,228 of NC_057406.1, read as the reverse complement.
TTCCCGACCCAGGGACGGAACCTAGGTGTCTTATGTCTCCTGCATTGGTAGGAGGGTTCTTTACCACTAGTGCCACCTGGGAAGCCCTGGAAGGCTGGGATTAGGAAGGCTGAAGATGGAGCAGATTTAAAGGAGACTATTAGGAGTTTTATTTGGGACACATGGAATTTGAGATTTGTTTAGATATCTAAGTCAAGAGGTCATTTATTGCTGTTGGATGTATAAGTCTGGAATTCAACAGAGGCATCCAAGCTGGAATTATAAATTTAGAAGCTGTAAGCCTGAAACTTAATTTCTAGTTAACAGAACAAGAAAAGCAAAGCATTCATTGGCCACTTAACATAGACCAGGCCCTATACCATAAACTTTCACATTCCTTATGTCACTGAATTCTTGTAACTCCCCTGGTCTTTAGACTAGGCCATTTTACAGGCTAGTAAATTAAATTGAAAAAGTCTAAGTAAACTCTATGAGACTAACCAACTTTCCTTACGGCAATTAATTTTGGAAGAGGCAGAACTTGAATTCATATATATGCATTTCCATTAGCTATATAACCTCTTAAAGGCCCAATATGGACAGAAATGTATCTTACATTCCAGCTTTAATAAAGGAAAAAAGGAATCCAAAAAGGAGATGCAGAACTGTGAACAAACACACTCTAGTATCACAGTGTGTTGGTTTAGTGGCTAAGTCATGTCCGACTCTTTGCAACCCCATGGACTGTAGCTGGCCAGGCTCCCCTGTCCATGGGGTTTTCCAGACAAGAATACTAGAGTGGGTTGCCATTTCCTTCTCCAGGGGGTCTTCTCCACCAGGAACAGAACCTGGATCTCCTGAAGTGCAGACAGATTCTTTACCAACTGAGCTACCAGGGAAGCCCCAAAAGTCATTCAGTCGTGTCCGACTCTTTGTGGCCCCATGGACTATACAGTCCATGGAATTCTCCAGGCCAGAATACTGGAGTGGGTAGCCTTTCCCTTCTCCAGGGGACCTTCCCAACCCAGGGATTGAACCCAGGTCTCCCACATTACAGGTGGATTCTTTACTAACTGAGCCACAAGGGAAGCCCAATAACACTGGGGTGGGTATCCAATCCCTTCTCCAGTGGACCTCTGGCAACCCACTCCAGTATTGTCTGGAACATCCCATGGACAGAGGAGCCTGGCAGGCTAAAAAGTCCATGGGGTTGCACAGAGTCGGGTATGACTTAGCAAGTAAACCACCACCAGTATCATAACAAATGCCCTTAATAATGTGAATTAAGTTTAAAATTAAGCTTAATAATCCTTTGTAAAGAAAGAATAAAAATACACAAAGTATTTCAGAATTTGAATCAAAATGTTTAAGACATTTTACAGTTTTGCTTCTTAAATAAGTAAATTGTCTTCTTGAAAAGTTATCAGTTTCTCACAAGTCACTCTATTTTAATATGCCACCATGAGCCCAAATTGTGTACATATATATTAAACATTAAGTAATCTATTTTTTCAAAACAGACTATAAAAAGAATGGTTTATTCATTTGATATCATATTTTTAATTGTAAAATTCTATCTTTCAAATCACTTGGCTTTAAAGGTTAGTACGTTACTTCCCTTGTATTTTTAAGTATATAAAATATATACTTCACAGTGAAGGTGTTACCTTTTAGAAAAGCAACTTTGAAGATGTGATGAAGGAACTTGAGAAAGAAAGATTATATGGAAGACCCAATGTCATTACCAGGGTCCTTAAAAAAAAGGGAAGCAGAAGGATCAGTTACTAGTAGGAGATATAGGATGGAAGAGGTCAGAGCGATGTGATGTAAGGAGGACTTGATTTATCTTTGTTAGCTTTGAAAGTGGAGAAAGAGGGTCATAAGCCAAGGAAACTGGTCAGATTTTAGAAACTAGAAGAGAGAGGGCATGGATTCTACCCAGAACCCAGAGAAAAATATGCAGTTCTGGGCAACACCAGGATTTTAGCCCAGTGTGATCAGGATCAGATTTTGAACTACTGAACTGTAAAATAATAATTATGTCTCTTGAGAAACCTATATGCAGGTCAGGAAGCAACAGTTAGAACCGGACATGGAACAACAGACTGGTTCCAAATAGGAAAAGGAGTACCTCAAGGCTGTATATTGTCACCCTGCTTATTTAACTTATATGCAGAGTACATCATGAGAAACGCTGGGCTGGAAGAAGTATAACCTGGAATCAAGATTGCTGGGAGAAATATAAATAACCTCAGACATGCAGATGACACCACCCTTATGGCAGAAAGTGAAGAGGAACTAAAAAGCCTCTTGATGAAAGTGAAAGAAGAGAGTGAAAAAGTTGGCTTAAAGCTCAACATTCAGAAAACTAAGATCATGGCATCTTGTCCCATCACTTCATGGCAAATAGATGGGGAAACAGTGGAAACAGTGTCAGACTTTAATTTTTCTGGGCTCCAAAATCACTGAGGATGGTGATTGCAGCCATGAAAGTAAAAGATGCTTACTCCTTGGAAGGAAAGTTATGACCAACCTAGATAGCATATTAAAAAGCAGAGACATTACTTTGCCAACAAAGGTCTGTCTAGTCAAGGCTATGGTTTTTCCAGTGGTCATGTATGGATGTGAGAGTTGGACTGTGAAGAAAGCTGAGCGCCAAAGAATTGATGCTTTTGAACTGTGGTGTTGGAGAAGATTCTTGAGAGTCCCTTGGACTGCAAGGAGATCCAACCAGTCCATCCTAAAGGAAATCAGTCCTGAATATTTCATTGGAAGGACTGATGCTGAAGCTGAAACTCCAATACTTTGGCCACCTCATGCAAAGAGTTGACTCATTGGAAAAGACCCTGATGCTGGGAGGGATTGGAGGCAGGAGGAGAAGGGGACGACAGAGGATGAGATGGTTAGAAGGCATCACCGACTCTATGGACGTGAGTCTGAGTAAACTCTGGGAGCTGGTGATGGACAGGGAGGCCTGGTGTCCTGTGATTCATGGCGTTGCAAAGAGTCGCACATGACTGAGTGACTGAACTGAACTGAACTGAATGCTATCAAGTTTGTAGCAATTTGCAGTAATAGAAAATGTATACAATTAGCTTAAAGGGTATGTTTTCTTTATAAGTGAAGAGATATTTTAAAATTCATTCTTGAAGCATTTACTGAAAGTCTAAGATGTGCCAGGCTGAGGAACCTGGGATTAAAAGTCTGAGATGTGCTCTATACAGTCGGAGGTGAATAGTTTTTGTCATGTGTATGAACTGGCTTGTATATGCACACATTACATCTGGGTACACAGATGTTTATATGCATGTGTATGGCAACAGAGTAACTGAGAAAAAGAGCAGATTTTAGAAATCACCTTAAGCCAAGTATATAAGCCAATGAGGAAACTATAGTTCAGTTGGGCTATAAAGTTTGGCGTCTATTAATACTTTCTCACATCCGACTAGCACTTCTTTTCCTTAGCTAATAATGTGGAAGTTAAAGACTTTCTCCTAAGATTCTGATATGAACAATCCCTAAATTTCAACTGTGAATCAATCAAAGAGCCTTGTGAAGACAATCAGCTGTCTTAGCATTTTCCTCTTAACTCAAAATTTTCAAGCTAAGGAACCATTTTATCTTTTCTAATGGTAACTATAAATTATTACAGACTCCATTACATTTGAAAAACTGCAATTTAAAGATAATGAACCTCACAATGGTCTATAAATTCTGAAGAACTGTAAAAAAATATGTCTATTGTAAAATTAGTATCCAAAATAAGCTACCACACATGGAAATGTATTGATGTAAAAATTATGACACTTCAAAAACATGCATCTGAAAAACTTAGTTTCTTAATAATATCAATTATTCCATATGCCTCGAGGCTCAAAAATACAAATTCAAACTAGATGACACCTTAAGATAGAGAATGATCCAAATGCATCTATATAACTTATCTATGTCTAGAGCATTACCCATGCCTTCTCTTAAACATCAGTTTTTTACCCTTTCTTACACTGCCTCTTATAGGCAGAAGGGAATGTCACAGAATGAAGTAATGAGTTGGGATTCTGGTGTTTCCTCAATCCCTAAAGAAGAATAAAGAATATAGAGGAAATCAACTAACCAATCAATCTCAGGCTTAGTTTCTTTATAGAAGTTAGAAAGATTAGAGAAGATGATGTCAAAATTTCTTTTATAGTTGTGTAATTCATTCATTCATTCATTCCACAGACACATTCTAATGGCCTTCTGTTGGTCAGACCTCCTCTAGGTATGGAAAACATTACAGTGAACACAGCAGAAAAAGGCCCTGACTGATCTGACTCAGATAAGGAAGACAGAAAATAGGCAAACACTTTTGGGCATGCTGCTTCAGAGAAGGTGCTGTTCATAAGCGATCTTTGAATTGATACCAGAATAAAATGAGAAATTAAGCCACAGCCCCATCCATGGTACGGGCTTTCTATTACAGGCAGGAGGACCCCTTCTAATGGCCCCTTCAAAACTTAACTAGCTAGGCCATCCTGTCAACTAGATATATGTTCTGTATGATTGCTGGACTCTCAATCTTAACTAAAAATGTTAAAATGATTGTTAAAAAAAACATATAAGTGATTATTAGAATTTAGCTGATCCTTACTGTTTCCTAGACATTTCCATTTATAGACTGAAAACACATGGGGGATGGAGCAAATCATGTTAGTACCAAGTGCTAAACCCCAAATAATAATTCCTACAAAAATACATGAGATAGATATATAGATATATATATCTATGTATATATATACATGGGCTTCTCTGGTAGCTCAATGGTAAAGAATCCACCTGCAATGCAGGAGGTACAGGAGATGTGGGTTTGATCCCTGGGTTGGGAAGATCCCCTGGAGGAGGTCATGGCAACCCACTCCAGTATTCTGGCCTGAAGAATTCCATGGACAGGGGAGCCTAGTGGGGTACAGTCCATAGGGTCGCAAAGAGTCAGACATGACTTAAAAAACTGAGCATGCGTGCATATATATACACATATACACACATGCATATACACATACTATATGTATACACACATACATATATGTGTATGTGCCCACAAGCTATATATATATGCACACACATATATGCATATATACACACATACGTGCGTGCACGCTAAGTCGCTTCAGTCATGTCCAAATCTTTAGGACCCTATGGACTGTAGCTCGCCAGGCTCCTCTGTTCATGGATTATCCAGACAAGAATACTGGAGTGGGTTGCCATGCCCTCCTCCTGGGGATCTTTCCAACCCAGGGGTGGAACCCAGGTTTCCTGCACTGCAGGCAGATACTCTACCATCTGAACCACTGGGAAGTCCATGTGTTTATACATATATATGTATTATACACTCATAATATATAGGTGAGGATAATGTTAGATTAATATTATTTTGTAAAGTTTCATTTACAAACAGATGAGCAATGATTTGTATTCCCTAATTTTTAAAATTTCATTCCATACAAATTGCAAAGTTTAACAAATACAGAGGTTGCTGAAGTCACCATGGAGGCTCTAATCCTCTAAGAGGATGAGCTGCTTAAAGTTACGCAAATTACTTAGCATAAGACTGGAATAATGACAACTTAATGCGCTAAATCTGTTACGTCAAAAGCAATAATGCCATCATTTCCATTACATTATGTTCTCAAAAATCTAACAACCGTTTCAGTTTTATTACCATTGCATCGAACTAACATAGATATTGAAAAACAGTCTGGAATAATCATTTAGAATATTTAAGATCACTGCAAAATAGTTTCATTTTTGTAAATACTCCTTTGGTATAATTTTCTAGGAAAATGAGAATAGTAAAATTTAATTTCTTAATTCTATGAATAACTTCCAACCACTTCCACTGACTGAACTAAATACAAAATTTTATTCCATTTAAAAACCCCAAAGTTGATATAAAAATGTTGAGGAGATAATTTTATACATAATTAGAGGAGTGGTATTGTTCATACCTGCTTAAAATACTAAATCACATATTCCTTCATTAAGGTAATTTCACAGAAATTCACTTAGCACTTTCCAAACACTGAGTTTACATAGATTGTATTACTACAGACATCTTTCAATGGATAAAGAAAATATTATGTTTGACTCAATGAATATTTTCTCATTTCTCACTTAATTATTCTATCTTACTTTTAAAAGTTAGAGACACCCTCCAAGTAAGATACAATACGTGTATTTTTAAAGACTTTGAGGAAATCCATTTGAACAAATATTTTGTTATATACTTCTGCTTAGCAAACTGGCTGAAGAACAGTCCAAAAAACAAATATAGAAAATAATTCTGAAAGAAGAAAGGTAAAAAGAATTTTAGATCATATCAAACAGAAAAATATTCAAAGTCTGAGTGAAAACTGGTGAGGGGACCAATTTTAGATCAACTTTAGATAGTGGGCCATTTTTTTTTTTTAACAATATGGGCAAATATTTTAAATTTCAAAATACATTTTCTTCTTTTAAACAATATATTGAAGATTGCTCCTTATTATGTGAGTATCAAAATACATTGTCACTAGTCAATGGCCATTTGCCTTCAGTCAAAAATAACAGATGATACACATTCCAAGTGAAATAAATTGGACTAAATTTTAATTAGATTATTGTGTTCATGCTGCATTCCACTAGATAACATATATACGAACACATAGTTTCTGTTTTCAACAGGTCCCTTCACTTATAGGAAAACACTTCAATGTCTCTCTATGTACTGGATTTCATTTTGATTAAAATATACTCACAAAACAGAATGACTGAGAATTGTCTGACTAAAAGAATTTGTGTCAGGGCTTCCGAGGTGGCTCAGTGGTAAAGAATCTGCCTTGCAATGTAAGGGACAGTAGCTCGATCTCTGGTCTGGGAAGATCCCACGACACAGAGCAACTAAGCCTGTGCACCGCAACTACTGAGGCTGCGCTTTAGAACTCGGCAGCCGTAACTACCGAGCCCACCCACCCTGGAGCCCATGCTCTGCAACAAGAGAAGTCACCACAATGAGAAGCCCGTGCGTGGCGACTAAGAGAGTAAGCGCCCTTTGCTGCAAATGGAGAAAAGCCAGCGCGGCAACAAAGACCCAACAAAGCCAAAAACAAAAAAATAAAATAAAATTATTTTTAAAAAAAAACGAATTCATGTCAGTTTCATTAGAGTGAAAAGAAATTGTTGTCTGGCTTCTACAGAAGTGGCAGAGAGATGCTGGTCAGGGGCACAGCTTAGGTTCTAAGGCTCTGTGACTTAGGCAAAGCAAGTGACCTTAGTGACTTCATGCTAAACTCAGTTCTCATCTGTAAAATGGGAAGAACAGTAGTTTGAAACAGGTAGGATTGTTGGGAGGACTGATGAATACATGGGTAAAATGTTCCATAGATACTTGACACTGGTTATTACTCTGTAAATGTTATGTGTTAATAATGATGGTAAAGGAAACAGTGATATGAACAGAAAGAATATATGCAGGTTGCATACATTTGTCACACTCATTGAAAAGTACCCTAAGGATCTGTGTACCTTACTGCATATAAATCATCTCTCAATAAAATAACTAAAGAAAAAGAACACACATAAAGATAGGAAAACAGGGAGAGAGAAAAGATAGAGACCACTTGATTCTATTAAACTGAACAAGTTTAACAAAAGTCATTTGCATGAAACTACATCTTTGCATTAGTCTAGCTATACAAATACTACCATTGACTCTTATACCTGTCTTATATATTCAAAAATCAGTTAATCTCATTTTTCAAAATTATAAATTCTGAAATAGACATAGGAACAATTTCAGGAGTATTCCATAGTCAATCTGTAATTGCCTATGAAAGCCTTTACTTTTATTGCTTACCTGCAACAGTTTTGTAAGGGTTCATTGAACAGTACAGTAACAAAGATGACTAAGAATGATCTTAAACAAGTGCATGGCAGCCAGTGAGAAGCTACTGCACATCAAGCATAGTGCCAAGCATTTGATATACCTTTTATTATTATAATCTTACCAGAAACTCTACAGAAGTGGATTCTGCAACCTATCAACAAATATGGTCTGTGGAACAGTTAGACAAAGGACAATGTCCAAGGTTTCCTGGTATCAGAGCATAGATTTGGAACCCATGTCCAACTCCACCAGCTGGATTTTAATCACTACTTTCTGAAGGGCCAGAAGTGAAAAACACAACTGTGTGCCAATTTTCTACCCAGATATCTAACAGAAGTGTGAGTTTTGATCCATCTTTTGCATGTGTCAATGCAAGGGGGCAACCATTTACTTTAAATTCTTGTTTTTTACTGCTGTTGCTTTTACATATCTGTATTTAAAAGGAAGAGAGGGAGAAAGGAAGAGAGACATTGTTTTTCATCATGATATTCTATATCAGGTATACAAATAAACAAAGTTCAGTCCTATTGGTTCAAAGTCCAACAGATAAAGAAAAATAAAACTTGATGAAATCAAGTAAAAGCCTTATAACTTGATTTTGAAATAAATTTAGATATAGAAAATAGTCCCAGAGTATATCCTTCTATCAGGAATACCTCATATTTTAATTCACAAACTCCGTGGTGCCCACCAACCTAGGAGACTTGGGATTTTTTATTATTTGATGTTAGGGTAAATTTTGGTTTAATAGAACAGGCAAAGTTATCACTCTGTGTAATGGAGATTGTGGAAAATGCTTACTACGGATTAATGGGAAAACTATAGGACATAAGTTATATTTCTTGTGTTCAGTTTCTTTTAGTTTAGCATACAACCCTAGGAAGTCTTTTCTGCTACATCACATGGTTCTGTATAGTTCATTGGCTCATATTCAACGAATTGGTAAATAGTGGGGTAGCAAAAGATATATGACTTATGTGAAGCTTTTTTCCCCAGCTGGTTAAAGTTTAGCCACCAATTTACAGAGGCAGAACACAATGTTTACCAGCACAATGAGTAGAACAAGACACATTCTCACCCATTTACTCCCACCCCATTCTTTGTTCACTTTGATTCATGGGTCTCTCTTGGAATTTAGCAATGTGTGTTTCCCTGATCTTGATGTATTTTGCCCTTGCCTCCACTTCGAAGAAGGCACAAATTTTCATTTCTGTCCAACAATCTACCCTCACCTTTTTTTTTTAAATTAAGGTAAAGTTTTATACTTAATGTACCATTTCTTTCTTTATCTGTACTAACTTGTGGTTCTAATGCCACTAGGGGTTTGTTTAGATTTACTATTCTTCTGTTAGCTTTCTGGTTACAAAGTTGCCCAAGTTCTGAGTGGTCTGTTCCACCTCTTTTACTCACGGTCATATTTTTTTCATTTATTGTTCGTTTTTTTGGTTTTTGCTTTGTTATTTGTTTAGTTTTTAAGGCACAGTTTGCAAAACCTAGGTTTCATATATAACATGATAGCAGAAATACTTGCCCAAGATTTTAACTTGTCAACGAGGAACACTGAAGTACAGAAGCCTCTTAAAATACATTCATTTAAGAGACTATAAAGAATTTACTACATTTCAAATAATCATACATATATAGACATACATATAGATATATAGATTTAAATCAAGACAAGCTATGTTTCTAGAATTGGCAGGTATAAAGTACTTTATCAATTATACTAAAATCACATTAAGGTATGTTTTTAATCTTATGAAGATGTTTCCTAAATAAGTATTTTCTTTAGGGAACTATCGCTGGCAGCTTCCACCACAGCAGCCTGCTTGGCCTCCTGAGAAGAAGCATCTGACACTACAGTTTCCATGATAGAACAGATGTGTCTCAACACATAAAATAAACAACTGTGATAACATTGAAACTTTTAGATAAAATGCAGAACAAAATTCAAGGATAATTCTTCTTCATGGAACTTCTTACATTTCCTGGGCTGATTCCCTTATATGTGGCAAGGATGGTATTAAGGATATAGACAGTAAGATAAATGATTATCTTCTGGAACCCTTCCGACCTCCTGTGTCACATTCATGTATATATATGTCACATACATACATATATATGTGTGTGTGTGTGTGTCACATTCATATATATATATATGTCACATTCATACATATACATGCACACACATACATGTATCCTATATGCAAAGTCTGGCAGCTGTGGTTGAAGAATGCTTTCCTTGAATATATAGCCCAACTCAATGAGAGAGAGTTTAAGTTCAGAAGCAATACTTCTTTGGTCCAATACAGCAAAGCAAATCAAAAATTGTGTTTTTTGAAACAAAGTATACTTCTTAAATCCTCAAGTCAGGTACACAATTTTGGATGAATTCCAACAACTGAATACAGACACCTGACTGAAAAGAAAGAATCAAAGTAAATTATCTGTATGGCTCTAAAAGGACTTGGCCCATGAGATGACAGAGGTAATCCGGAGGGCACCACGCGACCTAAGGACATTAGGAATCACAGCCGCCATGTCAGATTTCTGAGGATTAGCTGTGTGTGTGGGCATGCCCGTGTGCACACATACACACATGCCCACATGCTCACACAAGGGGAAAGGGTTGGCTCCATTATAGTGACCTGGAAGGCCAGGACATTTTAACAAGTATCATTCTGATAAGCCAAACACACCCTCATCCATGGTAAAGAGGGTTGCCCCTCTATACCACAACTGTGAACAGATGACTGTGAATATCAGCAGGTTTGTGTGTTTATCACTTCATTTATTCTTCCATTATGCATCCATTCACCAGTTAAGAATATCAAGTACCCAGTGTCGGATAGTCAGTTCCTGCTTCCTTCCCCACAGACAAGGCAGGTACCATGAGCAAGTCCAGCACAGCTGTTTTCTGTAATTTTAATCAGTTCCCACTTCTCACCACTGACTCCAATCCAAAGGAAAGGGGTCAGAACCCTAGCACAGTATTTTTTAACCTCTGTTGATTTTTATAGACTTCAAGAGTGACAAACAGGAGCAAAATATTAATCAAATTCAAGCCATTCTTGTAGTCTGACGATCTAATGAGAATAAAAGCAATATAATTTAACATGCAGAATTCCTTCAATGCATAATAGAAACCCAACAGACCAAAATTTTCATCTTGACAGTGAAATGCCTGAAGAGTTATGCTCTCATTTTTGTTTTAATGATCAGATAAATGTTGTCCATTTGGTTTCTCAGCAAAGAAATCCAATTAAAAACTTAGCAGGCACTCTCCTACACTTCTCGTGGGAGTGTAAATTGGTACAACCTTCTTGAAAAGCAATCTGGCAATATGTATGGAAAGTTTTAAAATGTTCATACCATTTGGCTTAATAATTCCACTTCTAGGAACATTTTTATAAAAAGATCTACAACTTAAGATTTTTTTAAAAAATCTCACTATTATTTGTAATAGGGAAAATTAGGTAACAACACAAAATGTCTAAGAGAGTAAGTTATATCATAGCCGTGGAGTAAACTGGCATACAACCATCAAAGATGTTTTTGAATACTTAATACCTGAAAAAAGAGCTTAAATTTAAAAGGATATTCAAAATTAAACATTCTCTACTGTTGCACCTCTATGTAAAGTACAACAAATGATTGAAGGTACATAAAACTTTATCTCAGAGTCATAAGATTATAATGATTTTTTCTTTAACTTCTTTGTATTACCCTAACTCTAATCGCTGAGCTTGTGGTTACAAAGGGAAGTAATCTAAAATCTGAAAGCATTTCAAATTTGGATGGATATTATGCTAGATTCTAGGGATAAAGGTTCAAGCCTGACTGTTTATCCCCACTCCCTACCACCGCATCCCCTGGTCCAAGCATCTACCAGTGTACTTTCTGACTCTATGAATTTGACTATTCTAAGTACCTCATGTAAGTGAAATCAAACAGTATTTGTCTGCACCCAGTGTATATGGGAATGCATTTTTAAGGTTAACTTAATATATGTCCTACAAACAGATCGTACCATCTTCTTTCAAGGAGACGGATGATGGTGAGAGCTGCACAGTGTGAATGTACCTAGTGCCACTGAAATGCACAGTTAAAAACAGTTAGAATAGTATGCTTTATATTACGTGACTTTTACCAAAATTAAAAAAAAAATTAAAAAGGAAAGTAAAGGTTCAAATCTGAATCCAGAGACATAGATTATCAGAGTATGTGTCAAAGACCACAGAAGAGCTGCAAAACAGGCAGGAAGGCAGGGAGAAGACAGCAGAATCTCATGTGTGAAGTAGGTGGCACAGTTGGTAAAAAAAAAAAAATACACCTGCTAATATAGGAGATGCCAGAGATGCCGGTTCAATCCCCGGGTCATGAAGATCCCATGGAGGAGGGCATGGCAACCCACTCCAATATTCTTGCCTGGAGAATCCCGTGAGCAGAGGAGCCTGTCAGGCTATAGTCCATGGGGTCACAAAGAATCAGACATGACTGAGCAACTGAGCATGCAAACATATTTCTATCAGGCAGAGTTAGGGCAAAAGATACAGCATGGAAATTCATAAAACATTCTCTTTTCCTCTGTCCATTTTTCTCAAATTGAATATTTTAGACAAAAGATGTATCTGAATAAACACATACTGTACAATTTATTTACAACAATCTCATGCATCCTAAATCACTTTCATGATGAAACTGAGTGGGACTGTATTGAGGACAGCTTGCCACCAGAGCCAATAAAACACACATTTTATGCAGAGCTGTTTAAAATCTCATTTGTTCTAATTATCTTCAGTTCATCCTTAATAAACACTGAGTGGAAAAATTTTTTTTCATTCTAAATTTTCCACTACAGGGCAAAATATTCTTAAGTACTGCAGTGCAGAATGATATGTATTGCTATCCACTTAGAAGCAGAAAAGTAAATAAATGTTACTTTTTCTTCATACTTGGTTAACTAAATTTTAGAAAATGTACTCCATTGTAAAGGGAACGTTTATTTGTAATGTAAGGATAAAAAAATTCTAGGTCAAAACTCTCTTTCTCTCTCTAAATATATATATATATATGTAGTATGTGTGTGCGTGTATATATACATATATATAGTGTGTGTGTATATCATGGTCATAAGACGTATTATTGCATTAAAAATGTATATACACAGCATTATATTTGAGCCTGCCACCCACAATTGTGTTTCTTTGACCTAAATCCAGTGAAATCAACAAAATTAAAAATTTGCCTTTGAATTTGTATACACGATTATCAACATTTTGATAAAATATATGAGGCCTGAGTGTACTACAGTGTATTATACTATCAAGAAAATAATATTTAAAAAGCCATTCTTCAGAAAAGTTAAAGGTCATGAAAAGCTATAAGGCTTTTCTTTCTCTATAGAGTTGAATGGGGTGAGGACCTAGGAAAATGAAAGGCTTCAGCCACTTCCGGAACAGCTGTACCCATGTCACTCATTCACATTCCTTCTCATCAGAGTGGCCTGAAGATGATTTTATGTAGATGGTTCAATTGCACAAAACACACTTGCTTCTTTTGAATCTAAAATTAGCAGTTAAAAGGTGAAATGCTCCTACGGTAGTGTGCATAACAGTGAAATAACAAAATTGTCCAAATCTCCATCAAAACAGCAAATTTATACATATCATGGTATAGTCAGAAGAAGAGGGCGACAGAGGATGAGATGGTTGGATTGTACCGACTCAATGGACACGAGTTTGAGCAAACTTCGGGAGAAGATGAAGGACAGGGAAGCCTGGCGTGCTGCAGCCCATGGGGTTGCAAAGAATCAGACTGTGCATCTAAACAACGAATGGTACAGTCATACCGCGGAATACTCTGAAGCCAATAATAAGCAGAGTTCAGGAGGGTGTGAGTGAAAGTGAGTGCATACGTGTACAGACAGAGAAGTAGTTGTATTTTATGTATGATCATTTATGTATATGTATGTATAATGTATATGTATTGTTTTCATGTATGTATATTTATATATGCATACAGAGAGAGATGATCAAGATATACTGCTAAAGCAAAAAAAAAAATCAATTTTTCTGAATAGTCCATGTAAAATGAATTCATAAAGTAATGATGGTGCAATTAATAATACTTGCTTAACCCATGTCTACCCAGGGAGTACCCATCTATACATTTCATTCATAATAACTCATTTATCTCTCACAATAACCCTGAATTATTGGTTCTATTATTTTCCCCATTGAACTGATAAGGAAACTGAAGCAGAATAACCTGCCAGTATTGCTTCTCAAGTCACGCAGCTAGTAAGTATTTTTGTCTGTAATACTGCATCTGCTCCTCATTCCCAACTCATCTTCCTTCTCTGCTTTCAGGGACATCACTGGCAGTCCAGTGGTTAAGGCTTCACCTTCCAGTGAAGGGGGGTGTAGGTTGGATCCCCGGCCAGGCAGCTGAGATCCCACATGCCTTGCAGGCAAAAAAATCAAAACACAGAAAACAGAAGCAGTATTGTAACAAATTCAACAAAGATTTAAAAGAAGAAAAAAAGAAGCTTATTTCTACCCATGGCTACGTGAAAAAAAAGAAGCTGATTTCTACCCATGGCTTTGCTTGGACTCCTGAGTCTATGGATTTAGCTGATGAGAATGACCCTCAAAGGTGAGGTGGAGAAAGGTGGTAGAAGTGGGAGCTTCACACCCGCCTCCAGTGCCTTCCTTTCTGCTCACTGCCGTGTAGTGATCCAACAGCGTCTGCTTGAGACCACAGTTTCTGCTCTGTAACCATTTCCTACAGCTGAATTACAACACTGAATTACAACAGCCTCCTCTCTCCCTGTGCTTTCGAGCCCAGAGTAGGGGGTGCGGTAGGGCATTCCCCTTTCACTAACCAGGTTGCCTCACCATCCCTTGCTTCCCTTCACATCTCTATAACTAGTCGCTTCCTCAGTCTTCAGTCACTTTGGTTGGGCCTTTCCTGCTAGAACCCTGACTCATGGAGTAGGAATGAGTGTGAGTCACTCAGTTGTGTCTGATTGTTTGCAACCCCACGGACGGTAGCCCACCAGACTCCTCTGCCCACAGGATTTCCCAGGCAAGAATATCAGACTGGGTTACCATTTCTTTTCCAGGGGGTCAGACAGGATTCAAATCCAGGCAGTTTTATTCCAGAATCTGTGCTTCACCTCTATCCATCACGCAATTCTGCCTCCTCAGTAAGGCAGTATGTGTGTCTTTTGTAGTATTAAAAGGCTGTGCACTAAAATATTGCTAGGAGTTTTATCTGGGAAGTAGGATTACAGGGGAGCATAAACTTCTCTATTTTATAGTTCTACAACATTTAAATTTTACTTTATATTTTTTCCAATAAATATGCAATAGAGTGTTATATAATGACCATTAATGAGAAGACAAAGGGATTTGATACCACTTATTACTACTGACTATTACTTAAAGAAATCTGGTATACCTGTAGAGTAACCCTTCAAGGATGGATACCCACTTCAAAGTTAAAATTTTAACTTTGACTACAGGCTTTTCTATAATATTATGGAAAATCATTCTCTAGCACAGAGATCTAGACAATATGCTATGCACTGTTACTCTTGAGTTGCAAAAAAAAAATCCTTGAATAGGAAAATAGAACGTTATTATTTCTCATATTTGGTAATAGCCAAAGAGATGCTGAGAACTGGCTTTTCTGATGAGATGAGAACCAAAACAGAGAAACATTTAATATTACACTTTTAATACTCCAGAATTTAATAATGATGGAATCTTATAGCTTCCTTTGGGGCATTATTAATGTTTAATAGAGTAAACATGCTTCAGATTTCATCATACCTGTATGATCAGGCTATATAAGCAATATTTTATAGGGAGCTGGAGTTTAAAGTCACATTTCAAGCTCAATGTACATATGCACCTCTCCGCTTAGTCACAATGCAGAGAAGTCTTCTATGTCCCTCTTACATGCTGCAAATGCAACATTCCCACATCACTTCTTCAACGCTCATGGAGAGCTTCCCACAGAACAAAGGGCTTTAGGAAGAAAATGGGATTCAATTACTAACAGTCTTGCCCCATCACTAGATACTTCGGAATACTTCCCTTCTGAACGTTCAAAGATAACTGCTATAATTTTTTTGATACATTAAAAAATTCAATCTTCATGTTTAAATCATAATAACAAATATATCTTCCTGAAATCTATGGAGCTCAAGCAATCAGTGCTTGATATGAGTACCTAACATCAAATTAACTAATTCTATGCAATTAAAGACATCATAAAAGACTAATATTTCTCCTTCAGTTCTTCCCATCTTTCAGCCCTTCTTAACGTGAAATGTGAAATCCATCAGTTGCACTTGTGATACTTCCTAAAAGGCAAATTTAGCTTAACAGAAAAAATGTAAACCCAGAAGCCCCCCACATCTAGGTACAGGAAACCTCCAGATGTCATTCAAATCCAGCTCTCCTACCAGGGATTTAGTAATGAATGACTGCCAGCGGGAAATATGCCACAGCCCCTAATCCTTTAGCCTCCATGACGTCAAGACCTCAAACATGTGGAAAAAATCCAGGTCATTCATTATTAGAGCGTAAATGTTAACAATCAATGTCTCCAAGCTGTGGACGTTATTCTGCCCTAAGACCCATCTGTCATCAAAATCTAAATCAGTGAACATTACTCTCAGACTTTTTCTCACTAGAACAAAAGCTATGTTGGCTATAGGTGAGGCAGAACTTGGAATTAAACTATAAATCTTACATAAATGCTGTATCTTGAGATCAGATACAATTGTATATAAAACAGTTCGGTTAAACATTAATAAACCTAGACACGAATTATTTCCCCTCCTCTATAGAGACTGGTAGAGAGCTACACATTAACTTTACATTCTTACAATTATATGCAATATATGTTAGTTAAAGCAAATGGTTCATTTGTCTTATTTTCATGGCTATCGTCATTTAATTATACTCAATACATTTTTTTTTTCAATCAGAAATGGCAATAAGTGAGAAACAGCATCTCAGATTGCTCTGAAGAACTATTCAAAAGAGGTAAGGAAGCAGCCAGCATTTATAGGAGTTTTTGCTGTTTAAAAAAAAAAAATCAGAAAGCTACTGCTTATCACAACAGACATCTCAAGTTAATGATTTTAGTGCTTTTCAATGTGTAGGAAAATTCAAGAGTATGGGTTTACTGAAATTATTCCTTTGATATATATCTTAACTGTCTAGGGTCAGTATCCTATTTTTTTCCATCCTGAATCCCCCTTAGGGTACACTGTCCTGGATGCTACAGTGGCTGATGGCAGGCAACATTCTTTGTCCACACTGCCCCTTTAACTTTTATGCATTTCTATATATGTACCCAAAAATAACTAATAAAGATAAGACCTGCTGTCAGGAAGAAAAAAATGGTAATAAGGTCCCGGCACAGGTACAGCCATCTTTTTCATGTCCGCCTCAAGGTCTGCTCATATTTTCAGGAGCTGACGGCTAAGCTCAGTGGCTATGTTACTCTGACTATATAGATCACAGCCAAATGAAAAGCTAAGTAGGGGATTCCCGTTAATAATTTAGTATTAACTGCTAGAAAAGACAAAAAAGAATCTGTTTTTCTCTTCTCTTGCCTATACACTAAAAAGAAAATAAAGTGCAAAAGGCATTAATGAAGGAAAAAATGACCAAGAAAATAATTGCTAATAAAAACATACACTTAAAAGGAAACAGGCATTAAGTTCATTTTTTATTAAAGCATAGTTGATTTACAATGCAGTGCTAATTTCTGCGTGTAACAAAGTAACTCAGTTATACATATATATAAACTCATTTTATATATTCTTTTCCATTTATCCCAGGAGATTGGATACAGTTCACAGTGCTATATACAGTAGGACCTAGCTATTTATCTATTCTAAATGTAATAGCTTGCGTTTGTATGGTGTGCCCCGTTGTATCCGACTCTTTGAAACCCTATGGACTATAGCCCACCAGGCTTCTCAGTCCATGAAATTCTCCAGGCAAGAATACTGGAGTGAGTTGCCATTTCCTCCTCCAGGGACTCTTTCCCAATTCAGGATCGATCCCTTGTTTTCTGTGTCTCCTGCATTGGCAGACAGATTCTTCAATATTAGCATCACCTTGGAAGCCCCAGGTTGCATCTACTAACCCCAAACTACCAGTCCATCCCTCTCCCTCCCCTAAATGAGCTCTCTCCCCTAAAAATGAGTTCACTTTTAGATAGTTTAAATGTTTAAATTCATGTTTAAATTCAGAATGTGTAAATGAATTTGAAATACTGTATTCATCAGAAATTCCCAAAGAATTGATTAGTTCCTGAAGAATTATTAGCTAAAAGTGGCTACTAAAATATAAAATATCAGTTTGACCCTGGATACTTCAGACAAAATAACATGATTAAATACTGAGAATGATACTTCTGGCATTAAATAACCAGTTCCTCTAAAAAGAGAATTGTCTCATGGGAATAAAAACAGAGATGAATTTTGAAAACTTTTTGAAGATTAGGCTACTTTGGCAAAGCTCTATAACTGCAGTGAAATAGAAGCTATAAAGGTGAATGCTAAGAATTCTTGTTCACAGACTATGAACACTGTTGCATGCATTGCTCAGATGGTGTGGCTAGTCTCATCAACCGAAGCAAGAAAAACTGCAAACTTCAGAGTCAGGATTGGACTAATCAGGGTGGCTGTGTGTTTGGGCAGTGGAGGCAAAGTGTGCAACAGAAAGTAAGGGTGCCTGTGACACAAGACAGTGAAGAAGGGATATAGTGTCCTCTCCCAGAGTAAAGAAAGGGACAGAAGGGGAAGACTGGTTTTGATTTACTTTTGTTTCCTTGTTTTTGTGTTTGTTTATGCATTTCATAATGCTCACTGGTAAGTATGTGGACAATCGTGATGTCAATAGGAAGAAAAATACACATGCTTGATTGTCAATTACATCAGTTGAAAAAATTGAAAAATGCAAAGACAATAATTCCAATTGATGAAAATAAATACACAAGCTGCATGGAAAAATTGTGAAACACTATGAAATGGGGGGAAAAAAAAACAAGCAAAACAAAATAAATGACTGGGTTCCTGATCAGCTCAGCTCACACATCTGGATACCTCTGGATTCCATTGTCTTGAAGCCATTTTATAAATCCTAAGTAACAGAAAACTGATAGTCATGCAAGTTACTGTCCGAACACTGATCTGAAGAGAAATGCATGCTCTGTCCATTGGACTGCAGCTGATTCTTGCGCTATAGACAGTGATCAGTTTTCCATTTTGAAAAAATTGATTCCATCATACTCTATCTGACAATGAATGTGGGACACTTTGACTTCTCCTATGAATCAGCTGCCATATCTTATCTGTTCCCTCCTTAATCAGATAGGTGAAATATTTGGCAGGTAATCATTTTATACCTGTGTGAGTCATGACTTACATTTTTAATTTAAAAAAATCCTTTAGATCTATACATAGGCATGTGTACTCACGTTCACAGACCTGTACATCACCAATAATATTTTAGAGTAACTACATTATGGTTGAATTGCAAGTCCTTTCCCCAATATACTTTTCTGCATTTTCCAAAATTTGTTTAATAAGCATGGATTACTTCAACAATCAGAAAAGAGATTATAAAAAAAACTTAAACATCCTAAAACCTAAAATAATCCTCTGAGAGTTTCTACACATAGAGCTTGATCTCAAACAAACATATGTTTTTAATATCTGTGATTAGGTGACCCCTCAAAAGCAGTCAGTTCCTAAAACACTATACGATCATATTTTCACTTTTAAAAACAGGAGATACATATGTACCAGGAGCCTAGAATTGCTAATCCTAGTAAATATATATCACTATATCAGTATAAATATGAAGGAAAATGTATTTTAAAGGCCTGACAGAAACTGAGTAAAATTAGAATATAGAGTTGTGATATTTAAAAAAAATAAACAACTATACCTTGGATTTTATTTAGAAAAATGATGAAATACCAATAAGAACCACAACCAGGAGTATCTAGGTATTAGTGGGGTGAAGTCCTTCATCTAGTTGTTCCGGCCACAACTGCCTCAGTTGTTTCAGGGTGTCATCAAAATTTATTAGATTATTTATTTTTTGCTAACACAGAAAAAAATAAATCTTTGCACTCCATAGCCTGCCATATTACAAAAGAGACAAATGTACTGAAATTAGGATGCATGCTTGCTAAGTCACTTCAGTCATGTCTGACCCTTTGTGATACTATACACTGTAGCCTGCCAAGCTCCTCTGTCCATGGGATTTTCTAGGCAAGAACACTGGAGTGGGTTGCCATTTCCTCCTCCAGGGGATCTTCCCCAGCCAGGGATTGAACCTGGATCTCCTGCATTGCAGGCAGATTCTTTACCACTAAGCCACCTGGGAAGCCCCGAAATTAGGATAGTAATGAGCAATAACTCTTAATGGTAAAATTTAAAAAAAAAAAAAAGCATACAAAGGAAAATAAATATCATAGATTCTTAAGACACAGATTTCATAGCAAAGGCAGAAAAGCAAATTCTTCTAGTTCAGTAGTTTTCATAAAATATCAATATCAGCACATGCATGACAAAATAGGAAACTTCATTTTTTAATCATCATGAAACTTCAATATGTTTTCTCACTAAATAAGTCACTACACTCAAGTGGACTTTTCATCTCACTCTGAGCACTCATAACAGAAATAGAATGCATTCAAAAAATTAAAGATTTATCACAAAGGAGCAAAGTTATGATTCAAGAACTATTATGGGTTAAATTGGGCCCATCCTGTCCCCCGAAAAGATACTGAAGTCCTAATTCCAGCACTGTGAATATGATCTTATTTGGAAATAGGGTCTTTGCAGATGAGATCATTAGGGTGGGCCCTAGGTGACTCAGTGGTAAAGAACACACCTGCCAAAGAAGGAGACCCAGGATACATGGGTTCGATCTTTGGGTTGGGAAGATCCCCTGGAGGAGGAAATGGCTACCCACTTCAGTATTCTTGCCTGGAAAATTCGATGGACAGAGGAGCTTGGCAGGCTGCAATCCATGGGGTCACAAAGAGCTGGACACAACTGAGCAACTGAACACACATGCATGCATAATCCAATATGACTGCATCCTTATACGCAGAAAAAATTTGGACTCAGGAACAGACACACAAAAAGTGAACATGATGTGAAAACATAAGCAGACCACTGCCTACAAGTCAAGGAATGCCTGAAACCTCAAAAACCTAGCAGGCAGACATAGAACAGTCTCTGCCTTCAAAATTCTTCCAAGGGACCAATCCTGCAGACACTAGTGGGGGAAGGAGAGGGTGGGATGAATTGAGAGAGCAGCATGGAAACATATACATTACCATTTGTAAAACAGATAGCCAGTGGAAATTTGTTGTATGATGCAGGGAGCTCAGATCAGGTGCTCTGTGACAACCTAGAAAGGTGGGAGGTTCAAGAGGGAGGGACATATATATACCCATGGCTGACTCATGTTAATGTATGGCAGAGACCAACACAATATTGTAAAGCAATCATCTTTCAATTAAAAATAAATAAATTAAAATATATTCTATCCTGCAGAACTGAGAGACGATAGCTTTCTGCTGCGTAAGCCATTCAATCTGTGGTACTTTGTTACAGAGTCCCAGGAAACGAATACAAGAATTGACATTTGTCTAATTTCACATGCTTCTTATGATCTCAATTTGTTTGTTCAGTCACCAAGTGGTGTCCAACTCTTGGCGACCCCATGGACTGCAGCATGCCAGGCCTTCCTGCCAGCCTGTCCATAGCCCGCCAGGCTCCTCTGTCCATGGAATTTCCCAGGCAAGAATACTGGAGTGGTTGACATTCCCTTCTCCGGGCCATCTTTCCGACCCAGGAATTGAACCTGTGTCTCCCGCATCGTGGGCTGATTCTTTACCATCTGAGCCACCAAAGATAAAGTATGATCTCAACAGAATACGATGACTTTTTGCTATTGCTTGAAGGGCTCTGCTAATAGTTCAGACGGTAAAGAATCTGTATACAACGCAGGAGTCCTGGGTTTGGTCCCTACGTCGAGAAGATCCCCTGGAGAAGGGAATGGCAACCCATTCCAGTATTCCTGTCTGGAGAATTCCATGGACAGAGGAGTTTGATGGGCTTGATGAGCTTGATGGAGTCCATGGGGTCACAGAGAGTCAGACACTACTGAGTGACTAACACTTTCACTTGTTATTGCTTAACCACACTAATAATGACTGAGCAAGAGATTTTCTGAAGATTCAGTCCTTTCTTCCCAAATCAACCTCCACCAACACACACACACACACACGGAAAAGAGAGCAAATATCTTTGAATAAACAGTACTTTTTAAAACACAACTTAACAACTGACTGATTGTAACTTGGTACCATCAATTACTATCATTAATGATGTTCATTAATGCTAATTGTTTCACATTTACTGCCACACTTTTAAATATTAAGAACATTTCAAAATTTATGTTTTAGCTTAGGTATCATAAGAAAACAAACAATGAAATAAAGAACGGTTAAAGACAAGGCAGAAAGTTAAAACAAAAGTAAATCAAAAGTTTTCTGAAATGTTTATTAAATTTGATGGAGCTCATTATCCATTAACAGATATCAACATTAAAATGAGAAAGAACAAGCATGCTGAGTTCTACTGAGAAACCCCTTTCTTGCAAAGATCAGAGGTAAACAAAAAGTCACATTTCCCCTTACCCCCAAAGACTGGAAACTATAAATAAAAGTGTCATTGATTTGGGGGAAACATATAGAGCCATAGACAGGAGCATAGACATAGAGCCAATGCAGGAGACACAGAGACATGTGTTCGATCCCTAGGTCAGAAAGATTCCCTGCAGAAGGAAATGGCTCCAGTACTCTTGCCTGGGAAATTCCATGGACAAAGGAGCCTCATGGGCTACAGTCCATGGGGTCACAAAGAGTCATATGTGACTGAACACACACACACACATCTGTATCTACTTTAGTTTACTATAACTGTTTAATAAACAAAAATTAAAATGTTAAGGAAGATATTATATATTAATAAAAATAAGAGAATTTGCTACTGAGTTAGATAGTATGTCACTACAGCACAGTATAACTATTAAGCATAAAATACCTTTGAGAAACGAGAAGTTTCAAGGTAATCACAATAACTAGCTCCTTGCTAGGTTTAAATCTGGGTAATAACTCAGTAACTAAAAGGGAGTGGGGAAATATAAATTCACATCTGTTACAGAATTATGTCTGCATCACCAACTATACAAAGAAATTAAGAAATACCTAGGTAACATTTAACAAGACTCTAACACACACACACACACAAGATCTTTGAAAATACTTCATATAAAAAGCATAACTTTAATAAAGAACACCTCATAGCTAAACAATGAGTCAAGTGGGTATGTGAAATGTAAAGAAACAGTCTAGGAGGTTTTATTCAGCAAATCTAAACATTCAGAGCTCTCTAGACAAGACTTACATGAAAGATTAAGAGTGTTACATACTTTTTAGATCAAGGTTTAAGAAATAAAGATTATTTCTACACCTATGTATTCACAGTTCTATTTACAGAATGAAAAGCTATGAGAAATAAAAGATGTTGAAACCAAGAAAAAATTTGTAAGTTCTTTTTTTTGTTGTTTTGTTTTTTTAAGTCTTTACTGAATTTGTTACATTATTGCTTCTGTTTTATATTTTTGTATTTTGGTGCCAGGAGGTATGTATGATCTTAGCTCCCCAAATAGGGATTGCACTAGCACCCTCTGAATTGGAAGAAGTCTTAACCACTGGGCTAGGGAAGTACCCCAAAACTGAGGTATGTATGGATCTTAGCTCCCCAGCCAGGGATTGAACCTGCACCCTCTGCATTGGAAGAAGTCCTAACCACTGGGCTAGGGAAGTCCCCAAAAACTGAGTCCCCCAAATCTTAGATGTTTATCATTCCTCCAGTTTTTCTTTCCTTTTTTGTTTTTCAAAGGAGATTGAATTTTAAAGCATGGAAAAGCATTAGTTATCCACAGCAACTAAGCCAGAAAGTAGATTTTTAAATGATACAGGAGAAACGGAATAAAATACAGGGAGATGGAAGAGGACAATGCATATTTTTACATTTTAATTTAATTGAACACATTAAGATAAAAGTATTCCTATGTATTGAAAAGTCCAAGTTTTAATTTAAACCATAAATACATGATGCTGGTTAACACTCAAAGCGAATGCTATTTAAAAATTAATGGGTATAATTTTTTCTCATTTTCAGGTCATTTGTCAGAATCCTCTCTAGCTTACAGTGTTTGGGAGATTTGAGATAACAGACTAATGTCTGGGCATCAGATCTTTTCATCAATGTGATATGAAAAGGATGGTTAGGCCAGAAAGACAGGACAAATCACTTATGCTTATAAAAAAATCAAGCAAAAACTTTTGTTTGCCTAATTTCTACTTCATATCATACTTTGCACTTTCTAGGAAAAAGAAATGAAGCCTTTCCCTTCCACAGAAACATCGCTTTTGGAAGACTAGAAGCAACCGACTAAAAATTAAGCAATTGTTGCCAATTAAACTGTAGGACAGCTGCACCCATTTAAAAAGAGCAGCTGTTGAAGAAATAAAACTACGTTCTCTGCATCAAATGACAAAACATTAAAAAAAAGTGACATTTGATTAAATGGATATTTATTAGATACAGCTCCATATGGCTTTTACATAGATTCTTCTATGTAAACATCAGCTTCTTCTTTTACAAGGAAAGTTGAGAAGTGCTTATCTCTGAAATACTCACTTAGCTCCCATTTTGTCCTCTAAGAAACAATTATTTTATTTTAATGTGTGTAATATCCAGGCCAGCTTGAGTATGTGTAATTGGGCTCTAATATTTTGCATGTTTCAACTCTGAGTGACAGAATCTGCTTCTAAAACTAAAATCTAAAACTCAGTTTTCTCATCCTTAACTTCTACTTGCTTTTTTCTTTCCCACATTCTCCAAAGTAAAGCATGATCTGCTCATTTCAGAAAATATAGACCTACAAGAAGAGGGAATTTCTCTATGCCATGGTTGTCCTGTCATCTTGAAACAAAAATATTTGTGCTTCTGTATGGGTTAGAAATATTCTTCTATATCAGGATTTTTTAGAGCTTCCCTGGTAGCTCAACAGTAAAGAAGTGACTGCAATGCCAGAGACATGGGTTTGATCACTCACTCGGGAAAAGCCCCTGGAGAAGGGAATGGCTACCCACTCCAGTATTCTTGCCTGGAGAACTGCATGGACAGAGGAGCCTGGTGGGCTACAGTCCATGGGATCACAAAGAATCAGACATAACTAAGCAATTAACACACAGGAAAAAAGAACACATGTGCAATGTATAAATTTAGTCATTAAAATAACAAAATATTTTTTGTTTTCCAGTTAAATGATCAATTAGGTAGTCATAACACTCAGAGCAACAAGGAGAAATAATGTAGTGCTTTCCATACTTTTCAGGAACAAAAAAAGTCATTTGGGGAGCTTGTTAAAAATATATATTTACCAGGTCACTTCTCTGGAGTTTCTGAGTCATTTGTTTAAGCCAAGAATGGGGGGAGAGTTTGGGGAATTTGAGAAGAGATACTGTGAGCAGTAAAAGGGATTCATCTTAATGTTTTAAAAAGATACAAATAAAGATACACTATATGTATTTATTTTTTGGCAAGCTGCTTCATTCTGCCACTTTATATATAACTGGAAAAGACTCATCTCACAGTTAGATTTGGTCAGGCTTAGATTTACTACAGGTTTCCCTGGTGGCTCAGATGGTAAATAATCCGCTTGCAAAACATTAGACTCAGGTTCAATCCCTGAGTCGGGAAGATCCACTGGAGGAGGGCATGGCAACCCACTCCAGTATTCTTGCCCAGAGAAACCCATGGACAGAGGGTGCTGGTGGGCTATACAGTCCATGGGGATCCCATAGATTTAATACAGCAAATGTCTTGTTATGCAAGTGACCAGGGCTGGTAGTTGGTTAACAACAACAAAAAATCAGTCAATGCAGTTGAGTTATGTAGAGCAGGAAATCATTTAACCAAATTCAATATACATATAATATATATTTGGTTTTAACTTGAAATATTCTTTATTCATACACTTATTCACCAGTCTTTTATAAAGGACAGGACTATAAGGTATAGGTCTCCTATTTGATATCCCAAGTCATCTTTAAAAAGAAGATAATCTAAACATCTGTAATGCAACAAGGTTATTTGATCTTTACAGTTCTCCAAGTATTTCACAATTATATCACCTACACCTAATTTGGAATTCCCTGGTGGCTCAGTAGTAAAGAATCCACCTGCCAATGCAGGAGACACAAGAAATGGTGCATTCAATCCCTGGGTTGGGAAGTTCCCCTGGAGTGGAAAGTGGCAACCCATTCCAGAATTCTTGCCTGGAGAATCCTATGGACAGAAGAGTCCGTGGCATCACAAAGAATCAGACTTGACTGAGCACCACAAGGACGATGACAACATCTCATTCAACATACAAGCTATATCCACTTGGCCTTCGTCGTTTTTCAAAGAACGTGTTTAATGTTTTTAATAAAAATAGCAACTATGTTTTGTTTATATTTCAATAGTTAATATACTTTTAATTAAATTATGTGATTACAGTAGTAAGTATAGGTGGGAACAAACACAGTTGCTGGAGCAGCAAGTGGAGGTTTGGGAACAGCTGATGAGCATCAGTTTTTATTTTCAACAGACTGGAGAGCACCGACTAGGTATATAAGTTGATTAGGGAGAGGTCAGTGAAGAAAATTTCCCCTATGGTTTCATTTCATAGCTTGAATGGTGTTTTGTTTTCACTGTCGGTGCTAGTTTTCTTTCAATAGTTTCCTTTAGTTAGTTTCTCCCCCTAGAACTTATCTTTGTAAGAATATGGTGGAAAATGTTATTCACGAATAGTCCTCTCTTTACTATTCTCCTATGGTTTTAAAGCTAAGTGGAATAGCTTCTGGGCAAATCAATGCTTAAAAAAAGAGAGAGAGAAGTTACGCAATATAAAACAAATATTTGGAGGAAAATTTTCCATGAGACAGAAATGGTCAATAGACCAAGTTACAGAAATTAATTCCTAATAGACTTGCAATTAATCAAGTCATTTCTTTAATAATAAATTCTGTTAACTTTACAAATACTCTTAGTTCTTTGAGAACTAACTTTTAGCAGACATAATTGACCATATTAAATCACACCAGGCCTAATATAAATAGCAGTTCATCCGTAAGTGGAATACTTTTCGATCCTGGATGCTCTATTATGTGACTGATAAAGAAGTTCAGTAAATAACTTTAAAAGACTTGAAGTCATAGGGCTTCTGTTACATAGCTAACAAATACCATTCAAGCAAGGAGATGTTCAATTGCTTTGACTTGGCTTTCTACCCTGTATTTTTCTACAATTAACTCTGTCATTTTACAGCAGCGACACTAATTGCCAAATTCATCTTATTGCTTGGCCACCAACACATCTCCAAGAAGACCCAAAATGCATGTTCTCTTCAAAGATAGTGGGGTATTTGGCCTAACAGCTATTAAAATGAGGCCAGAAAGCAAGAGCAAGAACTTCATGGACAAATGAACTCATCTTTATTGCCAGCCCTGTTGCTAAAAGAAAAAATTTCTTCAGATATTTGCTCTTGTCAACATTGATGAAAAGGACTCAGAACATGATGATGAAATCTTGACAAACCAAGCCCTTTAATCATCCAGGGACTTCAGGTTTAGAGCCCGCCTTTTTGATTTTGCACTCTTGTATAATTTCCAGCCTCTTTGCTGCACTAACACTAGTAAACTAAAAATCATTTGAAGGTTTTATTATACAAAGTCCAACTATTACAGAGAAAAAAGATATCAAGTAATGGCGAGAATCTTCTAAGCAATCCCAGCTGCAGAAGTCTCTGATCCAAGAGTCCTCTGTATAATCTGGATCACTTTCCACCCACAGTTTTTGCCATTCTGGCCTCAGGAAAGCATTTTCTATATGTGCTCATGTTTGGTCATAAGTTCAAAGGACCAAGATTTGGATGATATCATGAGCAACCAAAATTTTTTTATGTGATGAGATTCCTTTTCCTTCCTTTTGACTCCTAACCCGGGGTGATTTTTAAATTCTGACCATCAACCAGAGATATGAGGTGTGTCATGGTATATCCCAGGAGAACAAATGGAAAGGAATTTAAGTAGAAATA
This sequence comes from Cervus canadensis, assembly GCF_019320065.1. Lineage (NCBI taxonomy): Eukaryota > Metazoa > Chordata > Mammalia > Artiodactyla > Cervidae > Cervus > Cervus canadensis. The sequence continues at coordinate 29,542,076 of NC_057406.1, read as the reverse complement.
TATATATATGAACTTTGGCATGGATCAAGGAGGAGGATGGTGGCAATACAATCATATCATGCCCATAAAAACAGAGCATCCATTAGGAATCACTGCAATGAACCTTTTATAGCACATAGTATTGGATATACTTCTAATAAAGCAAAAGTGCCATTTTCAATGTTTCACAACTTGTGTTAACTATGTCAGCTACCTTAAGACTTAAAACTTTTTAAGAATGAAAAATACTTAGCAGGAACAGAAACCAGGGTTCCACTATTTCTCTGAAGAAGTACTGCCATATCACCTGAAAAATCAGAGGTCAAACTCAGCTAATTGTCATTTTTCCAAGCAAGAGTATAGGTAAAAAAACCTGGCCATGAGATACTAGGAGTTTTAGTAAATGCTGAAAATTCACAAGCAAACATTTTCAAAGGAGTGTAATTAGTTCTAGCTCTTTTATGAAGATAGTGAGGAAAATGCATGAGAAAACTCAAAAGGCTGATTTTCAACTAACCAAAAGCCTAGGCAAAAATTCACACACCAAAATTTGGACATCGAAATGATTTGCTAGTTCTAAAAAGAGGAACTTTTTACATTTGCATTAATAATACTAAAACACAGCCCCTCTAAATATTGATACTTTCCTGGTGCTTATAAGGATTTCATAACATATCATTATTCCATTAAAATTTGCTCTGATAACCAAGAGAAGAAATGTCACTTAAATTATACTTCAAAATAGGTAGTATATTTAGATGTATTCTTTCCTGAAAATTTTTACAGTTACAATCAACGTTTGTATAGTACATTTGTAGGCAATTTTTAATATTGAGAACTACATCCAATATTTATTGAGCTCGTATTGAGTGTCAATAAGACACTAGACAGCATATTAAAAAGCAGAGACATTACTTTGCCAACAAAGGTCCATCTAGTCAAGGCTATGATTTTTCCAGTGGTCATGTATGGATGTGAGAGTTGGACTATAAAGAAAGCTGAGTGCCGAAGAATTGATGCTTTTGAATTGTGGGGTTAGAGAAGACTCTTGAGAGTCCCTTGGACTGCAAGGAGATCCAACCAGTCCTTCCTAAAGGAGATCAGTCCTGGGTGTTCATTGGAAGGACTGATGCTGAAGCTGAAATTCCAATACTTTGACCACCTGATGTGAAGAACTGACTCATTGGAAAAGACCCTGATGCTGGGAAAGATTGAAGGTGGGAGGAGAAAAGGGGACAACAGAGGGTAAGATGGTTCGATGGCATCATCGACTCAATGGGCATGAGATTGAGTAAACTCTGGGAGTTGGTGATAGACAGGGAGGCCTGGCGTGCTGTGGTCTATGGGGTCACAAATAGTTAGACATAACTGAGCTGAACTGAACTATTGAGTGTCAAGAACTATGATGTGTACTAAAAATATAAAAAAAGGAAAGAAAGAAAGAAAGGGGGGCAGAGAGAAAGAAATATACAGAGAGAAAGAAAAGAAGGAAGGACAGCAGGAAGGAAGGGGAGAGAGAAAAAGAAAGAAACGGAAGAAAGAAAAAATAAGTAATCAGGGGCTCACTGGAGGCAGTAATTGTAGTGAGTAGAATTATGGGCTCTGAATCCAATATTTGTGATGCAATATAAGTGTTTCCAGAAGCTTGGTCTGATGGAGGTGTATAAAATGAAAATAGCTACCTAGGGTGTTTAGGTCTCATTATAACTATCACTATATTTATTTTCTCAGTATCCTCTTCGGAATCATTGCTCCTTCCAATTTAGCAGGCTGCCTCTAAACATGGCTCCCCTGTTTATTCATACGGATCAAGCTGTCAAAAGTAATAAACCATCCCTATTCCTAAGAGCACTTTAAAATAAAAATTTACATGAAGCATAATTCCTGAAGTTAATTATTCCTCTCTCACAATTATCATTAGGAACACTGAAACTGTTGACAGACTATTTTGGAAGAACATGACTCATCGACAGAATCTTAAAGCCTTACACATTTTATTTATTTGTTTTCAATTAATTATTTGAGAATCGAGCACTTCCGAGATTTCAAGAAGCCAACTTTGTGGCTTCTGGCGGAAGATTAGATCTGGAAAGAACTGCTTACTTTGGTGACAAAGGAGAAAGGCAAGCTGTTGGAGAGATGAATCATGAAAAGCCTTTTCAAGTTCCAGTTTTGGTTGTTATAAAGGAAGGGCGGGGGTAGGTGGGGAGGACTGAGAGGTTTTTCAAAACTGATTCTGTTGTTGTTTAAGGGTCTTCTTCTCAAAGACAGAGAAAAGGAAATCTTTCTAAGTTTCTTCCCCTTACACTTGAGCGCTTCTTTAAATCAAGAATATCTTAATTACTTCAAAACATGCAACTCTTTCCTTTAGGACTCCATAACTTACTGAGTTACTTACAGAATTATGTATAATTCTGCATGGGAATGTAAATCATGGGCATAAGTTGTAACATAGCACAGACCTGAGAATGAAGGAATGTATATTCTCTAAACACACAGCAAAAAACACATGCTCATTTATTCTTTGCAAAATATTTCAAAAATGCTGTTCTTCAATTATTCAACTGTATATGGCATCTCTTCAGGTAGGATTTAACTGACATAACTCTATGTGGCAAGTTAATTCATAACATATTCAAGGACATTAGCTCAATAATCATAATTATATGTTCATATGTTAAGGGTTAGTCTCCTGCCCAGGTTAAAAAAAAAAAAAGACTTGAAGCTCTGTTAGAAGTCTCTTTGCTAGAATTCAATGAAAGAAAGCTTACATCTGAAATGAATTCCCTCAGTGGAAATTACATTGTTTCTCCTCCTCTTGAATCTCAGAATCAATTAAAGGAAATATTGGTAACAAAATTTAATGATCTAAAGAAAAAGTACTTTTCCCAGGTTAATATAAGCAGTATTTCTCTTAGGAACATTTATAGCTAAAAAGAGATGGTAATGTTTATAATAATAATTTAACTCATCAATGCTAACCACAGGTTTAAACAGCTTTTAAAAGCAGATATAACTACTGTGTGTGTGCACGCACACATAATTGAGAGAAAAATTAAGATATTAATAATTGAGAGAAAAATTAAGATATTAATAATTGAGAGAAAAAATAAGATATTAATAATTGAGAGAAAAATTAAGATATTCTGAACAGTAAATTTTATACTAGAAATAATCCCTTTAAGAGACAACTGTCAGGTTTCAATACTAATAATAGGAACTAGGTTTCTAAACAACAAGGTCCAGCAACCAGTACAGCACATGAACTATATTTAATATCCTGTAATAAACCATAATGGAAAAGAATAGGGAAGGAATATGTGTGTGTGTGTGTGTGTGTATACATTCAAATCACTCTGCTGTATACCAGAAATCAACTATATTCCAATAAAACAAGAAATTAGCTTTTATTTAATATCAAATACTTTGGTATCAGTATATAGAGAACAGAAAAAAAGAGGTTGCGCAAACTGAGAGCGGTATTATTTTCACCGATGCTTCCCAGGTGGCGCTAGTGGTAAAGAACCCACCTACCAATGCAGGAGGCGTAATAGATGCGGGTTCTGTCCCTGGGTCAGAAAGATCCCCTGGAGGAGGAAGTGGCAACCTGCTCCAGTATTCATGATGGAGAATCACCATGGATAGAGGAGTCTGTTGGGCTACAGTCCATAGAGTCGCACAGAGATGTATACGACTAAAGCAACTTAGCACGCACACACGCACACACACGCACACACACGCACACACACGCACACACACACACACACACACACACACACACACACACACACACACTGCAAAATGAAGGAGGAATGTGTAGAAAACCTTGTCTAAGTGTCATATCCACAACCGGAAAAAAATAGATGTTCTCCTCAGGTAATTTTGAAAGCATGATATATATTTTAGGTATATTTTTAAATAAACAGGGGAATACCTCAATTTGTTTTCTATTATCAAGATGCTGGTTTAGAAAAAAGAAATGCAAGTCAAAGTCCAACACATGTGGATGTAAATTCCAGCCTTGCTGTATACCATGGATGAGTGATTAACCTCTGTAAACCTCCATTTTCTCACAAAGAATGTGAAAGTAATAAAACAAATTTATGAGGCTGTTGTAAGGGTCAAATCAAATAGTAAATATGCAGTGCTTAGCATGGTAAGAATAACTGAAAGCAATTATTAATTGAATAAAACTGTTCTGTTTTAGTCAAATCTCAACCACTTGTATTTTTGGCACCTTTTTCTCCCCACAAGAACTTAATTCAGCCAACAATCTCTCAACTAGCAAGCTTAAAAGATAACTAGCTGGAAACACATAGTACTGAATTCTATTAGTAATATGCATTATTACTTCAGAAAACTGTGTCCATATCTACAACTTACTTTGAAATTCATCAAAAAATGTAGAGACATTAGTGCACAGATAAAGGACTGGAGAGATATTATGGTATCTGCATAAGCAAGCATTTAAAATGTCCACTTTCTGCCATAAGGGTGGTGTCATCTGCATATCTGAGGTTATTGATATTTCTCCTGGCAATCTTGATTCCAGCTTGTGCTTCATCCAGCCCAGCGTTTCTCATGATGTACTCTGCATATAAGTTAAATAAGCAGGGTGACAATATACAGCCTTGATGTGCTCCTTTTCCTACTTGGAACCAGTGTGTTGTTCCATGTCCAGTTCTAACTGTTGCTTCCTGACCTGCATACAGGTTTCTCAAGAGGCAGGTCAGGTGGTCTGGTATTCCCATCTCTTTCAGAATTTTCCACAGTTTGTGATCCACACAGTCAAAGGCTTTGGCATAGGCAATAAAGCAGAAATAGATGTTTTTCTGGAACTCTATTGCTTTTCTGATGATCCATCGGATGTTGGCAATTTGATCTCTGGTTCCTCTGCCTTTTCTAAAACCAGCTTGAACATCTGGAAGTTCACAGTTCACATATTGCTGAAGCCTGGCTTGGAGAATTTTAAGCATCACTTTACTAGCGTGTGAGATGAATGCAATTGTGTGGTAGTTTGAGCATTCTTTGGCATTGCCTTTATTTGGGATTGGAATGAAAACTGATCACCCTTATGGCAGAAAGTGAAGAAGAACTAAACAGCCTCTTGATGAAAGTGAAAGAAGAGAGTGAAAAAGTTGGCTTAAACTCAACATTCAGAAAACTAAGATCATGGCATCCAGTCCCATTGCTTCATAGCAAAGAGATGGGGAAACAGTGGACACAGCGGCTGACTTTATTTTTCTGGGCTCCAAGATCACTGCAGATGGTGACTGCAGCCATGAAATTAAAAGACACTTACTCCTTGGAAGAAAAGTTATGACCAACCTAGATAGCATATTAAAAAGCAGAGACATTACTTTGTCAACAAAGGTCCATCTAGTCCAAGCTATGATTTTTCCAGTGATCATGTATGGATGTGAGAGTTGTACTATAAAAAAAGCTGACTGCTGAAGAATTGATGCTTTTGGACTTTGGTGTTGGAGAAGACTCTTGAGAGTCCCTTGGACTGCAAGGAGATCCAACTAGTCCATCCTAAAGGAGATAAGTTCTGGGTGTCCATTTGTAGGACTGATGGTGAAGCTGAAACTCCAATACTTTGGCCACCTGATGAGAAGAGCTGACTCATTTGAAAAGACCCTGATGCTGGGAAAGATTGAGGGCAGGAGGAGAAGGGGAAAACAGAGGATAAGATGGTTGGATGGCATCACCAACTCAATGGACATGGGTTTGGATGGACTCTGGGAGTTGGTGATGGACAGAGAGGCCTGGTGTGCTGCAGTTCATGGGGTCACAAAGAGTCTGAGCAACTGAACTGAACTGAACTGAACTGGTGGCTCAGAGGTAAAGAATCTGCCTGCCAAGGCAGGATACATGGGTTCAGCCCCTGGGTCAGGAAGATCCCCTGGAGAAGGAAATGGCAACCCACTCCAGTATTCTTTCCTGGGAAATCCCATGGACAGAGGAGCCTGGTGGGTTACAGTCCATGGGGTCACAAGAGTCGGATATGACTTAGTGACTAAACAATAAAATGTTAATGGTAGAATCTAGCTGATATGTACATGGTGTTCAACATAAAGTTCTTTCAGCTTTTTAGTATGTTTGATGTTCTCCATATACAAAGTTGGGGGGGAAATTAATTACCTATCACACCTCACTGAAACCTTTGAATCTTGAGAAGTTCTAAGGTTTCATTCCACGTAAAGGAATGGTGGGGAGAATTTACTGCCTTCTTTCAAGTCAACAATAATACTTGGATTGTCTATGTATGATGCAGGGAACCCAAAACTGGTGCTCTGTGACAACCTAGAGGGATGGGGTGAGGAGGGAGGTGACAGGTGGAATCAAGAGGGAGGGGACACATGTATACCTCTGGCCAATTTATGCTGATGTATGGCAAAAACTATCACAATACTGTAAAGTAATTACCCTCCAATTTAAAAAAATATATCAAAAAAAGTAATGCTTGGAGGTTGTTACTAATCTATTTAGAATTTTACATAAAACAGGAAACCTTTCTGGCTAATGTATGAATCATATGTATGAAATCAATTATTTTTGTATGATGTAAAACATCTGGTCAGCTGGTCAGGAGGTCTCCTCTATCTTAAGCTGACATTGTTAAAGAACATGCAAATACTGGATGGTACTGGAGAGCATGTGCTCTAGAAAAGCGAGTCTTTGCTTTTTTTCATATTAACTTTTCGGAACCAGGCCATGTGTCTCTTACTCTCAAAATCATGTCTCCACTGTCCTCTGCCCTACTTCCCTCCCACCAAGCTCAGATGAGCGGGTGGACACCATCACTTGTTCTTTGTTTAAAAGAGAAGTTTCTAGCAGAAACTCGAGGTTCCTTTTTTTTACCTCCTGTTTATCTAGCTAGATATTGAATTATTCCATCTGACTTGTGGCCTTAATGGTTTGTCTATCAGAAATGCTGTCCTTTATGACTTGGTAAAAATAAAGCATTTGTTCAACAATGGGTATGTTATTTCTGATAAAAAAATTGGAAGGCTGGAATCCCTTACTTGCAAACTGCATGATAATTATCATGATAATCAGGAGTATAAATCTGGGGGCACATAGTATTTGTTTCTTGCTGTGGTATTTTTAAACATGTGGAAAAGAGATATTCGTGGTGAAATATTTAACTCATGCTTTTCTTGTGGCAGCTCTAAATTTCACAGGCAATCCCTAATCAAATGCATTGTCCTTTTTTTTGCTCAAAAAAGATATCCAATGGACTTTGAAATTCTTGAAAATTCAGTAACATGTCTCTGTAAGTCAGAGGTGAGCATATGGATGGAATTTACCTACACTAAAATTCCTGGACAATATTACTAGAAGACAAGACAGTTTCTCCATGTTCTGTTGGTTTTGGTTTTTTGTTTTAATTCATAACCAACAGTGACTCTGTTACACCAAGGAATGTTCAACTGCCACTTCATTGCTGTTGGTAGAAAGGATTATAGGACATTCAGCCATTATATTATTAAGAAATTTCAATGTATAATTTAATAATTATAATGTCAATGCCAATAATATAATTATTTATTTATTATTAATATAAATTAAATATATATAAATGTAAATAAATATAAATTATTAATTTATTATAATAAACTATAATGTCAATGTCAATAATAAATATTGACATTTTCAGCCCACAGAGTCAAAGCAATTTGATGGAATTTGCCAAGGGTATAATCTTGTTGACATATCTTTTTGCTTTTTGGAGAAGAATGTTTCTTCCAAACCCCAACGCATTGCTTTAAATCCCAGGGGATCAAGCATATGTTCAAGAGACTCATCATCCATCCTTTCTGGATAATTCGGATAATCATTAGAAATGAATTCCTCTTCCACATCAACTTTATTCTCCTGCATTAGGTTCATAAGATATATGATGCCACAAGATGAAACAGAATAGGCAAAGATTGAAACAGACTAGTGATATGAAACATGTCTTTAAGGTCCCATCTTTAGGGCAGGAATAACTGGAATTACTCATTATACTTGTAGTCAAGTTATTCTGAATGCTTCTTAAAATTGTAAAATTTTTTATCTAAGTTCCCTACTTGGATATAGGAAGGATCAAAAATAGTTTCTACTAAGTAACTGACATTCTTTCATCTAATAAACAATTATGAAATAGTAATCCATTGGGGTCTTGCTTTTCACATTCACTACTAGGAAGTTTAGAACAAATTTAGGCTATTCACAGAAACTAGGTAGGCTTTGATAATTTTTTGTCAAATTCTTGTTCTTGTCACAAATCTCACTTCTGACGACATATGTATGGCAGTTTTATTTAGCACATACTTTCAGCTCATGTATTGCTTTGTTATATTTTATGTGTTAGTATAAGCAGTGATATGGTTGTAAATGTTTTAACAGTGGACTCTCCAGACAGAAGGGGTATGTGTGTATATATGTGTACTGTAACAATGATATAAGAATGTATAGGACATATTTGATAAGTAATAATATATATATTTTTATTGTAGATTTCATATAGTCAGTTGATTTTCAGAGAATACTTTTGTGTTTTCCCTAACTCCTATATCCTTAGCCACCTATGGCTGCATTTTCCTTTTTTTTTTTTTAATTTTCAATTTTTATTAGCATGCATCCTCCCTAGCCAAAAACTGCTAAGATTCAGCCACGTTCATTCTTCTTCAGTACTGTATGATGTGTAGTTCACTGCTGGAAACCTCTTAGGAAGATCTTCAAAAACTAACATGAATATGTAAAAGAATGAATCTAGGATTTATTTAGATATATAGGGTTAGGCAAAAAGTTCATTTGGGTTCTTCCAGAAGATTATGAACTTTCTGGCCAACCCAATATATCTATATAAATCCTGGATTCATTCTTTTACATATTCATGTCAGTTTTTGAAGATCTTCCTAAGAGTTTTCCAACAGTGAACTTAGCATCATACAGTATTGAGGGAGAATAAACATGGCTGAATCTTACAGTTTTACAGTTTTGGGCTGGGAAGATGCATGCTAATAAAACCCAAATGAACTTTCTTGCTAACCAAGTAGAAACACACATACACAGATGGATCAAAACCAGAAAGCATTTTTTAAAATCTTTACTTCTCCCATGCCCCATCCCCTGCCTCTGATAACCACCAATATGTTCTCTGTAGCTATGTTTTTTTTTTTTTTTTAAGATTTCACATATGAGAGATCATACTGTATTTGTCTTCTCTGTCCGACTTCTTTTACTTGGCATAATACCCTCAAGCTCCACCCAGGCTATGATAAAGGGCAAGATATTCTTCTTTTATGTTTAGTTGCTAAGTCATGTCCGACTCTTTTGCGACCCCATGGACTGTAGCCCACTAGGCTCCTGTGTCCACGGGCTCTCCCAGGCAAGAATACTGGAGTGGGTTGCCATTTCCTTCTTCAGTGGATCTTCCAGATCCAGGGACTAAACTTGCATCTCCTGCATTGGCAGGCAGATTCTTTACCACTAAGCCACCTGTGCTTCTTCTTTATGGCTGAGTAATATTCTACTGTGTGTGTGTGTGTGTGTGTGTGTGTGTGTGTGTACACATCTTTATTCATTCATCTGTCAATGGACACTTAGGTTATTTCCATTTCTTGACTGTTATAAATGATGCTGAAATGATTTACAGCATTTACAGGGATGCTGATAACTTTCCAAGAAAGGGATTTCATTTCCTTTTGATATATGCCCATAAGTGGAACTGTAAGTGAATTACAAGGTAGTTGTATTTTTAATTTTTTGACACAGCTACCTACTGTTTTCCACTGTGCCTGCTCCAATTTATATTCCCATTAATAGTGCACAGAGTTCTTTCCTTTTCTACACATCCTTACCAACTCTTATTATTTCTTGTCTTTTTTGACAGTGGCCATTCTAACAGGGGTGAGGTGATAGCTCACTGTGGTTTTGATTTTCATTTCCCTGATGACTAATGATGTTTACAATCTCTTCATGCACCTGGTGACCATCAGTATGTTTCTTTGGAAAAATGTCTAGTCAGATTTTCTGCCTATCTTTTAATCAGTTTCTTTTTTTATATTTAGTTGTTTGAGTTCCTTATATAATTTTGATATTAACCCTTTATCATATAACTTGCCAATATTTTCTCCCATTCAATAGATTGTCTTTTCATTTTTCTGATGGTTTCTTTTGCTGTGCAGACTTTTTTAGTTTGATGTAGCCCCACTTATTTGTGCTTGAGCAATCCTTGCATCCTTGAATTGTTTTTATATTCTAATCACAGAAGTTAATAATCTTCACTTATTATGATGACATTCATACAATTCATCCCACAAAACTCAAATATAAAAATCAAATATTATGTAGCACGAACTACATAACATACTTGTCTCCCCTTTACCACTTTGCATAGCTATTACCAAGATACAGATTTTTTTCCCCAATATAAGAACACTAGAGATCTATTAGAAGGGCGTGACATCAGTGTTTTGTTTGTCAATTATAGCAGTGCTGTGCTGGTACTTTTCTAAGTCTTCCCACAATCTTCAAAGTAAGAACAGAAGCCAGAAGAACAAAATCTTACTTTTCTGTCTCAAAAGAAAGAGTAAGTCGTATAAAATGCAAATGATTAGAGCAAAGAGATTTAAATTAAGAAAACCACCAGATGGGACTTCCTTGGTGGTCCAGTGGTTAAGAATCTGCCTGCCAATGCAGGGTACACGAGTTTGATCCCTGGTCCAGGAAGATCCCACATGCTGCAGAGCAACTAGAGACCACGCTCCACAAGAGAAGCTACTGCAATGAGAAGCTATGCACCACAGCTAGAGAGGAGCCCCCGCTGGCCACAACCAGAGAAAGCCCATGCAGCAATGGAGACACAGCGCAGCGAAAAATAAACAAGTAAATTTTTAAAAAAGAAAACCACCTGATTTTTAAAACTCAATAACTTCTACCATGAATTAAAATGCAAACTGAAATATTTAAGCAATTCTTGTGCTTATGGTTTCTTGACTCCGATTCACTCCACTCCTATTTCCACTTCCATGCTTATCAAGCATCAATCTCCTGCATTCCCCTCCAATGGTTCAAAGAGCATCTGCTTTTCAGTTTCTTCCTTTATTGGCAGTAGAGCCTGTGTAGTCTGTGTGTTAGCCCATTGACATCCTAACTTATTTTCACACACAAAACCAAAAGCCTTTTTTTGTTACTATAAACTTAAAGTTAATGAATCATCAGGCAAAGAGACTGCAAAATGCCTTTGCATCACTTCCCTCATTCCTTACTTAGATTTTGTCACAGAACAGAACTTACATGGAAAAGTAAGTGTGAACTCACTGGGGATACTCAGCCCCAGGATTTGGACACTTTACAAATTTCTATGCAGGAGTCCAGAAATTGGAAAAGATACATTTATAAAAAAGATACATTTATATATATATACACACACACATTTTTACATATATATTTTTTACATATATATACATATATATGTATGTATGTATGTATGTATGTCCCTACATTTAGCATAAAAAGTAGATGATAGAGAAAGAACTTTCCCTCGTTAAGGGCAGAACTGTTTTGTCACTCATTTCTGATCAACAGTGATCTAAAGAGATAATTAACAAATCATTCAGCTAATCTAACCTGTGAAGATTCAACAACATAGCACACTCCCATCTAGTCCAAAGTTAAAAAAAAAAAGCAAAACATAAATTTATCTACTATAGTCAACTAAAAAAGGGCCCCAAAGATAGTATACCGTAATCCCTAGAACCTGTGAACTGTTTTATGACAAAAGGGACTTGGCAGATGTGATTAAATTAAGGATCTTGAGATGGCAAGATTGTCTTGGATTATCTGGGTGGCCCTAAATGTCATCACAAGGTTCCTTGTAAGAGGGAAGTGGAGGGAAATCTAAGAACAGAAGCAGGAGGCCCTGTGAGGACAGAAACAAGAGGCTAAGTTGTTGGTTTTGCATGTGGAGGAAGAGGCCAAGGGCCAAGAAACACAACTCGAGAAGCAGGAAAAGGAAAAGAAAGCGACTTTCCCCTAAAGTCTCTGGAGGGAGTGAGGCCTGCTGAAACCTTGATTTTGCACCAGTGAAACTGATTTCATGCTTCTGACCTCCACAGTTTTAAGTTTAAAGAGAATAAATGTGTCTGTTGTTTTAAGCCACTGGGTTTGTGATCATTTGTTGTAGAAGTCATAAGAAACTAGCACAAATACATTAAAAGACAAAAATAATATCTGTCACCCAAATCAGCTTTGGGCATCCCCCTCAGACAGTAATCTGCTTGCAATGGGGGAGAAACCTGAAATGCGGGAAACTCAGGTTTGATTTCCAGACTGGGAAGATACCCTGGAAAAGGGAATGGCAACCCACTCAGGGTTCGTGCCTGGAGAATTCCACGGGCAGAGGAGCCTGGCAGGCTACACTCCATGGGGTCACGAAGAGTAGGACATGACATAGCCACTAACGCTTTCAACTTAAAGAGAATGAAAATTCAAGGAGATACTAAGAAAAAAGTGCTCTCAACATGTATCATCAACAGATGCTCTGCATCTGAAATACATTAAAATAAAAAACTCATGAAATAAGACAAACCACTAAATATAAAGGAGAAAAAACAAAGAGGCCTCTAAATAAATGAAAAGAGGTTCAAACTCAGTGAAAATCATGAACAGGACAATTAATACCAGAGTAAACTTCATTTTACATCCACCAAGTTTGTTGGTTTGCAGAACAAGAATCCATACAATCTGCCAGGGAGAATGTACAATGTACACGCTTACATCCGCTTTGGAGGGTGGTTTGGTTCCATCATGGAAAGCTGAACAAGCACATACAGCATGATCCAGCAATTCACTCCAGCATGTACACCCAAAAGAAATACTTGTTCATGCACACCAGAAGCCACTAGGTTTGTGATCATTTGTTGTAGAAGTCATACAATTTTATTCACACTATTAGAGAGTAATACTCGAAGCACATTGGGAGCAATCTAAATGTTCACCAGTACCACAGTGGATAACTATGCTGTGCTCAATACCTTCACACAGCGAATTAATATGCAGCATGAAAATGCATGAATTATAATGGTATCAATGTAGTTAAATCTCAGCAACAACACTGGGGGGAAAAAGAAAGTCATAGAAACATATACACAGTATGATTCCACATTATAATATTCAAAAGTGGAATGAAATATTTTTAAGGAATTCATACTACAAAGAAAAATAAGATAACTGTTTTTACAAAGCTTAGGATATGGATTAACTGTGCAAAGGAGAGAGGAGGAAGGGATCAAGGTAGAAACCCCAGGGAGCTATAAAACCACTGGTAATGTATTTCTTAAGCCAAACAATGGAATGAGTACCAGTCTTCAAATTGAACACATATACTGCTTCAGGTGCATGATATTCACAATTATAAGTTTTTATCTATGAACTGCACTATATGTAAGATCCCATACAACCCTGCACTGAGTATCACCTATAATATGCTACACATTTAAAAGATTTACCATGTTAGCAAAGAATCATTTAATTCATTTAAAAATGTAAATATGAAAATATACCCTCTATACGACTAAGTGACTGAACTGAACTGATAGTATCTTTGGATAGTAAATGGCTTATGTGCCCAAATATTTTGCCCTTCAATCCAAGCCAATTTTTAAAAGTTCCCCCCCAAAAATTAAAAGCTAACATTCCAACATCTTAACGATTTCAGAGGAAGCCCTGATAAGATTTAGGCTTTAAACCATTCTTTTATTTTTGTTCAGGGTACAGAGAGTCACTAGCTACTTACTGTTTTTCTGAGACATAGTTCTTAAGATGAGTTGCAGCTGTGATAACGTGGTCATTTCGATGAATAAAAGCCCTGCGGGATGACTAGATTCAAAGAGATTTAACTGAAGAGAGGAGGATTTTGTATGCAACTGAATAGCTGTACCTTTAGGAAAAAGAAAAAAGTGGTATCCAGATTTCCTACTGATTAGAGTTTGTAGTCGGAATGAATGGGAGGAGTTGCTGGAATGTACAGAAGATAACCTTCCATAAAACTGACATCAAAGATGCCAACTATCAGGCAAAGATTTTACACTAAAGACCCTGAAAGAAACAGATGAGAAATATATGACATTGACTAGAGATTTTCTTAAAGACACTTTGAATAGCTTTATGCAACTACAAAGGAATTCCTTTCAAGTTGTCTTTTCTCATCCACTCTTCCAGGAAATATGTTTTTTTTTTTAAAAAAAAAAAACACACACACACACAAAAACTCTTAAACCCCAATTCTGAGCTCCTCAATCAGAATCTCAGAATCTCTGGAGTTTTACTCAAGAACTGCCTACATTATGCTGACATACATTAAAAGGTAAGGCTCCACAAGGGTCTTTTTTTAACTAGCTTGAGACTATGTAATTAAAATGAAGACATAGTCATGTGTTGCTTTTCTATTTCTTTACTTATTTATGCCAGTTCTTTTAAGTAAATTTGTCTCAAACACAAGAATGATTTTGCGAAAGTTCATGTTTAAATAAGTCACTCCTTTTAGGGGGTTCTGTTTTCAAGGTGTTTCTTTATCTGTTTCTAATTGAGGCAGTCACCTAATGTTTTCAACAGTCTGCCTGGAAAGGGAAATACTGATAATTCTTACAAGAAATTATACTACTTTGATTATTTGAAGTGTTGATTAAAACTTGCCTCATGCAGTAAAACTCGTAAATATGGAACTATTCTAGATCCAGTAGTTGTTAACTGATTTTTTTCTTTTAAGATATTAATAAATTTTAACACTTTTCTGGGGGAAAAGGGGGGTAGATAAAGATGTATTTGTCTCTCTTAGTGTGGGGCTAATATTCACCAGCAGGAACATAAAGCTGCTAGTGGTCTATGTCCTTTCTCACTCACCATGTCAGTGTCAAGCTGGTAAAATATATATATATATATAAAATATATATATATATATATTCTAAACATTATCTTTCCCCTTACTTCCTGGGTGCCAAATAGAATAGTTGGAAGACACATAAAACATACCAATTAACTACTTTTTGAATGAGAAGCCCAGAAAAACAGCCATAAGAGAAAGACATATCTCATGTTAAATATTATTTCAGTATAAAATCTAAACTGTACTACTTCTTCGAACTGTGCAGCTTTAAATAAGTCATTCCAGTTGTCATGTCCAGATGTGAGAGTTGGGTCATAAAAAAGGTTAAATGCCAAAGAATTGATGCATTCGAATTGTGCTGGAGAAGATCCTTGAGAGTTCCTTGGACTGCAAAGAGATCAAACAAGTCAATCCTAAAGGAAATCAACCCCAAATATTCATTGGAAGGACTGATGCTGAAGCTCCAACACTTTGGCCACCTGATGCAAAGAGCTGACTCATTGGGAAAGACCCTGATGCTGAAGAGATTGAAGACAAAAGGGGAAGAGGGCAGCAGAGGAAGAGATGGTTAGACAGCATTGCTGACTCAGTGGACGTGAGTCTAGCAAATTCTAGGAGTTAGTGAAGGACAGGGAAACCTGGCGTGCTAGAGTCTATGGGGTCACAAAGAGTCAGACATGACTTAGAGACTAAAGAACAACAACAAAGAGAGAACAGAGTATGATTGGATGTGACCTATAGAAACTGGGATTTGTAGAGCTGAAATACAAAGGAAATTGGTTAATTTATCCCAGTGGCTTTGTATTGCTGCATGTTTGACTCACCTGGGAAGCTCTTTAAAAGCCCCAATGCAGGTGGGATGATTTGAGAGAATAGCATTGAAACATGTATATTACCATATGTGAAACAGATCACAGTCTAGGTTTGATACATGAGACAGGGTGCTCAGGGCTGGTGCACTGGGATGACCCTGAGGGATGGGATGGGGAGGGAGGTGGGAGACAGGTTCAGGATGGGGAACACATGTACACCCATGGCTGATTCATGTCAATGTATGGCAAACACCTCTATAATATTGTAAAGTAATTAGCCTCCAATTAAAATAATAATAATAATAAAAAGCCCCAATGCCTGGTCCTATTTTGGAGCTAACAGATTCACGAAGGAAGCTTGCATTGGTCATATTTTAAGAGCTCCAAAGGAGATTTTATCTTCAGGCTGAATGGTTGAAAACCACTTGCAGGCAAATTAAAAATTAGATTTTTCTCTACCCAAAATGCATGATGCAAAATTCTATGGAGATTCTGAAGAGTTCAAATGCTATACTGCTCTGCAGATCTGTTGAATCAATCTCCAGGATGAAGCCTGGAATCTGTATGCATGAATCAACTCAGAGTTGCCATAATAACCATTGACTGATGGCTGAAACAACAGAAATTCATTGCCTCACAGTTCTGGAGACTAGAAATCCAATATCAAGGTGCCAGCATGTTCAGTCTCTGATGAAAGCTCTTTCCTTGGGTTGTAGACAACCACCTTCTCACTTGACCACACATGGCTGGTGGGGGGACAGATCTCCAGTGTATGTTCTTATGAGGACACTAATCCCAACCCGAGGACTCTACCCTCATGTAAGTCTAGTTACCCCTCAAAGCCCCCATCTCCAAATACCATCAAATTGGGGGTGATGCTTCAACATACAAATTGAGGAGGGGGGAACACAATTCAGTCTTTAGCACTGCATCCTACATTTTAAGAATTACTGTGATACCCAGTCTAGGCTGAACTTGAAGATTAAAATATCAGAGACTGTCACGTGATTTAAGGAGAAAGAACTTTTCTACCATTTCCACACTCACATCCCTAAATTGTCCCCCACTCCTGTCTAAAAGGCTTTTAAGTGAAAAAAAAATCTTGTAAACTGCAAACATCATGAGAAATGCTGGGCTGGATGAAGCACAAGCTGGAGTCAAGATTGCAGGGAGAAATATCAATAATCTCAGATATGCAGATGACACCACCCTTATGGCAGAAAGTGAAGAACTAAAGAGCCTCTTGATGAACATGAAAGAGGAGAGTCAAAAAGTTGGCTTAAAACTCAACATTCAGAAAACAAAGATCCTGGCATACAGTCCCATCACTTCATGGCAAATAGAGGAAGAAACAGTGGAAACAGTGACAGGCTTTATTTTTCTGGGCTCCAAAATCACTGCAGATGGTGACTGCAGCCATGAAATTAAAAGATGCTTGCTCCTTGGGAAGAAAAGTTATGACCAACCTAGACAGCATATTAAAAAGCAGAGACATTACTTTGCCAACAAAGGTCCATCTAGTCAAGGCTATGGTTTTTCCAGTAGTCATGTATGGATGTGAGAGTTGGCCTATAAAGAAAGCTGAGCACAGAAGAATTGATGCTTCTGAACTGTAGTGTTGGAGAAGACTTCTGAGAGTCCCCTGGACTGCAAGGAGATCCAACCAGTCCATCCTAAAGGAAATCAGTCCTGAATATTCATTGGAAGGACTGATGTTGAAGCTGAAACTCCAATACTTTGTCCACCTGATGCAAAGAGCTGACATGCGAAAAGACCCTAGTGCTGGGAAAGATTGAAGGTGGGAGGAGAAGGGGATAACAGAGGATGAGATGGTTGGATGGCATCACCAACTCAATGGGTATGAGTTTGAGTAAACTGCAGGAGTTGGTGATGGACATGGAAGCCTGGTGTGCTACAGTCCATGGGGTCACAAATAGTCAGACACGACTGAGCAACTGACCTGAACTGAACTGAAACTGCGACATGGTTTCCTGCCCTTTTATATGTTGTTAAGATAGGCAATACAGATTACCTATCTGATAATCTGAGCTTTGTAATCAGATGGTTCTAGATTCATCTCCTAATAACAACAATCATACTTGAAAGCAGAAAAGGCCCTGGGACACCATTCTCTTCCTAAATGCCAGCCAACTCAGACATCATTTTAGTTTCTCCCTCTTTCCCACTGAGCCTCAGAGCCCTTCTTAACATAGCATTTCAACTCAAATAGAAACAGTGCTAAAGATGAAACCTATTTTTCATGCCTACTCTAAAAACTCCTATTTTATGCCATGAAGTTCACCAACAAATTTATTTCTTTCACTAGACAAGCCATTACTTCTTTCACTACACACTACCTACTTAATATATATATATATCTATACTTAATATAAATTATATAAATAATATATATACTATATATTTTATGCCATCAACTCCATCAACAAATTTATTTCTTCCATTAGACAAGCCTTTGGTATGTGTATACACACACATACACAACCTATTTAAATACTACCTAAAATAATGCGTCAGTCATGTGTCAGTCGCTCAGTCATGTCTGACTCTTTGTGACCCCATGGACTGTACAGCCTGCCAGGCTCTTCTGTCCATGGGATCTTCCAGGCAAGGATACTGGAGTGGGTTTCCGTTTCCTTCTCCAGGGGATCTTCCTGACCCAGGGATGGAACCCGGGTATCCTTCATTGCAGTCGGATGCTTTACTGTCTGAGCTACTAGGGAAGCCCAACCTAAAATAAAGGATGATACTAAATGATTGCTGTTATGAAAGTCAGAAAAATGTTGCAAAGACACCAGGATTGAACAAACCAGGAAAGAGATTTTTTTTTCCAGCTTTATTGGAGACAATTAACACATAACATTTTGTAAGCTTAATGTGTATGTTAATTTGATACACTGATATATTGTGAAATGTCTACCATTGTAGTATTTGTTAACACCTCCATCACCTCAGCAAATTACTGTTTCTTTTTTGCAGTGAGAACATTTAAGATCTATAGACTTGGCAAATTTCAAGTATATAACTCAGTGTAATTAACTAGAATCCTCATGCAGTACATTAACTCTCCAGAACCTATTCATCTTTGAGTTGAATAAGTTCATCTAAGTGGAACCTATCTTAAAACTTTGTCCCCTTTGACCAGCATCTCCCACTTTCACCACTACTACTTGGCAACAGCCATCATTCTACTCTCAATGAGTTTGACTTGTTTAGATTCCACATGTAAGTACGATCATAGAGTATTTTTCTTTCTCTGACTTATTTTACTTAGCATAATGCTTCAAGGTCCATCCATGTTGTTGCTAATGGGAGAATTCCCTTCTTTCTCATGACTGAAAACTGTATATATACCACATCTTCTTTATACATTCATAGACACTTAGGTTGTTTACATATCTTGGATACTGTGAATAACACTGCAAAAAAACATAGTGGTGCAGATATCTCTTCAAGATCTTGACCTCATCTCCTCAGGATATATACCCATAAATGAGACTGCCAGATCATATGGTAGTTCTGTGTTTAATTTCTTGAAAAACCTGTGTATTATTTTCCATAGTGGTCATAACAATTTACATTCCCATCAGCAGCGCATGAGGGTTCCCCTTTCTCTACATCCTTGCTAACATTTGTTATCTCTTTTCCTTTTTGATGACAGCAATTCTGACTTCTGTGAGTTAACAGCTCATCAAAGTTTTAATTCACATTTCCCTCATGATGAGTGACAAGGAGCATCTTTTGAATGTCTTCTTTGGAAAAAAAAATGTTTGTTCATTCGCCCTGCATATTTTTAACTGTGCTATTTGCTTTGCTATTGAGTTGAATGGGTTCTTTACAAAGTTTGGATACAACCCCTTATCAGATACATTATTTGCAAATTTGCAATTATTTTCTCCCATTTCATAGGATGCCCTTTTATTTTCCTGATGGCTTACTTTGCTGTTCGGAATCTGTGTGGTTTAATGTGGTCCCATTTTTAAACATTTGCTCTTGTTGCCTTGTACTTTTAAGGCCATATAAAAACTCATTGCCAAGAGAATGAGATGAAATTTAAGATATGATTTCCAAGAAGAGGTGGAGATTAAAGCAAATTTAGAAAAGAAGAGGACACAACTTTGCAAAGGCAGTTTTTGGCAAAGAATGGCAGTTAGAGCTCCCTTAAAGCCCGTAAAAGAACACTTCTGCCATGGGAATATCTATCCTGTCTGCCTTCATTCTTCAAAATGACCTTTAGCTTCAAATTTGGGGCATTATTTACAATCACAATACTGCTGAGTGGTTTTAAATAATTTCCTCTGTTTTGACTTCTTAAATAACTTACAACTTCCTAGTTTCTCCCACTTCGTATTTTCTTTGAGATGTCATCAGAAATATATGCTGTGCCTAAAATTACTATGCTTCTCAAGACATTATTCAGTATGTAATGTCTTCTTAAAAATATATAAGAAGTGTTTATTGGAAGGGAATTTTAGGTGTTTTTAAACTCCAACAGTTCCTAAATACCTAATTACTTATTATCAACAACATAGTGTTTGAATTCGTTTATCAAGTTCAGAAAGAGTCAATCAGTTTCGATGCTGAATAAGTAACCTGCAGATATGTATTTCAGGAACGTGACCATGGAGACAGTGTCAAAGGCTGAACAAAGGTGGGGAGTCAAGAGGCTAGAAACAGAAGCCCACGACTAACAGCTAGGTGGGAGGTGACTAAGATGAGCTAAAGCTGCAAGAATAGAAAGGAGTTGACAGACACAAAACTGACAAGATGTTACAACATATTAAAAGTAAGGAATGAAGTTCAGAGGGCAGGCAAAAATGGATCTCGGACATCACACCCGTGTAACAAGAAGGATACTATTAGGTTACTGATTTCCTAGCTACTAGGAAGATCTGAACACTTCAGTCACTCCCAGGCTTAAAAAACGACTTCAAAGTCTTTCAAGGTTAAACGTGAACATATGTCTCAAAATTTGCCAAAGATACAAATGAAAAATAATCATGAGAATGGTGTGGTGTGATCTCTGCTTTCTCAGACTTTATGATTATTGGTTTTTAAGCATCCCATTATTGGGTTCTGAGACGTATACCCCTCAAGCACCAAGAATCTGGACTCACTTCCCAGTTCATGTGGAAGTGAGAACTCAGATCACTAGACCATGTTAATGATACGCTTAGTGACAAAGCTGGCAGCCTCACAGTGCACAAAAGAAGCTATTTGGTAACCTCTCCTCTAGGGTCATTTAACATAATAACTCCAGCCAGAAAAGATGTCTGGAACTTTGAGAGGGTATTCGTGATCCTTCCATCCTTTGTGCATAGAAATCCTACAAAATTCAATTACACTGCTTGGCAATCCACCATTAACATGCAGTGAACAAACGCTTTTTAAACATTGATTTTTCTAATTTCTCTCAACAGTATCTAGGTTAAAATTCATAACAGCAACAGTGAAATAATGCTCTTAAACCTTGCATACTAGAAGCTGCGTAATGGTGATAGAGGAAGTAGAGGGCAAGATTATCAGTATAACCTGTCACGTTAGGCAGACCTTTGCTCAATGTCAATGTCAGCTGACTTACCTCTTGCATCTTTACCTAACTACGATTAGCGGGAACTTACTAGGATTCTAATGCCAATGCCAGGTAATTTATCTTTATCATTTCAATTAATCTTTATGGTTAATCTTATAGATCCACAATAAGGCAATTTTACAGATGACAAAATACGATCCAGAGAAATGAAGTAACTCTCCCCAGACAACAGGCTAGTACTGAACTTGATCACCTACCTTTTTATTTATTTTTTTTCCTTTATTTATTTATTTTTTTCCAGTGGGTTTTGTCATACATTGATATGAATCAGCCATAGATTTACATGTATTCCCCATCCCGATCCCCGCTCCCACCTCCCTCTCCACCCAATTCCTCTGGGTCTTCCCAGGGCACCAGGCCCGAGCACTTGTCTCATGCATCCCACCTGTCCAGACAAAAGGCTAATGACAAGAAGAAACAAACAAAATATATACATATATATATATATATATATAATATGTAAAATGTAATTAAAATGCAAGACAGCAATATTCCGAGACAGCTCAGAGTATAAAAGGGAGTACTCAGAAATCAATTGCAAGTGAAAAAATAAATATCATAATGAATTTATGAATAGAGACTAGTAGAACAAAGTTGCTATTTTGAAACCTAAATAATGCAGATTACTTTGCTTGAGTTCAAAGGACAAAAATCACAAAGCTGGCTGGCTACAAAAGGCAGATGTTAACGTTCATGTTAACACTCATGACGTTAAATGAGTGTTTCAAGAAATGTGCTTATCTATTGATAAACATTCCACTGTTTAATTAGCCCAAATATTCAGATTAAAGTGAATGTCCTAACTACACATAAGGAAAGTCTAAAATCTGGTAAAAGATGTCAGAAGATATACATCTTCAATGCTCTTAAGAAAAAATCACACACAGAAAAAGTGAATCTAAAAAAGAGATTTTTAAACATTCTATTTTATATAATCAAATTAATAACTCATTTTTTGAAAATACTGAATGTGGAAATATATATGACTATAGAGTAAGGGAAAACATAGGAAATTATTATACAAAGCTTTAGGGTAAAAAATGGGTAGACTATGTAATATTGTACATCAACTATACTTCAAAAAATAAAAAGGGGTTGGGCTAAACTGTCTTTAAAATTCATGTCAGAATTCAAGATTCCTAGATACCCAAACAAAAGAAGAAGAGAATGACCACTGACCTCTTTTATTTGCTCCCTTAAAGCATCTCTTCCAGAGACTTCACATAATCTATCATTTTAACCAAGTCTATCCACTATTTATCAAACCAGAATTTTCAGAAAAACAACCAACAACTTAGAATTTATGTTTGCCAGCTGTTGTCTTTTACTCCCAATTAGATAAAAGTTGAGTGTACTTATTAAAATAACACTCAGGTCAAGTAGTTCAACAACCAAGAAAAAACTTTGGAAGGCATAGTTAACAAAAGCAGCCCACTCAACAATGAGAAAAACAAATCTCCAAAAAAAGAGAATGAAATGTGTGCTCATTTCAGCAAATTTTGAACTCAACTCTGGAGTTCAAATGACTATTTGTTTTTATCCTCATAACCACAGGATGAGAAGCACACACTGAAGTTCTCTTCCACATTCAAATTAAAAAGAGATGGAGAAAGACAGGTCCTTTTAGTAACTAGACCAGGTGGTAACTATTAAGAAGGAGAAAGAAGATACATTTTATCCTCAAATTCAAACTTCATCACTCTCATACAGAGCCACACTTAGCTAATTGTTAATAGACTTATTTCTGTATTCAAATTGGATTTGTCTAGAGTATCAATGGTGCACCAAATGGTACCTCCTCATCTTATTGGAACACCTGAGAATTACTGCTTCCCACTCAACAAAAATTCTTAATTCTAGAGGTTTTGTTTTGGTTGAACTGCTTTATAAAATTAAAAAAGAATTAAAACCCCATTTATTTGTTCATTTAACCAAAAGAGTTTCATTCACAGATTATAACTGTCAGTGCAAAGTGTTTGGACTTCACAGAAGCATCCCGTTGCTCTGCTTGACTTCCAAGAGTTTGGCTGTCCAAAGTTGAACTGGGAGCAATTTCCCTGTTGCAAAACACAGTTAAGTGTACTGGATAGAGGGTGGGGCCTCAGGACTCCCAGTGACTGTTTGGATGGATCTCTAGGGAACATGCTTTTCAAGAGTCAGGAGAGAGAAAAATAAATGGGCCAGAGGGTCAGGTTTTAACCTGCTGACTTACTTCATTGGCTCTTCACACACAGCAAAGGCCTCCAAAGAAATTCCATTGAAATATGTTTTTTTTTTTTTTAATGATCTAAAAATCTCAAAATCACTTTGATGAGTAATTTTTTGGCACATATTTGCATTATTTATCATGTTTTCTTCTGGAACATCCCTTTCAATAGTCTCTCAAGTTCTAAGAAGTAGGAACCACTTGTCCCATTTACTCTGCTATTTTATCTACCTCTAGGACTTCCAACTTTATTGACTATTTTATTCAGGACATGCTGCCATTTTTCAAATAAATAAAAGTATTAAATATGTTTAACATTCTAGAACATGTAAGGACTTAACTGGGGGGCGGTTAGTGGAAAGGAAATCATATCCGTTTTAGGCATGTGTAATGTTACAATTTAATATGACTAACATAAAGGTTACTCTGTGCTTGAAATACACTGTAGAAAAGAAAAAAATGAAATATTAATGAAAAGAATAAACTGTGGAGAGCAGTCTGCAATTTTATTGACTTCTATCTCTATACAAGGTGGGATGAACTAAGAAGAACACCCAGAATTTTTATAAGCTATACGTCATTTCAAATTTCTAAAAAAATGTAAACAGGGCATCATGAACCTAAAAACAAAGGGAGATCAGAGGGAGGTCTGGTAGGGAGGAGACATGGGTGTATCTATAGCTGATTCTTATTGATGCATGACAGAAAACCACAAAATTATGTAAATCAATTATCCTTCAATTAAAAAAATTAAAAAAAAAAAGAAGTAAATAGTAATGCATGGTTAAGTTTCTAATTTCTTTTAAGGTTCTTTTATATTCTCATATGTTATTAACTTTTTCTTAATAATACTGAGATTTGATTGATGGTATAAATGGAGTATGAAACTTAATAGGTTCCTAAGGTGGTTAGAGAACTTCTCTGAAAATATTTGATTTACTTCAAGGTGTGATGTTAATGAGCCAGGTACATCTGGAGAGTTTTGGATAAACCTTTTACTCATACATGAAATACTCATGCCTGTGCCCTCTCTCACTTCACTTAATAGCAGATCAGCTATTTATAGTCCTACAGTACAGTCTTGAGGAAGAGAGAAAACTTGTATCACATACTATCCTGGTATGAGCTTAGGGTGTATACAAAAACAAACAAACAAACAAACCATGTTTTGAAAGTAATCACAATTTAACCCATGGTAAGATTATCAACATACAGAATAAAATCTTACAGATATAGAGTATATCTCATAGGCCTAGAGAATTACACTGTCACTATAATCAAGTACAGAAAAGACAATTATGGTGAGATTTAGCTGACTAATGGGCAAAATGACGATATACTCAATATTACACTTACAGACTGAAAAAGCGAACCCTGAAAAATATTTCAGGTATCAGTTTACCTATTGTCAGTGGATCTTTTAAGTGACTATGTTGCTTCCTAAGTACATGAACTCCAGGAGTTGGTGATGGACAGGGAAGCCTGGCGTGCTGCAGTCCATGGGGTTGCAAAGAGTTGGATACGACTGAGCAACTGAACTGAACTGATGTTTAATATAATGCTGATAAGACCAATCAAATTTCTCATCATTTCAATATAATTACAATAGGGCACATTTTGGGGGAGATGCCTTAAAGTAGGAAAAGACAACCCACCCCAGTATTCTTGCCTGGAAAATTCCATGGACAGAGGAGCCTGGTGGGCTACAGTCCACGGAGTCGCGAAGCATCGGACACCACTGAACGACTGAACACACACACACACACACACACAGGAAACAGTCAATCCAAGAACAGAGCCACCACTGAACGACTGAACACACACACACACACACACACACACACACACACACACACACACACACACACACACACACACACACACACACACACACACACACACACACACACACACAGGAAACAGTCAATCCAAGAACAGAGCCATCACAAGTGGACACACACACACACACACACACACACACACACACACACACACACACACACACACACACACACAAACAGTCAATCCAAGAACAGAGCCACCACTGAACGGCTGAACACACACACACACACACACACACACACACACACACACACACACACACACACACACACACACACACACACACACACACACACACACACACACACACACAGGAAACAGTCAATCCAAGAACAGAGCCATCTAGTGGCAAGTGCAGAACCAAGAGGATTACATCAAATTACCAATGAGCATAAAAGCACCAGTAAATATCACCACTAACTGGGCAGAAACAAATTGAAAATGATCTGCTTTTTGGAAAAGAAAATTAAGTGAAAAACCCAGCTAAAAGTGTATAAACTCCTTATTTAGTAAGGTTCTTACCTGTAAAAGAGACTAAACCAACAATTACACACACATGCTCACACACAAACAATACACATAGGTGTGCTCACACAATAGAAGGAATTGTGCTAGCATATTAACAGTGTCTAGGTCCAGGGTAGTGGATCTAACTGTGATGTTCTGTCCCCTTCCTGAGGCCTTTCTGCATTTTCCTCAATGAATAAACACTGCTTTTGTAATTAGAAATTATAATATTTCCAAATATTCTGAGCAAACACTGAAACAAATGTAAAAATTAAGAGTAAAGCCGATAATCTTTGAGAATATTTGATGTTTCCCATTTCTTAATTCTACATATTTGTAGCTCATTGATATATATGAACTGCTACCATTTGACACATTTACCATAGGTATAGTTGATTCCTCACCCGGGAATAAGTTACAGTATTCTTAGATATAAGGCATAGAGCTTTGCGCCAAGATTTGATTGAGCAACAGATAAAAGTTTAACGTATTTATGTGGCGTTTTACAAACACATATAAGTGACTTCCCTGGTGGTCTAGTGGCTAAAATTCCATGCTCCCAATGCAGGGTCCCTGAGTTCAACTGCAGGGTGCCTGAGTTCAACCCTTCCTCAAGGAACTAGATCCTACATGCAGCAACTAAGACCCAGTGCAGCCAAATAAATAAATATTTAAAAATAAAACACATATATATTACTTGCCAGCATACTTAACACTACACTGCAAATAACACAGAGGTTGAAAAAGAAATTTCTTTTTTCTTTTTGCAGATGCAAAAATGGAGATTGAGAGACATCATATTATTCATCTCCAGCTCTGCCATTAATAAGCTAAAAATCTTCTGATTCCTAGTTTATTATTCTGCATACTGTAGAATTATGTTACTGCATACTGTAACAATTTTGATGCCTGGAGTTTACATTACCTGTAAATTTCTTTCATATTTATTTCTCAAAAGTTCTGATTGATGGCAACAGCAACTGTTCTCATTCCTATTCTTAGATGGACATAGGTAACACACTATAGCTGAGACAATTTATCCTGGGTATAACATGAATATAGGTTTTACTCTCCTACAATATGTTGATATTTTACCAGAGTAGTTTTAACTAAATGAATACTGAATTGTAAGAAAGCTTGACATAAATTTTTAAATACTGTAAGTTGAGAATGAAAGGAAATGCTGAATATTGAAAATATTTTTTTCAAATCATTTTAAAATATATTAAAAATTGCTTTAACCAAAACTAAAATTAATAATGAGTCAAACGAATCAGAATGTTGTATAGAGCAACTTTGAGAAGGACACACTTCTGATGAGAGATCTAATCCTAACTCAATTATCTTCATGAACTACCACAAAGTAGCTTTAGTTTTCAATCTTTCCAATGTTCAAAATTGACTTGGAAATTTTGGGGTTAAGTATTTGTCAAATAATACCTTTAATATATTTTCTACCTAAAATTACAAGTCTACAAGTTACAGGTGAGATCCAGGGCTGGTAATAACTCTTTTTTCAGTGGTAACATAGACTATATCCTATATGAAATACATAGCACCCGAGCAGAGAAACACAGCAGTGAGGAGGCAAAAGAAGTACTTCATCTCTTTCCCTGATTTTCATATTCCTTTTAATTCTACTCTAATTACTATTTTAAAAATCTTCCATGACTTCTCTGGTGATACAATGTTTAAGACCTTGCCAACCAATGAAGGGTGTGTGGATTTGATCCCTGGTTGGGAAGCAAAGATCCTCCATTCCTGTGGCCAAAAAACCAAAACGTAAAACAGAAGCAATGTTATAACAAATTCAATAAAGACTTTAAAAATGGTCCACATCAAAAAAAAAAAAAAGTTTAAAAATAAAGTAATAAATAATAAAAATAAAAGCTTTCTGATACTATCTATATTTTGGTATTTTACACTATGAGTGAGTGAATGAAGTCACTCAGTCATGTCTGACTCTTTGTGACCACATGGACTGTAGCCTAGGATCCTCAGTCCATGGGACTTTCCAGGCAAGAATACTGGAGTGGGTTGCCTTTTCCTTCTCCAGGGTATCTTCCTGACCCAGGGATTGAACCCTAGAGATACATAAAAACAATTTTTGCAGTAAGACAGGGTATTACTAACATGTAAATTGACATTTTGACACACATCTGCATTTTGTTCACTTGGTGAACCAACTTGTCAAAATTCATTTAAATTTGCTACAAGGTTACTTGAATAGGAACTTTGGTTTAAAAAATAATCAGCAATCAACAATCATCATTATTATCCCTTTTAATTACTGGGTTAAACTCAAAGTTTAACATAGATTAGTTAGGGAAGATGGAGAAGGCAATGGCATCCCACTCCAGTACTCTTGCCTGGAAAATCCCACGGACAGAGGAGCCTGGTAGGTTGCAGTCCCTAGGGTCGCTAAGAGTTGGACACAACTGAGTGACTTCACTTTCACTTTTCACTTTCATGCATTGGAGAAGGAAATGGCAACCCACTCCAGTGTTCCTGCCTGGAGAATCCCGGGGACGGGGGAGCCTGGTGGGCTGCCGTCTATGGGGTCGCACAGGGTCGGACACGACTGAAGCGACTTAGCAGCAGCAGTTAGGGAAGAAAGTAGGTAAAAATGATTATTTTAATCTACCTTTTCAAGATAAATCTATCCTTCTATGCTTTATATCTTTATATAAAAGTAACTATAAAGAAAGAAAAGATGGAAGCAAACATACTATGTGTCACCAATTCCAAAATTCACATAGCAATCACCTTTGTGATTTGATTATGTATTATGGACCAACCCACCCATAATTTAGTACACGTAAGTTCAAATTTCCTTCAGTTGAACTTGTCTTTTAAAACTTTGCATTGCTTCTTAAATGGAATGTGTGAGTGTGTGTGCTAGTCACTCAGTTGTGTCCGACTCTGCGATGCCATGGCCTGTGGCCCTCCAGGCTCCTCTGTCTTTCCCCAGGCCAGAATACTGGAGTGGGTTGCCTTTCCCTTCTCCAGGGGATCTTCCTGATCCAGGGATCAAACCTGGGTCTCCGGCATTGCAGGCAGATTCTTTACCATCTGAACCCCTAGAAAAGCCCCACTTAAATGTAAACTCAGTAACAAATCAATAACATTTTATGTAAGTAGAAAGTTACCATTAAATTCAATGAGAAATAATGCCATACAGTTACATTCCAGCAAGATGTTATTCCCTGAAAAACTCTCCCAGGTATGTTCTCTGTTACAACTGGAGATGAGTAAGTACTGAGGGGCTATTGAAGGCCTACTAGCACCAAACAGATCTACTCCCTTTCTTTAAAAAAAAAAATAATAACTTTTTATTTTATATTGGTATATAGACAATTAACAATGTTTTGATAGTTTCTGGTGAACAGTAATGGGACTTGCCACACATACACATGTATCCATTCTTCCCCTCTTCATTAATCAAAATTTTGAACAGAATTGAAAATAAATAACTTGCTGAGCACATAGTATCTATAAGCATTTCTAGTTGTATCTAAAACAAACTTTCAGACAACTACTGATGTGGACTCTACATTTCAAGAAATACTGTAGTATATTATACTAGACATGAACGAATGAGATAAAAAGTTTTAGCTTATCAGTAATGATGATGGTTACACTAATAATACACTGGCATTTGTCTGTGACCTGAATGTTTCAGAAAGGGTACTGCTGGACATGAATGGGAGCAGTGAGCCAAAAGAAAGAGTGGGAACTGAAGAACACCTCTGAGATCAACCCCATGACCCCACTTAAACAGATGAAGATGAACAATACAACTACTTGGGCCGAAGTCATCCTTTCAAATTGCCAATGTTCTCAAGAGGTGTTGCTAATAATAACGAAAAGACTACGATAATTACTTTTCATATCAAACTATGAAAATAGCATTGTATTTGTTCTAATAGATTAGTGATGTGAATTCTACTCTAATAGGAACAACTTTTCTCATGTTCCTCCAAAAGCTGAAAGATTGCTCTCATTTACCAGGAATTAAAATTTCCTGTATCACATTCTTCTTATAAACTATGCATTCATTGTTTCAGAGAACTACATTTCTCTTTCTTGCTAGCATCCTATTTCTCCAACCATTCATTTCCTAGCAACATTCTGCCTTAAAAAAGGATTCTGCCAAACGAAGGCACTGATTAGGTATTTGAAGGTGGAAAGAAGGAAAAGTTCTCTTTTTTTCCTCTCTATTTTTAAGCAAGGAACAGTGGCAGCGCACTCCTGAGAGCCACTCCAGGCGGCTGCGGCATCCAGCCTTCTAGTGGCAGAGGTGTTAGCAGTCGACTCAGAGGCACCAGTGTTGCTCCAATAACGGCAGCAAAAGCAGCAGCCCTCCCTCCAGAGACTCAGTCTCAAATGCACTTTCCTGGCCTCTAGCTCCAGTGGCTCAGCAGTACAGAATCCACCTGCAATATCAAAGGTGCAGGAGACTCGGGTTCCACCCCTGAGTCGGGAAGATCTCCTGGAGGAGGGCATGGCAACCTACTCCAGTATTCTTGTCTAGAGAATCGCATGGAGAGAGAGGCCTGGTGGGCTACAGTCTGAGGTCACAAAGAGTTAGACATGACTGAGTGACTGAGTGTGTGTGCATGTGTATGTATGCGCGCACACACACACACACACAGCCCTGAGAGGTAACAGTTTCCAGTTTTGGTGGAAGCAACCTTTTGCTCACTTTGGCACCTCTAGGGCTTTTGTTATCAATGTAACCGATTCCTTTCAATCTCTCCCAGCTTAAAGTGAGTTCTCCCCACACTGTTGGTGGGAATGTAGACTGGTACAGCCACTGTGGAAAACAGTATGGAGGTTCCTCAAAAAACTAAAAATAGAGGTACCATGTGATCTAGCAATCCCACTCCTGGGCATACAGTCATGCAAAACTATAATTAAAAAAGATGCATGCACCGCTACGTTGATACCAGCACTATTCACAATAGCCGAGATACGGAAACAATTTCATATCTATCAACAGATGAATAGACGAAGAAGATGTGGTATACATACAATTGAACATTGAAAGTGAAGTCAAAGTGTTAGCCACAACACTGTAAATCAACTATACTTCAGTCAAACAGAAAACATTACAGGACATCCAAAATTGAAAGGAAATTATGCTAACAACTTTAAAAATATCTTCAACATTTTTACTCTAAGTATCTTTTAGTATATTGTCTGCCTTTGATACTTTCTATTAGATTTTGTTTGCAACAAGGTGTCATGGGAGGGGCATGGTATTTGGGGTCAGACTACACTACTGTCCTTGTCTGACCACTTCTTACTGCATAAAGTTGTTGCGAGTCCGCCTCACAAGAGTGTTCAGAATTTTACATGCAATTACATATGCAAAAAATAGGGTGCCCTCATCCTTTTTCCATCTCTTTCTTCTGTTTAAATAGCAACTCGATGCATACTCAAAGTCATAAAATTACAAATGAAAATACTTACTATAAAAATTTTTGATAAGTACAAGAAACGTTGAATAGGGGAAAAAGTCATTCTTAATTCCTCCTTCTGACAAGGAAGCACTGCTAACATTTGATATATTTCCTTCCCCTTATAACTATGTACTTTTATTTACATATGTTACTCATTTTTTAAAACCCACCCTTTTTTCCTTCTTGGGGTTTTATGATCAGCATTTTTCAGCCACTCTGTGAACCACTGTCAACACCACGCGCACTGACTATATATCACAGTGGGAGACATCTCCATGGCTTCAAAAGGCTGAAAGCCCATAAAAGATGACCATCCTCACTTGTGTTTTTGTTTTTTTACTACAAGAGTTCTATGTTTCTGAACAATGACCATATATCATGCAATCCCACTCCTAGATATATATCCAGAAAAACTCTAATTTTAAAAGATACATGCACTCCAATATTCATAGCAGCATTGTTCACAGTAGCCTAGGCATGGGCACAACCTAAATGTCCAGGAACAGATGAATGGATAAAGATGCGGTACATGCGTACAGGGGAATACTACTCGTCATAAGAAAGAACAGAGGAATCGGGTGGAGAGGGAGGGGGGAGGGGGGATCGGGATGGGGAATACGTGTAAATCTATTGCTGATTCATGTCAATGTATGACAAAACCCACTGAAAAAATAAATTAATTAATTAAAATAAATAAATAAATAAAATAGCTATGGTAAGAAAAAAAAAAAAAAAAGAATGCCGTTTACAGCAGCATGGACGGACCTAGAGATTATCATACTAAGTGAAGTCAGAGCAACAGCAATATTGTATGACATCCCTTGTATGCAGAATCTAAAAAGAAATGATACAAATGAACTCATTCACAAAACATAAACAAACTCACAGACTTAGAAAACAAGCTTATGGTTACCAAAGGAGCAAGATGGGAAAAGGGATAAATTGGGAGGTTGGGATTAACATATATTGATATATACTACTATATATAAAATAGAAATATTATATATATATATATATATATAGTATGTCCAACAACGACATACTATCTAGCACAAGAAATTCTGCTCAATACCCTGTAATAACCTACATGGGAAAAGAATCTGAAAAATCATATATATATATATGTATAATTGAATCAGTTTGTTGTACACCTGAAACTAATACAATATTATAAATCAACTACACAATACAAAATGAAAATTAAATAAATAATACATAAATTTTAAAAAGAAAAGAAGAGCTCTGTGTTTCTCAATCATAGTAAAGACAGACTGTTTCTTATTTACTTTCAATTATAGCAAAACTGGGGGGAAGTACCTTGAGTTTCAGCACAGTTCTATCTTCCTTATACCTGGTAAGAACTCCTCTCAGATCAGATAATAAGCTGTTAATTACAGTTTTCTGCGTACATCTTTCTCTTTGTTTCTCAGGGCACATTAGTAGAAAAGTAGGAGTAAGACACGGACCAGATGCCATTTCTAAACTATAACCCAGTTCACTCAAGTCTATGCAAAAAGATGTTCCCAGCATCACATAATTTATCCCCAAACATGCTTTTGGAAGTTAATGTTTATACCAATTGATGACATTCAGCATAAGTCAAAGGACTACTTTTGAAAAAAAAATGAAAACGGTGGCAACAAATTCAATACAAAATTGAAAAGAAATGGAAATACCAGGTAAGATCTCTACACAAAAGGCCACCCATAGAAGGTGACTTTTTATCAACAACCTTGAAACAAAGCTACAGTATCAGCAGGCACCGCACTTTGGACTTCTGCAGTAGCCCAGCTAACTGGTCAATAAATACTAAATCCATCCATGTGAAGATGAGCAAATACAGGAAGACAAAAATTCACTGACAGATTAAAATATCCAAGTTCCTGAAATCCAGAAGGAAAAAATATTTGGAAATATTTTTGAAGACAAAGATGTCAAAGATCACATCTGTGAGTTAGTAAAGTTAATCTCTAACGGAATCACCAGATAATCATAATACCCAAATGTATAAACGAAGAACACTGTGAAAACTTGTGGAGAAGATGGGGTCAGGATATAGCAGTTTTAGGGAAATGAGACTCAATCTTCTAAATGCTAATTTATCTGACATGTTTACTCATTTAGTAAGGGCACAGTTTAGAAGTTCTTTTTTTTTTAGTTTTACAATATTGCCATAAACCAACTATGACAAATTTAATGACACTGTAAGTTATTTTTTAACAGATATAAGAGCTCAGATGATAAAATGTCCTAACATTTAATCTGCCAAAAGTAGATTAACCCTTAGAATACTATAGAATAGAGACATGGCACCCTTTTTTACCATTCAGTTCAGAGTTTATAAAATCAGTATTCCATTCTGGACCTACCACTTAGACATTTTCAAAAAACAATATATATATATATATATATAATAAAGCATGTGTATATAAAATAATAATGATAAATCTCCTAAATAGAGAAAACATACATGAAAATTAAGGTGTGTAAATATATTCAACAGGTGTGTTAATGTATGAACTTACGTGCATGCACAAACTCAAGTATATACAAACATACCCTTAACTCATGTATGATTAATTTTAATTCATAAATGAAATACTCTAAGTGTAATACTATTGGAAGTCCTAAAGTAATCTAGGATGCCTATATATATATATATATATATATATATATATATATATATATATCTCTAAGGTGTAAATATAGAATTATTATGATTAAAAACAAAAGAAAAGAGAGAAATTAAAATTTTCCATCCTCTGAACTAGCAAATAGAATTTATTCCTTTTAGTACTCTCCATATTAGGAGGGGGATTCTTTTTCCACTCAAGCACTTTATCAGAATTTACTGGAGGCTTTTATCTCTATGTGAATTTCTCACTTATTTGTTGTTATTGTTGATTTGTTTTTTGCTGAAAGTGGATGCATCTCTGGGGATGAAGTGATTGATTCAGTTCAGTTCAGTTCAGTCGCTCAGTCGTGTCCGACTCTTTGCGACCCCATGAATCACAGCATGCCAGGCCTCCCTGGGAAGGTGGTTTTAGCATACAACATAACTCAGGCCAAAGGAGGACAAAGCTAAAACTAAGGTTAATTGACAAAAGCATTTCCATGCTCAGTCAGGGAGCGAGAACATTTCCAGAATGGTCCTCAGTTGGAGCACTCAGCCAAGAGCATAAATCCTCTGCTTGATTCTAGTGGGCAAATCCATGCCTGTGACTAAGTGTGACTCTGTAAAGAAGGAACTATAAAGGATCATTAAAATTGCATATTAATAAACTAAAATAACCACATTAATTGTTCAACTACCATGCAATGCTTACCAACTCTAGCCGTGGACATGCATATGTCTAGTAGAATTTTCAGTTAAATTTTTGGTAAGGAGTCTTTGTTACCAATATATCAACAGTATGGTCCTAAACTTGTCAGATTTTTCATCGTTCCAACTCTGGCCTGTGACTTATAAATTGGCTTATTAGATTTATAGATCTCAACTGAGGTTATGCGGGGTTTGTTTCACTCTACACTGCAGAAAAATGCATCTTTTCAAAAAATCTGTAAATATAATTTCCTAAGAAATTAACTTTAAAGTGTGGACATCATGGTTCAAATGTGAACTATTCATATTTGCTGTAATGTAACTATTCATTATTTGTTGAACTCCCCAAATTTGCTTGTATCATATCTCTTCTTGGATGCTGCCATATATTACATAAGCAAAAAAACTCCCAGAGAACAGAGTACTAAATTTAGAACAAACACTACCAAATTCAATATTTAAAATTCTACCTGCTTCCATATTTTAGTCACATGACTTACTTGTCACTTAGCAAATTTATATGGAGCAGAACACAGTAAACGTCTTCATTTCTCTCTGTTCAAAAATGTGGATTCCCTCTCTGCCTGTTGGAGAAGACAACCACCTACAAAGTTTGCCAAGGTGTCCTGGACACACTATTTAAATGGGCAGTTAAATTTTTACTTAACTCATATTTGTTTCATATTTTCCTCCAAGTATTTTCATCACAGGAAAAAAAAAATCATCTGTTGTGGTCAAGTGTCAATTTCTTTATCACTGAAAATGTCACATTGATTGAAATCTTTATAGGGATCTATGATATTTTGACTGAGGAAAGCTTTAGATATATCCCACAGTAATAGTTTCTAAAATGTGGTCAGGCAGATTCAAGAGGTAATATCTAAAAAGATTATTTTACTTTTTATTTTTTTCTTCCAACATTTTCAGCATTTTAAAACATTTGCCTACACCTTATGCCACAGGACAGAGAAAGAAGAGAGCAACAAGTTGTAAGATGTTTACCTACATGTTTATAATTAATAAGCTTACTGATTTTAGCATAAACCTACAGAGATGACTGGAGTGTATTTTAGAAGCAGCTTACCATTTCTTAGTAAATGTTGAGTGCCAGAACTCACAAGAAGTCTTACCCATGCATTCTTTCATCTTCATTTATTTGGCAAGAGTCTGCCACCAGCCTGCTATGTGCTGGGAACCCTGCTAAGCACTGTTCTTAGGCATGACGAAGATAAACCAAGTCTTCCTCTTATTGAGACTTGGAACAGGTGGGCAATAAGGAAATAACATGACAAGTCGTAATATGGACAATTCAGAAAACACAGACAGGTAAAGACAGAATAATGAGAATCAGTGTGTAATAACTGCTTACCATAAGGTCACCTGGGGCAGACTCCACTGATGAGGAAAACCAGACAGGAGACCTTAAGAAAGTATTGATGTAAGAATAAACCTCAGGGATACTGAAAGGAAGTGCAGCCCAGGTGGAGAAAACAGTTAAGTGCAAAAACCCTGAGTTAAGGACAGGCTCAGCAAGATCCAACAAGGGCAAAGGGCTGACATGACAAGAGGAGAAATGAGCAAAGGAGAGAAGGTCAAGGACACAGCAGATAGGCAGGTCACAGCTGAGCTCATTGGCTGCACGAAGAACCTGACATTTTATTCTGAATGAGAGATGAGGCAATCACAAGATTGCAGAGAAATGACATATCTGACTCACCTTTCAAAGGATTAGTTCTAGTGCCCTGTGACGAATCAACTATAAGGAAGTGAGGGTGGAAGCAGAAATCTTGTAGAAGTCTATTGCACTAACGCAGGTAACAGATGATGGTGACTGAGACCAGGGTGGTAACTATGTAGGTAAAAGTGGTGAGAGTCTAGCTAGCTTTGAAGTTGGGTGGAATAGGATTTGCAGATAGATCAGATGTGGGATGTTACAGTAAAAGAGCTAAGAAGGATGAAGCCAAAATAGGTACCCTGAGCCACTGGATGAGTACACTGGATGAGTACAGTGTATCACAACAGGGTTTCCTGAATATGACCCCTATTTAAATTCTAAGCAAGAGCAAAAAATATGTAACATTTTACAGTCTTTCCTCTCTGGCTTCTTTAATCAAAACGTTGAATTTTCTAATTTACTTAGTTCTTAGATACACTGCCCAATATTGATTCTCTCTTTCCATAGTTTTTGCTGCCTGTATACCTTTACTATGGTCTTTCCTGATGGCTCAGACAGTAAGGAATCTGTCTGCAATGCAGGAGACCTGGGTTCAATCCCTAGGTCAGGAAGATCCACTGGAGGAGGAAATGGCAACTCACTCCAGTATTCTTGCCTGGAGAATCCCATGGACAGAGGAGGCTGGTGGGCTATAGTCCATGGAGTCACAAAAAGTCGGACACAACTGAGCAACTAACACTATACCTTGACTATAAGTAAAGGAACGGATGGATGGATAGACAGACAGAGATAGACAGAGATCTATCTATAGTTACTAATCTGGAAAACAAAAGCCCATAAGCCTTTCACCCAACTTTCTTCAGGCTGGGTTTTAACCCCTTGCATCTGCTGATTCAAACCAATGATGTGGACGGGCGACGGTTAAGAGCACCATAGTATTTCTTCTAAAAGTACCTGAAGATGGAGGCTGGAAACTCTAAAATCTTACCAAGACAGCACCAAGGAAAGCAGGCAGTCCACAATGCCATGAGAAGAAAAAGCAGGGTCTTTAGCTGGAGAATCAGCTTCCCAGATGGCTCAAGTGGTAAATAATCTGCCTGCCGATGCAAGAGATGAGGAGATGCGGGTTTGATCCCTGGGTCAGGGAAGATCCCTTGGAGAAGAAAATGACAACCCACTCCAGTATTCTTGCCAGAGAAATCCCATGGACAGAGGAGCCTGGCGGACTACAGTCCATGGGGTCACAGAGTCGGATACGACTAAGTACACATGCTTTCTTCCTTCACTGGTGAATAAGGCGCATGATTCCATATTCAGAGCCCATTACCTAAACAAGGTAAACTGGTACAAGCTGCTGAGGGAATGTAAGGTCAGAGGTCATCAATGGTAGGAGTCAGAGGTCATCAGTGGCAGGGGTCAGGCATACTTCCTTTCCACATGTGTGCTGTCTATGGCTAATGACAGTCATTAAGTTAAAGCCAAAAGACTCTGAGCCCTTGATGGGTAGTTTGCTCCTTTTCAGACTCTTCCAGCATTTCCCCAGGTAAGTTCTGCTGATCATTAACCACATCAGATGCTCTGAGACTAAAGATGATTCTGCGATCAAATAAATGTAGGAAATGCTCTACTCCATGTTCTTCCCATAGAAATGTACAATGCTTCTTCATTAAAGGTTTTGTCAAGTTCCATGATAATCAAACCACTAACCCCTTAACCAGCATTTTCCCAACTTATTTTACCCACAGACCAAGAAAACAAGGACCTTAATTAGGACATGAGAAGAGGATTCAGAGAGAGACTGCATAAGAAAACTGTCAAAACTTGGTGAATAACTTAATGAACGGATGACAGGCAAATGTCAAAGGTGACTTCGATATTAATACCACTAACATGATGACCAGGTAAGGGGTGGCGTGGGGGGGAACATCTATATTAAAACAACTGACTCCAATTTTTTTTTAGGTTATTTTGACTCAATTATACCCAGATATTTATGGTTTGCCGTGTTCCATACATGAAACCAGGCATCAGGAGCAAGAATCATGGACAAGACAGGGACCATTCTTGCCTTTGCACAACTGAGTCCATGGGAGCCATTCCAGTCCGTATGAGAACTCATCTGATAAGCACAGAGGATGCCCATGATTCAGGAGCAATAACATTCAACTTGAGTTCGGGAATGTGGAAACACTCCAAGAGGAAGTAATTATCTCAGCTGAGCCTTGAAGGAGTATTGTTAACAGGTGACAAGAGAGAATACTGCTCACACACAGGGAGGGACAAGGCAGATTCACAAAGAAGGTAAAACACCCTGTGGGTCAGGTTGGAACAAGGTAACAACAACAAATTGAATAAGTGTTTGGGTGTAGCCCACAAGAAGAAGTAATGAAACAGAGTTAGTCTCTGTGTTATATCCACCTGCTATGTATTATAAGCACACATTGTTGTTGTTCAGTTGTTCAGTCAGGTCCAACTCTTTGAGACCCTATGAAATGTAGCCTGCCAGGCTTCTCTGTCCCTGGGATTTCCCAGGCAAGGATACTGGAGGGGATTGCCATTTCCTTCTCCAGGACAGGCACAGATACTTTAAGTAAATATAAAATATGAATATTCCCAAATGAACTCCAGCATTCTCGGAGTTACTTTGTTATTTTTTTTCTTTTTTCATTGAAGTATAGCTGATTTACAATGTTGTATTAGTTTTAGGTGTACACCAAAGTGATTCAGTGATGCATATATACACACATATATTTCCCCTACACTATAGTTTTGTATGTGAGAAAAATCTTCTAGACATCAGATCCATGTAATGTGGTGAAACTGAAGAGAGAGAAATTAATTCCCTTTTGCTTTGGGATCTACGACATTCAGAAAGGTCTTTTCTTCTTGAAAAAAAAAAATTAAAAGCCATTGGTGAATGAGAGACCCCTGAGGAGTACCTAGGAAAGCTGTGAGTACACTGCAGTCTGCAAGTTTCTTAAACTGGGAGTTTGAACCATATTCTGAAATACCTGGTATTTTACAATTATTTCTGCCCTCTATGGCCTTTTTTCAAGAGATCAAGGCATACTTCCAAATATGAGAATTTTTTAATGACATATTTGAAGGGATAAAAAGGTTACATTTACATTCTAGATTGAAACAGCAAGTTTTGTAAAATGACACACACATCTCTTTGCAGGTTACTGAATTCCCCACCTGAGTTAAAAACTGTATCCTGCCTTAAACATGTTCTCAAAGTCCAAGGCAGATACTCATGTACCCAAGTAAACAATCTTTCTTTGCCACCACCCTGCTGTTTTGTTGTATTTCTTACACCCTAGCAAGACCTGATCGCCTCAAACTTTTGACATGAAATTCCCATTGAAATAGAAACACATTTTCATATGTATGTGTTTATTTGGAGGATAACTGCTTTACAATTTTCTGTTAGTTTCTGCTGTGCAACCTGACTCAGCAATAAGTGTGTGTGTGTGTGTGTGTGTGTGTGTGTGTGTGTATCCCCACCCCCGTGAAACAGAAATACACTGGATGTTTTCAAACTACAAGCACACGCTTGCCCTTGTCCAGCTACAGTCTACGTTTCATGTTACTCTTCTGAAGAGCAGGTCAGATCATGGCCCTCCTCTGAGATGTCACCTCTGGACCAGAATAAATTTCTCAACATGACCTCAAAGGGCCTCCATGACATCCCACTGCTTTGTCTACAACCACTTGCTGCACCACTCTTGGCTTTGCTCTGCGATTGCACCGTCGCCTGTGACTCTTACCTCATAGGACTGATTCCACCTGAGACGTGATCTACTAGAATGAAAGTGAAAGTGAACAGAAGATTTATGTACTTGCTCACTGATATCTGAAATGCTTACAATAGTCTGGCACATAGTAGGCACTCCATAAAGAAGGCTGAGTGTGAAGAATTGATGCTTTCGAACTGTGGTGCTGGAAGACACTTGAGAGTCCCTTGGACTGCAAGGAGATCCAACCAGTCCATCCTAAAGGAAATCAACACAACTATTCATGGGAAGGACTGATGCTGAAGCTGAAGCTCCAATACTTTGGCCACCTGATGTGAAGAGCTGACTCATTGGAAAAGACCCTGATGCTGGGAAAGACTGAAGGCAGGAGGAGAAGGGGGCGACAGAGGATGAAATGGTTGGATGGCATCACTGACTCAATGGGCAAGAGTCTGAGCAAACTCTGGGAGATGATGAAGGACAGGGATGCCTGGTGTGCTGCAGTCCATGGGGTCGCAAAGAGTCAGACATGACTTAGCAACTGAACAACAACAATAAAGAAAGAATTAAAGGTCACTAAAAAGTTTTGACAGATGGAGAATTAAGGGATAAATAGTTGGGGTTTGGGACACAGACTCGGGGGTACTGCCCCAGCTCCTTGCAAACCTCTTTCCCAGCCTTACCCCAAAGTGAGGTGATTTCTAGCAATTATCCCTCTAGGGAAGGATCAGATTCAAGATAACAGTTTGTAAGTCAAGCAAAGAAGTTGAAGGAGAACACAATAATATTCCTCACACACCCCATCTCAAAACAGTCAATATGCTGTTCCCCACTTGCAAGGCACTCCATAATAAAGGCTCTCTGGAAGGATGACCATTTTTATGTTACTGGAGAGGAGAAGGATTAAGGGATATGACATTTCTTCATGATGTGCATTTATGTGACCAGACAAAAGGAGAAAGCATTACTGGATTGTCCTGGGGGGAGGAGCAGGTTCTTCAAATTTTCACCAAGTACAAACCCCTTTATACACTTTGGATGGGAAGGGCTTCACTTCAGGCAGGTTGAGAAGACAGGGTGGAGCGGGACATGCTATTTTTAAGCTATTTGGTAAGAATGGCTGTTTTTCCCTCTGATATTCTGGAGCCACTCGAATGGCATGTCTCCACACACGGCTGTCTGGATGATATCAAAGGCACTGCTTTGAGTGAGAGGAAGAGGTCATATGCTCATCTTCTCACATGCTGCTACTGCTGCTGCTTTTTTTTTTTTTTTAAAAAAAAAAAGCTTTGTGACCTAGAAAGGAGATGGATGGTATGAATGATGCACGGACTGCCGAGAGCATTGGGCGTCATCAGTCTATTTATACCTCCAGGAAGGAAAAAATGAGTACAGGCCAATGACTCTACTCCATGGACGGAGTAGGCAAAGATCATCTGGAAGAGACAATAAACAACGCAGCAAGGAAGGCACGGATGCTGTCAGTGAGAAATTAAAGATGAGGCCGTATGCGCATCTTCCTTGGCGTTTTCAAAATGCTGTTTGCTTCCAGAGAATGTCAAGTTGCTCCCTGCTGTTTCCCACTACTGTGGAAAGCCTCCTGAATCTTAGGGAAAGACACT
Organism: Cervus canadensis; assembly: GCF_019320065.1. NCBI lineage: Eukaryota > Metazoa > Chordata > Mammalia > Artiodactyla > Cervidae > Cervus > Cervus canadensis. The sequence continues at coordinate 29,500,417 of NC_057406.1, read as the reverse complement.
GCCACCCACATTTTAAAACCTGGCTTCACTCCATAGGTGCATACATGCTCACATTTGGCCATAATGGGCAGCCATTTGGAAGCGCTGTCAGTTTACAGGGAATGTTTTTCAGGCTTAACAAAGTGTTTGGAAAAGTCTTACAGATACTTGTGTGACTTAACTCTGAAAGCGGTGGGAAAATGAGAAGATTTACACGGATTTGCACAATCTGGTAGATATTTTTTTTTCCCCCCCAAGGTATGTCATCAGTTCCTCTGAAATGGTGAAGTATTTATAGGACAAAGTAGGGGAAAAGCACCCAGGCACAGCTGTTAGCACTTACTCCTGCATGACTGGAAAATTTAATGCCAGGCTTTACCTCTAGAGGTTGTTTCTAGAAGAAGTAGTACCGTGTAGGACCCAAAGGGAAGCCAATGTTGTAAAATTTACTCATTTTGCTCTTTTGTCACCCATTTACTCTTGCAATTGCTACCAGCTGAATTTGCTTTCAGTGTTATTTTACCAGCTGTGGTGATGGGTTTGCTGACAACTGGCGAAGGTATGCGCTGTTTTCTAAGGCTGGAGATTAGGTACTTCTGAGTGTGAAATTTATTGTTCAGTGTGGACTCAAACATGGAACCTGGATTCCTTCATAGACCATGAACTGATTTATTTTGAATATACCTGGTGGTGGTTGAGTTGCTAAGTCGTGTCCGACTCTTGCGACCCCATGGACTGCAGCCTGCCAGGCTCCTCTGTCCATGGGATTCTCCAGGCAAGAAGACTGGAGTGGGTTGCCATTTCCTTCCCCATGAATATACCTAAGGTTCATTATAAAACAGTTCATAATAAAACACCTCCTGTTTCTCTAATGATCCAAGTCTTCTCACCATCTCTGAGGCAGACAATTTAAGGCCAGCTTCACCCTTCCCTTTCATCTGCTGAAATCACGTTTGGTTTTAATCCACGAGGCACACACTGTCATTTCATCGCAATCACTTCTTTCATAGCCTGACCTACAAAGGAAGTGAGGCTGTAATTGTTCAGATCAAAGAGAATTCATATTTCATCATTTCAATATGCAGGAGGCAATTTTGGAACTGATAAATGTCAATCATTTGTTGCCCAGTTGGTATTCTTACACCACTGCTACATATTGGAAACATAGTGACTGATGGATAGTCAATGAATTTAGATAGGATAATAAACTTCCCTGATTGACTGGACTCCTCAGAATGTAAACTGGCTGATAAAAACCAATGCAACCAACTTGCTTTCTTTTTTTGCATTTGTTTTGCTGTTTGCATGAGCTTGCAAGTTTAAGAGGTATTGCTCCTTATTGTTCACATGTATTCGGTGTCAGGAAGGTAAAGGGAGAGGTATGAGGTCTATTAGAGAGGAGACAATTCTAATGCAGACGGGAAACTAAGGGACTTCCTGGCAGTCCAGTGGTTAGGACTTCGCCTTCTAATGCACAGGGTTCAGGTTCAATTCCCGGTCAGGGACCTAATAGCCCACATGCCTCACAGCCAAAAAACCAAACAGAAACAGTGCTGTAACAAATTCAATAAAGACTTTTCAAAAATGGTGCACACCAAAAAAACCTTTAATAAAAAAGGAAAGAAACTGATATTCCTGATGAAGAGAATGGGAGCTGCTGGGAGAGAAGGGAAAGCCAGGCAGAAATGAAAACTCAGCCATGGATACTTTAAATAAATAGGTACTTGACAAATACTCACTGGTCAATTATACAATAGAGAGGAAATGAATTATGGGATGTATCATCTTCAAAATCTCCCCTACATGCACCCCACCACCAAGAACAAGAACTTAATTTTCATGCACTCAGTAATTTTAAACATTTCGTGTCCTTTAACTTTCTACCACATACACTAATATGGCAAGGTTCTCCCTCCATATCTTTCTTCCCTCAGACTGCCACAAAGATCCTGCCTTTAAATGAAGAGAAGCATGGTACCTCCAAAATCAGTTGGATTTTTGGGAGGGTATGGAAATACAAACCTTAGGGGCGGTTCTGAACAATTTGGCAAATTTTCTGAGGCAAAAGAAAGATGTTCCATAAGAAAATTCTCTAAGTGAAAAAAGCAGACCCAAAATTCATGCCTATTTCTCATTTAAAAAAAGAAAGTTTGTTTTCATGGAACAGTGTATTTTATGATTTCCACATTAATCCTTAATTTATGCTGATGTATCTCTTGATTACAGCACAATTACTGTGAGAAAAAGAAAGCTAAGGGTTCTACTCAGACATATTTAACTCACACACAAGAAATGGAAGGAGATATTCTTGTTGTGCTAGAGAAACAAAACACAGGAAAAAGCAATTACTAGCCAAATCTTGTGGATCACACAGACACTGCTTTTGGATTTCCTCATTCTATATTTGTATCCTTGATTACACTGACAGTCAGTATTCATTCCAGAAAATAATGAGGTATTTCCTAAGAAGCTAATATTCACAAGTAATTCTGGTACAAACATATACTTAATTTTTCTTTTCACCCATATCCTTTCACATACCTATAAAGACACTCAAGGCAGGGATGAAGACTTCAATAACATACTTTAAGAATATCCACATATAGGATAGAGTAAGATTTCTCTCATTAAATGTCCTTCACTTCAATTTCTATATAACTTCTTCTTGCAAAAGGAAATAAATAGCAATTAATGTTGACAATTACTGGCTGTCCATCAGTGCTGACAATTGAAAATAAACCAAAGGAGAATAAACATGAAAAATGGTATGTTTTCGTAAATTCAACAAATCTTTACAGGAGTACTTCAATGTGGAATTTTGACTCAAATTCTGCTGCCTTTGACTGATGAATTCTGAATGATGATCATGGCCTTCCAGAAAAAAGGATCCTTCAAGCACAACATGTCTCAAGATAATTCAACCTATTTGTTATGACACTGCCTCTTTCTTTGATGTTATCTGTGGACAAGATGGTTTTAGCATGTATTTTTGTACCACAGCTGGTAAGAACTTACATTTATTGAGTTACATGTAAGCATATATGTCAAATTCAATGCTTCCAACTGAAATAAAGGTTTCAAAAGGCACATAATCACACGTCTTAGGATTTTTTAGTTTTAACTTCCAAAGTGCTAGGTTTGACTACATGTTTTCAAACTGCTAATGGACATAAACTTCAAAAGAACTGGCCTACAATTTCTAATTGTTAACACATTGCAGTGCTGTTGACTAAATATTACCATTTGCCCTCCAACTTTTCCACCATATGAGAGGATCATGCTTCCCTGTCTCCTTGATGTTCAGTTAGGCCATGTGAGGTCAGGAAAATGTATTCAGCCTGGGCATGAATCACTTCCAGGCTGAAGTCTAACAGCCAGTAGGTGATTTACCAACCCTGTTCTCTTGCCCTGTCATTGGGAAAGCACATGTCAGGGGGCGCTTCCTTCAGAAGTAACGGTGAAAAGCACAATCTTCCTGCCAAGCCACATAAGAATAAGAAAGTCTCTTTTGTTGTAAGCCATTACCATTTTGGTGATTGTTGTTACTGCCACCTAACTTAGCCTATCCTGACTGCTACACATACCTGGTTGTGATGATATGGTGTACACTGGAAGTTAAAAAAATATAAAAAACAACCTATATTAAATCATTGTAAAAGCAATTTTAATATGGATATGGAGTGTCAACAGTTATATTCCATTTTGATGTAGAATTGCATGTTGGGAAATTCTCAAACGTTATATGAATGACTTAGTGACTGGAGCAACAACAATATGAACAAGAGAGCTAATAAGTGGTTCAATATTTAATAATCAATGCAAACAGAGGAAGGGGGTAGGGGAATCCAGAGGTGAGAAATGCATCCAGATGGAGGCACTATCCTAGGAAATATAAAGGAATTAGAAGACAAGGAGATTTCGGAGAATGGAAAATAGTTCCAAATGAAGCTATAGAAACGGCAGGGGCTTGTACACTATGGGAAGGATCAGGAAACAAATGCTGTAGGCCTAGAAACCCTGTAAGCTTGCAAGAAAAGGCACCAGATGATCAGGTCTATAATTTTCAAAGGTTTCTCTCCATAGTTTGAAGGCAGGGTTTGAAGAGAGGAATGGGTGGAGACAGGAAGGTCAGATGAGGCAAAAAGAATAATTGGGAAGAAAACATTACTCAACATGCTTAAAAATATCCCATGAGTGACCATAGCTTACAGAATCATTCCCTGTAGTACCAGATGTCCTCCAACATCAGGGGACAGAGCTAGTGGTCAAGGCCTCAGTCTTTAGCTTCAAGTTCAACTTCTGCCAAATACCAGTTGTATGATGTCCTGGTTTCTTTACCCATAAAACTCTACTTCTTGGACTTCTCAGGAAGATTTAAATAAAATAGTAATACATGTAAATGCTTTTTTAGTCAAGTACTTGGTTCTTAGTAAGGGTTAGCTAGTACTAGTAATCTAGTGCATTTTATGACCATAACATACGTAAGCCATTACTGCCTAATACCGTATTTTTTTCATTCTTCCTCTGCTAATGATGTTGCCTTTGTTTTTTCTTTAATATAAATTTACTTATTTTAACTGGAGGCTAATTACTTTACAGTATTGTAGTGGTTTTTGCCATACGTTGACATGAATCCACCACGGGTGTACATGTGTTCCCCATCCTGATGATGTTGCCTGTGAATGTGTCTTTCCCCAGTCTCTACCTGATCAAATTCCACTCACCCTTCAGGATCCAACTCAAATACCATCTACTCAACAAAGGATTTCCTGAATGAATGCTCCCCACCTACTAAGAAATAATCATTTCCAATTCTGAACTATAACATGATTTCTAATTTCTTCACGGCACTTAATTACAACCTATCTGCTGGATAAAAGATTCATAATATAAAGCTTACTTTTCTTAGCTATATTAGATTTTTCTTTAGCCAGTATTACTTCTTTTCTATCCCTGTATATTTCCAAAGGTACTTAGTTGTGATGCCTTGAATGTATTGAACTTCACTGTGGAATAATTTAAGGTTTTATACCAAATTCTAGCATAACCTGATTAAGTTTTTTAGTATGATATATAATATTTTCATTCACAAAGTTCAGAAACAACTATTTCACAAAACTGGTAATTTTCTCCTTTCTTTTATCTATAAATCAAATGTTAGATAGGCTGATTATTTTAAAATCCCATGGAATGTTGTTGATAAATCCTAAAGGAAAATTCACAATCTCTGATGGAAAACCCCTGGTTCCTATATTCCAGGAACAGAAAAAGAAGAAATATAACCTTTCACAACTGGACAAATAGCATTCTTCACTCTCACAGTCCTCAAGATGTCATCAAGCAGAGAGGGAACCTTGTAAACAACTAGCCACGGAAAAACAGTTTGTTTTTCCCCCAGATTGAACCAACAAATAAGCCCAGTGTTCCTTGATACCTTTTGTGTCTGCTGTGATAAACAAGCATTCAAGAGGTGTTGTGTAAGTGATGGGATTTATTGGGAAATAGATTTGCACTTGAAAAGCAACCAGTCCAATAATTTGATCACTGTATCCTGAAAAACACACAGCCTGGTCCAGGTCTCTTGGGTTAAGTGATCAAATAAAATCCAAAGGGACTTAGGGAACAGTTCCTGCTTACCACCCTGTTGCAAATTTTCTAAAATAGATTTTGACCTTTAATCTCCATCCCGTGAACTTTTTTAGAGCCTGCCAAGTAACCTGTGGGATTATAGAGCCATCTCACCAATTTCTTTTCCATTACAAATGAATTTGGAATTTAAGTCTTTTGGAAAGCAAAGCTTAAAAATGAAATCCTAAACACTCCTTGGAAAACATAAAAACTGGGCAGTATCATAGACACAATACATCACTTTAACTTTTCATATCTCACCACACATGTCAACTATTTCAAATGTCCCTTGTGTAGGTGACTCTATACTCATGAATCGAAGCTTAATTAGATTTCTTTTGATCCTACACTATCCTATGACTTTTTTCTTTTTTCAGAGTGTCCAATAATCAAGCAAAAGATTGATTTTCAAAGTATATCCAAATAACTAGGAAAGTTATACCTTTCATATAATTCATTAAGCAAAAAAAAAAAAAAGTTGTCACAAAGCAAAGTTCTATTAGATAGTGCTAGCTGTTTGTCCCGATTTTTTCCAGGCCGACTTATGCAACATCCTGATGCTTAAAACCATCCTGCATGGAAAATCTGTCTCTAGGGTCGAGGGGTGGGGGCAGGAAAGAGTCCCATTTTCTTTTTAAAGTTATAATTTGAAACAGATAAATGATAAAATAAACTTCTTGTACTTTGCAAACACTTTGAATTATGTACTGCAATACACACTGCTGTATTTAAAATAGATAGCCAACAAGGTCTTACTACATATAGCACAGGGAACTCTGTTCAATATTCTGTAATAATCTAAGAACTTGAAAAATAATATATCTATAACTTTGAATCATTTTGCTCTATACTTGAGACTGACACAACATTGTTAATCAATTAACACTCCAATATAAAATTAAAAATTTTTTTAAAAACTACAAGGTAAAGGCAGTAATAGGCATTTGAAAGTAAAAACTCAGCAGACCCTCCTTTTTCCCAGAGCATTTATAACACTGTAATATCAAAATATTTTGCTTTGCAAGATAAGTAACCCACAATACTCTGATCTGACTATTTTTATGTGTAACACTTTATACATCTAATGGAGTTTTTCTTTTATTTTCTTCAAATGTTACTGTAAAACTTTAATGCTTATTAAGAGGTGATGAAAAGAAGTTGCTTTTTTTTATTAATGTAGGTAGGGTCTCAGTACTATGGGTATAATAAAACTTCATTTATGTTTCTCTGCTTTCTATTGACTAGAAGTTGACAAGTACGTAAAATTCATCCTGGATGTTATATATGAATGTTATGGCAAAAACTTAAGAGCATCTTTCCAATTTGGCCCCAAACTCTCCAACAATTAAATCTTATGGCCTTTCACCCTTTCCTTCCAAAACTACCTGAGGTGGATAAGGCTTTTAATGTCCAATCATCATTTTATGGAAATGATTATAGCAAAATTACATTTTGAAACTCAGGGAAGATTTCTATTTTTTAACTTTTGAAGTTGACCTAAAGGCAAAACATTTTAAGTGACAAGAGAAGCCAAGAATCAGGGGTCTGACTCAGGGATTAAAAGCAGTAACCCACCTGGAAGCAAAGCGCATCTTGTCTGGACTGTAGCCGCACTGACAGGAGACATGCTAACTCAGAATACAGCACAGCTCATACCCTATGTTATGAAGATATGACAGAAAGCTAAATCACTCTTCCATTTCTGTATCATAGTACCTGTCTGAAAGCACACGTTTATCTGTCCTGAATTTTTGCATTGCGTTTGAGATGAATGACTTTGGAAACATATTTTCTTATACTACTAATACACTAAGTGCAATGTCAACATCTGAAAATAATTATTTCTGTGTCTTCACATAAGCTTGGAATGCTGACAAATGAATTTGGCCTCAGACATAGCATAAGAGCCATGACAACTCCGCCTTAACATTATATACTGCAGACTTCTTTAAGGGAGAATTACTATATGGTTAAATCTTATAGTAAGCACTCAAAAGCAGGATGTGCTAAAGATAAATTGAAATTTTAGGAGGCTGAACACGTGGGGAGAGTTAGGAGTTTCCTTTAAAGAGAAATAGGAGTAACTTGGTGAATTCTGGAGAAAATGAAATTAATTCTTTCTAGCAATTTTCTCTACATCCCATAACAGAAATCCTTCTTTACTACATGGAATCAGTTATATGAAAATGTAAGAAAAGTCTTTAATGGGAGCAATAGTTTTGCATGGAAGACAACTACAATAAAATAATTACCTGTTTGATGGGTAGTCTTATTGGGAAAATAATCCTTTTTCTTTATATAAAGGAGGATTAGGTAAAATTGAAAAAAAAGAAGCTTAATATAAGCAACATAGTGCTAACCCTCAATTTAGTTCATTTCAGGCTTTTGAGTTATGGGCTCTTTCAAAAGGGTATCCATCATGATAAAATGCAAGCTGTGTGACTGAGTATAAATATCCAGTTTCTACATTAAGCCTACCGCCTGTAATATGACTAGCATACAGTAAGGACACAATCAGTATTTGTTGAATAAATGAGTTAAGGCTGAATGAGGTACAGCACTGGTTCCCAAATGTTGGCCATGACAAAATTTCACTCATCAGTAGCAAAATTGGATAAATAAGGCCTGAAATCATGTCATTGGCCATCTATCCATCTCCAGAATTAAAGCTGATTTGCCTTGCCTCAACCAACACTCTCAATTTTTGTTTGCCAAGTCCAGACCTAGAGTCAATACACAAAGGAACTGTACAGCATATAACTCAAAAAAAGGTCATAAATTTCACTTAGGACCCCAGGCAGAAAAGAAAGGAAAAGGGAAAGAAAAGAGCAAAGTTGTTAACACTGAAATCAGAGAAGAGGAAAGATTAAAAAAAAGTATTTCATCTATCCTGCAAAGAAGTGTGCTGTTCTAAGGGAGGAGCTTATTCGGTTTTATTTAATCTTAAACCTTGCTAACATTGGAAGTGAAGATTAACTTGCAATTATATAGAAAAAGTCTGGGTATTACAAACAGACTCTGAAAAACTAGTTCCTATTTTCAAATACGCATGTGATCTTTATCAAGAATTTAAACCACTCATGGTCTCAATCAACTTCATTCTTTCTTTTATAATCAGGTTTTTTTTTTTTCCAAAATGCCCGCCCTGAGTCTCTGAGAATGTGTGCCTCGTGGAACTGAGACCAGGCAGAGTAAAGTAGCACTGACTCACCATCTTCCAAGAGCAAAGGTGACTAGAAACCAAATCCTAGAGATGAAATCATTGCTCTCCTGATAAATTCCCAGTTCCTCTGACTAAATATTTCCCTCCTTAATCCCGGACACTATAACTGCCAGTCATTTTGGGTCTGTTATTCCAATATGAAAAGTCTAACTTAAGCACCATAAAAGTCTTGGGAAAAAAACATTTTTGAACACTGGTAGGCTCAGGGGACTGACAATGGAATATGAACCTTTCACCCCAAAGACGGTTCCTTGGGAACAGAAAGCAACATATCATTTTTTTTTCCTGTAATAACCCTCCTGTGCCCCCCACTTTCCCAGGTGGTGCTAAAGCATCCAGCAGCTGTTGACAGTCAGTGTCCCTGCAACATCCTGAAGAGTCTTCTGAATGATCAGGATCAACTTAGAAAGAAATCTGTCTACCTGGGCACTTGAGAAAATTTGCATAAAATCACCTGGGGATTTGTTTAAAATGCAGACTTTGATTCAATGACCATCGAAGGTGGGGCCTAGGAGTCTGTATTTCTAGCAGCCCCCAGCTAATGGTGATGCTGTTAGACCCATGAACCCACCTTTGAGGAGCCAGGATCTATCCCATCTTGACCTATGCTGTTGAATTTGATGATCTGATTGACACCACAAAAATTTCCTCCACACCAAAAATCTCAATATTGCCCAATACCAGAAACACACACACTTATGTACACACACAAAAGTATGCAAGCACATACACTGAGAGAAAACAAATTTCAGTTTCCATTATTGAACTTAATGAGCTGAGCAGAGAAGATACCTGTAATTACTATTGCTGAAAGGGAAAAAATAGACTGGTCAAGTTAAGCAATTTACTCATGACATCTCATAACTAGCAGGAGTCAGATCAAGTGATCATACTCAGATTTTGTGTCTCTTCCCCAGGAGATCAAACCAGTCAATCCTAAAGGAAATCAACCCTGAATATTCATTAGAAGGATTGATGCTGAAGCTGAAGCTCCAGTACTTTGGCCACCTGATTCAAAGAGCTGACTCACTGGAAAAGACTCTGATGCTGAAAAGATTGAGGGAAGGAAGAGAAGGGGCAACAGAGGATGAGATGGTTGGATGGCATTACTGATTCAATGGACATGAGTCTGAATAAACTCCCAGAGATGGTGAAGGACAGGGAAGCCTGGTGTGTTGCAGTCCATGGGGTCACAAAGAGTCAGACATGACTTAAAACCTGTCCAAGTCTAGAACTTTTCCAACCTAACAGTGCCTTTCACATTGCCCATCCCTGCTATGTCCAAGCCAAGTTTTCTTTGATGTTTATTACACTATTGTTCCCCTAGTTGTAGAACTAACAAAGTTCAATCCATGTTCTATGGGACAATTTGGGGACTCACTATTTTAGAACAAGCTGCAGTCTCAATGACTTTTTTTTTTCAATCTGGAAAAGCTGCCTGTATTCTGCTGGACGATAGAGCTGGATAGAAGAATTAGTATTCTCAAGATCTCTGACTCTTTGTGACCCCATTATACAGTCCATGGAATTCTCCAGGCCAGAATACTGGAGTGGGTAGCCTTTTCCTTCTCCATGGGATCTTCCCAACCCAGGGATCAAACCCAGGTCTCCTGCATTGCAGGCAGATTCTTTACCAGCTGAGACATAAGGGAAGCCCAAGAATACTGAAGTGGGTAGTTTATCCCTTCTCCAGGGGATCTTCCTGACCCAGGAATCAAACCAGGGTCTCCTCCATTGATTCAACATCAGAATGCTATCTTTGATCAAGCTGAATATAAATGCTAGTCACAGATCATCAGTGTTAGTAATGAGTGAAAATGTTCCACAATTAAGAATCTCACAGTGATTCCCCAGTAATAAGGAACGCAACTAGGATTTGCTTTGACAGCGAGAAAGGAGCAGTACCGCCTGCCTCTCTCTGCAGTTTAAGTTCAAGAACCTGGGTTATTCTTTTTTTTTTAAGTTTTTAAAAAAATTTATTTATTTTTAATTGAAGGATAACTGCCTTACAATATTGGTTTGATTTCTACCTTGCATTGACATGAATCAGCTATAGGTGTACATATGTCCCCTCCCTCTTGAACCTCCTCCCACCTCCCACCCTTTCTCAGGTTACAGAGCCCCAGTTTGAGTTTCCCGAGTCATACAGTCAATTTCCATTGGCAATCTATTTTACATATGCTAGTGTATATGCTTCCATGCTACTCTCTCCATTCATCTCACCCTCTCCTTCCTTCCGCTCCACACTCTTGTCCATAAGTCTGTTCTCTGTGTCTACATCTCTATTGCTGTCTTGCAAGAGCCTGGGTTGTTTCTGCTTTGCTGGCTGCTGAATCCCAGCACCCAGAACAGCGCCTGATACACAGAAGATGCTCCACAAACATTCTTTACGTCAAATGAAGAACTAAAGTCTTACTATAACTATACACAATGTGTTAAATGTTAAAACCGGTTTCAAAGTACTACTCATTTCTTTCATATTAATATGAACCAAAAGTTGATTTTAAATATTTTAATCCTTTGAACAACTAGAGACACTCAGCTCTTCACCAACTTATGAAAAAGTACTCTTTAGTATCTTAAAGATATAATCTCAATGCAATATATCCCATACCACAAAATACTGTATCTAACCAAGCAAGAGAAGGCAAATGACTTAGATTTATTTCAAGCCTACTTTTATGTTATCATAGGAATTTAATTTCTGAATTTCCCTTACATCTTGGATTAATCAGTATTTTATGAAAGAAGCCTATCACAGGCTCTTCAGAGCATGATGAGTCTCCCTTTCTTGCTGTTGTTCAGTTGCTCGGTTACGTCTGACTCTGTGACCCCATGAACTGCAGCATACCAGACTTCCCTGTCTCTTTCTTAAACATCACATTTCACATGTATTTGCTTTACCTTTGTTTGCCACTGGGCTATACTCTATCTGGTGGCTCACACAGTATAGAATTTGCCTGCAAGGCAAGAGACCTGGGTTCTATCTCTGGGTTAGGAAGATCCCCTGGAGAAGGAAATGGCAACCCACTGTAGAATTCTTGCCTGGAGAATTCCATGGACAGACAAGCCTGGTGGCAGGCTACAGTCTACAGGGTTGCAAAGAGTCAGACATAATTGAGCGACTAACACTTTCACTGTTTTCATATTCTGAGGACAGGAATTTTATCTCGTTTTGCTCACAACTGTACCCATTGCCCCTGTCTGCTCATGATCCTCACCAGGTCTAGGAGTTGCTAAAAACTAGCAAATATCCTTTAAAAAACAATTCTAAACAGCCTCTCTGGCCCTTCCTTCACATAAAGATGAGAATAGAAGTTTCTTCAAGAATTTTGATAGGACCACACAAATTCAAACCTCTAGGGAGTTTTGACTGAAACACATTATAAACCTACATGACAAATGCATGTCTCCCCTTCTGGTCCATGGATGATTTGGGGCCCATATCCTAGTCATGAGCAAGAATGAGGGAAAGATAGTAAAGGCTAGAACAGGAGACAGAAAACACCAAAAAAAGGAAAAGGTCACTCAATATTCAATATTTGATGAGTTAACATATCAAACAATATTAGGTACTTTGTTGATACAAGAATACCAATGGTCTACATTCTTTTAACAATGGAGGAACTGTGAACCTCCTCCATCAGACATACTGAGTTTAAGGAAGAACAAATCAAATTCAAGTTAACAGAAAATGGAGCTCAGACTGGAAAAAAATAGCTGACCACTCAGCTTTTCTATAAGTAATTCTTATTCAGTATTGGTCAGAGAGGAGGAAGACAACCCTACCATTGTGAGTGTGAGGAATTTCATCTATGCATACAACCGGTCTAGGAAAAACTCCCATTATCTGTTAAGTCATTAAATAGGAAACAGTCTATGAACAAAGAATTTGAAGGCAAATTTGTGACAGAGAAAACATAAATGTTATCTAGGTAGATACAGAAATCTTTCTTTTCAGTAGCCACTCACCTGAATCTATCTTTCCAGAAGCCCATACTTTCTGCAACCTTACTAACATTATATTTTGTGTAATTTTTAAACATTTTTACTCTGTTCTTAGAATTCTGACTCTGAAATATGGTACAATATTTATTAAAATTTTACTTAATTGGCTTTTAGATATATTAAAAACCAAGTTCCAGGCTAAATACATTGGAAATAAACAAACAGCTATCCATGGACTTCTCTAGTGGTCCAGTGGCTAAGAATCCACCTATCAATGCAGGGGACACACGGCATGAAACTGCTTTGGGAAGATTCCACACGCCACGGAGCAACTAAGCCAGTGCTCCCCAACTGCTGAGCCTGTGTTCTGGAACCTGTGAACCACAACTACTGAAGCCTGGGCCCCTAGAGCCCAGGCTCTGCAAAAAGAGAAACCCCTGCAATGAGACGCATGCACACCACAACTGAAGAGCAGCCCCTGCTCATTGCAACTAGAGAAAGTCTGCAGGCAGCAATGAGGACCCAGAGCAGCCAAAAGAATTAATTAATTAATTAATTATTTTAAAAAACAGCTGTCCTTAGAAAGTAGTGTTGTTTGTCTAAAGTTTCATATTATTTTTTTAAGTCATCCTGCATATAGAGACTCACCAAGCAGACTCAGAAGGTAACAACATATATCACCACAACCAATACAATTTCTAAAATTATACACCACTCACACACCCTATTTCAGTCTATTTTTTTAATCTACTTCATAATGGATCCTCAGAGTTGCACATGTGTCTCTTTTAATACTAGGAACACAAAATCTCCAGCCTTTCTAAGGGCAAAGTTTCTTGTCTGTTGATCATGACCACCATCTCTTTCCTCCTCCTTAATAGATTACAGATTTGTGGAGGCATCTACAACTTTCTCACATAACTCAAGTATTGCAGGTCTCCTGTGTCGCACACCAAGGTCAGGTTGGTTAGGGAGTCATCTCATTGAGCGCCTGGTTCAAAAAAGATAGGATGACTTCTGGGGGCTGCTGGGAAGATTCTACCTCATTCATATCTCAACTTCAGTGTGCTTAAACAAGACCCACGAATACGTAGCTCTGTTATACCCACTTGAGGAGGGTAAAGTCAAAAAATCCCATGGAAAATGGAACCGGAACTCATTGATAAAGTCAATCCTGACACCTTCTAGACTTCCATTGTGAGACAATATGCTTTTGTTACTATCACATCTATCGTTTGGGGGTTTTCTACTTCCCGTACACAAACCCACAGTAAAAGACATTAAAACACACTAAAAGCATACTAAGAGAAGTGCTAGTTGTGTCCGACTCTCTGCAACTCCACAGATTGGAGCCCACCAGGCTCCTCTGTCCATGGCATTCTCCAGGAGGTAACCCTGGAGTGGGTCTTCATTCCCTTCTCCAAGGGATCTTCCTAACCCAGGGATCAAAACCAGGTCTCCTACATGACAGGCAGATTCTTTATCCTGTGAGCCACCAGGGAAGCTGCATTCTAAATGATACATTTTAATTATTTAACAACTGTTTGCCTAAATTTCAAAAACAATTTTAACTAGCAAATGACATTGCACCAAACTGAATATTGCTTTTGGAATATAATGTGGATATTTTTTAAAAAAAATGTGGTTTAGAAAGTAGGTTAAATAAACCAAGGAATTCGCCATCTGAACTTTTATAATATGGAAAAGGGAAAGAAGAGAAAAATAATTGAAGCTATTCCCTTTTTTTTTTTCTTTAAGAAATTTTCCAGCAAATTACATAAACCTCAAAACATAATGAGATTCAACAGTTGATTGGAGAGAAAATTCTTCAAATTACGGTATAGAAAAGAGTACCTATATTTGGTGACTTGGTAAACTGGCTAGATCCACCTCTGTGTGACTTTGGACAAATCATTTAACTATCTTAGGCCTTAGCTCGTTCATCTGTAAAGAAAAAACATCTTTTCTAGGTTCAAATGTTTCAGTAACACTGGCATACTGTCACTGCTTTTTGCAAAAATCTGCCAAGAAAAAAGATACTGTGCTCATAAGTGGCTGTATTTTAAAAGTGCTTACAGATGAATACTTAAAGTCAGATCACCAGGTCACAAAATTTTTGTCTTAAAATTTTGGTTTAATTTTCAGCAAACAGCAACTTATGAACCTTATAGCAGTTTCATAATATGTTATTAAACTAATGCATAAAATGGAAACATTTTATTTCAAAAAGTGTATATACAACTGAAAAGATAAGGCACATAGATTATCTTTGATCTCTCTTAGTTTACTTTATGCTCTTCAAGTGAATTTCAAAGACCTGAAACATAATCTAATATGGAAAATTTAGATCTATCATAACTACTTGTATATCCAAATAGTGGCACTGTTTTGCTTTGTTTTTCCCTGACCAGTCACTATCTGACAGGCCCAACGTCCTAACACTGAGCTTATCTGATCTAAATTAATCCTCACAATAACCCATGTTCCCATCTTAAACAAAAAAGAAATAGTCTCAGAAAGATTAAATAAATTGTGGTCATGAAGCTAGATAAATCTTTCATCTCCACCATTACATACACCATCCTCATTCTCTCCAATGCTAAGGACTTTTTTTAACCCCAAAGGAACCAAGATGCCAGAACAAGATTTCAGTCAACCACCACAAAAATATCATCTTATAAACTTTTATGGAAAAACTATTTTCAGAAATCAAATAAGACTTTGGTGGGGTCAGTGGGGAAGGGGGTCATTGATTTTGCTTCTGAGCCTAGTACCTCATATCCTGTGTGAAGAGCCAGTCTAGCTAGCTACAGAATGAATCTTCCTGTGGGCTCATTTCATTCTGTATCTTCGATCTTCAAACATAAAATCAAATTACCTGTTTTAGACAGAATTACAGAATGGTAAGCAAATGAATAAAAAAATTTCACAGTAGAGTTGTCAAGTTGCTTGTAAAGTTGTTGTAGATGAATAGAAGTTTCCTTCTACAAATGAGACAATCTGGGGGAGACAGTATTACTGAGAACTTGAAGGATAGAATAGAGATGCAAAAAAAAAAAAAAAAAACCTTCCAATGAATCCAGAATATCTAAGCACTGTGGCAACAAGAACAGCACAGAAAGCATGACTTGCTTGCTGTCAAGGAGTAAATCTGTTTCAGTCCTGGACGAGAACATGGTTCAAAGGTAGTTCTCCTACTAAATGATCCCTGCCAGCAGAGGAATAGAAAAAGGCCATAAAGATGACTTTTCCTACAACACAATTCTTTCAATAACTGTGCTTTTATACACACACACACACGAAGGAACCTGGTAGCTATGGTCCATGGGGTCACAAAGAGTCAGACACAACTGAGCCACTAACACGCACACACACACAAATACATATATATACGTGTGTGTGTGTGTGTGTGTGTGTGTGTGTGTGTGTGTGTGTGTGTGTGTGTGTGTGTGTGTGTGTGTGTGTGTGTGTGTGTAAAGAGGGAACGTAGGCACCCAGGGACTCAGTTGCCACCAATGCTTATATATACACACCGGGGACCTATTTTTCAAAATATCATTATTTCAGGACACAACGTTAAGTTTCTACCAGTAGCCCATCACAACTTTGTTAACCTCCAGGGTTTGGCAGTGTACTGCTTTGCCTCTGTTCTCTTGTAGTAAAATAACACGGCTTCCCTGGGGGCTTAGAGGTAAGGAATCTGCCTCCTAAAGCAGGAGATGCAAGAGACGCAGGTTTGATCCCTGGGTCGGGAAGATCCACGGGAGGAAAGCATGGCAACCCACTCCAGTCTTCTTGCCTGAAGAATCCCATGGACTGAGCAGCCTGGCAGGCTACAGTCCATGGGGTCACAAAGAGTCAGACACAGCTTGGCAATTCGACTACAACAGTAAAGTAATACATCTGGACCCCAAAACAAAGGATGAAAAATTGAGGTAATTTGTCTCCAAAACAAAATTGACAATTTTCTTTCAGACAAAAGAAAATCTTGTAAAAGGCAGAAGTTCATCCAGTGTATGGTGTGTACCAAGAACCAGGGGATTGGGACCTCCATGGCAGTCCAGTGGTTAAGACTCCGTGCTTCCAGGGCAGGGGGTGCAGGTTCAATCCCTGGTCGGGGAACTAGGATTCTACATGCCGTGCAGTGCAGCCAAAATGTTAAAAAAAAAAAAAAAAAAAACTAGAAGATTATATCAAGTGATTTTAACAAAAACTGACTTGACTCAAAAAATATCTGCCTAAAAAATCTAGTTTGTGAATTTGCTACACCAAGAACCATGAGCACTTCCTCCCAGAAAAGGTACCTCCGTGACACAGACGAAAACAAGATAAACATTCATTCGATACAGTCAAGGAGTTCTTGAATAGAGGCATCTTTGTAGGGGTCTCAGTATATGTGGGCATGAACTCAGTTGCAATAGGAGAGGTGGCAAAAACACAAACCCTAAAAGGATCGTTTCAGTAGAACATTTAAATGTTAGTATTGATAGTAAAAGCTCTCAATTGTGTTCTCTTTATTCCCTCATCACTGGTATGAATACCATCTCCTAAATTTTCAACAAGATCACCTTCTTCTACTTGTATCTTTTAAAGAAGTTTTTCACAAACTTTTCCAAAGGTAAGGGAGTAACTAAATTAAATCAGTGTAATGTTTAACTTCAGCCCATTTTTCTCCAGCATCAGGACAATAAGGGGCCCAAAATTTTACCCTGTATTTTTATAACCCCTTAAATGAAAATACATATGTGTTTTTTATTCCTTTTCAGATAATATGCTCTTTTCATAAAGAAGGAATAACAGCAAATATGAAGAGTAGCTTGGCAATTACCCACACTCTCAATTAACAGGCCCTGTTACTGTTTATCTCCAAGTCAGACATGGAAATTTCCAAGGCTGTAACATCAGCCAGGTCCATTAGAGGGAGCTACAAGGAATCTTAGTTACAGGACTTAAGTTCTCAGATGAGCTGCTGACAGAAAATGCAAGCAAGCAACCTAAGAACAGTACTGTAGGGTATTGAATACCTCAAACCTCTAGATTCTTGGCTTCAAAATACATGTAGATCACCATACCCTTGCATGCCAAGTCCATCTGTGTTCATCTGTGGTAGGGCTTAGACTTAGGGAGATTACTGGGGAATCAGTTCTTCTGAAAGCAGTGCTATAACTCATTTACCAGGATTTAGAACAACTGGATGTTCACTGACAGTTTCCTGACAGCTTTGGCCAGTAAAGATTATGCACCAAGTGTGCAGAGAAGAAATTCAGAGTGATGTGGAAATGGGTAGCATCAATAATCAAAATCTTCATACACAAGAATTATGCTTAATGTTCGCCTATATCTGTAAGCAGTTCGTCCTGTGTGAAATGCTTAAACATCGAGAAAACAAATGTCTTAAACTAGTAGCTTTTTTCTTAAGTTTCCCATATTTGAAACTATTTAATCATGTTCTGCTTTCCAAGCCTTGAAATCAGACCTTAAAGATTAAATAAATGCTCACACATTCTTTCAAAGCAATCAGATTCTGCTTTTTATTGAACACAGCTAACTTATAGTCAAAGCAAAATGACATCATCCTAAACATTCCATGAACTTTTTCTTTAGGGGAAAAAAAAACAATTTTTGATAAGAGCTAAAGAATTGTAAGAATTTTCAAAATGATTCACACTATCACCTATCCAAATGCTTTAGTATTCTTTAGTTTTCTATTTGATTGTCTTGAGGGTGAAAGTGGTCCCACTTCAAGATAAATGGCTGGAGGGCTAATAAGTTATCTATAGAGTTCTCATGGTCATATATGCATATGCTAAAATTATTTCATGATTTTAGCAAAATTTGAACAAATGACTTAACATATTTAATGACATAAATCATTACTTCCTTTCCCCTTTTAGGAGAAGTTATTGCTGACATCACTTTTTTTTAAGGGTATGTATTTATTTTTGGCTGTAACAGGCTTTCTCTAGTTGTGGCAAATGGGGCTGTTCTCCAGTTGCTGTGTGCAGCTTTGCAATGTGTTGGATTTTCTTGTTGCAGAGCACGGGCTCCAGAGTGCAGGCTTTAGTAGCTGTGGCACATGGGCTTAGTTTCCCCAAGGCAAGTGGGATCTTCCCAGACCAGGCATCCAACTGGTGACCCCTGCATTGCTAGGCGGACTCTTAACCACTGGACCACCAGGGAAGCTTCACTTAAAAAAAAATATTGACCCTGCATCAAGCCCAGCACTAGACACTTTACATGCAGCACCTCTAATTCTTTCCAAAACATTGATACACAGACATTATAACCATGTTGCATTTTATAGATGAAGAAATCAGGGCTTTGGAAGTTTAAATGATTTGAGGCAAGGCCAAGATGTTAGCAACTTGCAGAGCCAACATTCAGTTCATCTCAATCCAAGGCCACATGAAAATCCACTCTAGCCCAACTTCTATTTTGCTGTTCAAGACATAAGTACAAATGCACATCTCTCTTGATCATTTTAGTCACTAAACTGGAGTCACAGATACTACTAACAATGATATGTCATTCTCCAAGATTTAAAATTTTGCTGTACAGAATTTTTTTATGGCTGACAAGAGTTTGCCCACCTGTTTGATTACTCCACCTGGGTACAATCACCTTATACTGTGTATCAGTCACTCAGTCATGTCCAACTCTTTGTGATCCCATGGACTGTAGCCCACCAAGCTCTTCTGTACATGGGTTTCTCCAGGCAAGAATACTGGAGTGGGTTGCCATTTCCTTCTCCAATGGATCTTCCCGACCCAGGGATTGAACCCGGGTCTCCTGCGTTGCAGGTGGATACCTCATCATCTGAAGTACTAGGGAAGTCCTACAATCACCTTATTTCCTGGGGAAAGCACTAGACTGCTGCATTAGAAAATCTGGGCCACCATCATGACCTGCCCATTGATTATCTGTAAGTTTTGCAGCAAGTCTCCAAATTATTCTGTGTCTCTGATGTACAAATGACATCCATAATCATCCTCGAGATGTTTGCAGCTGTGTTTATGATTCAGACAGTAAGCCTAACACTTCACACAAAGGTCCTCCCAGAAGCCACAACTAGAATAGCAAATATGCATTTCAATATCAGTATGATTTGTTGTTGCAGGGCTAACGGAATTGAAAAATGCTAGAGGCCATTTCTTTGTGATAATATGGAGAGGTAAACGATGTTAGAATTCAATGGTTACTAAAAAAAAGAGGAAAAAAACGGAAAATTACACCACGGGCACAATTTATGGAAAGCAATTCACAGCCTATTAGGTCAGAAAATTCCAATCCTAGATTTATGTTTGATTTTGTTTTCAAAGCACATGCAATAGATTTTTTTTCTTCAGGGGCAGCGTCAAAACCGGTTGGCAGTAATGTCAACTGATTTGATTCTCTTCTGTTAGGGGCAAATACTTCAGGATGAAATGTCATAAAGGTGATTTTTGGCTGCAAAAATTGTAAATACTTATTCCTTCCCAAAGGTCAGATACTATAATGAACTTTGAAAGATAATGAAACAGTGTGCTAAGCCATAAATATTCAAACCCATGTTGAGGAAGTCAAGTCACCTTAGAGTGTTTCTCTTTTATGTGTAATGCTCTTTTGAACTGCTTTTGTACAAATATGTTTACCTAAGCAAAGCGACCCTAGCAAACACTTAAATACCATATGCTACAAGTCATGGAAAAAAAATGTTGAACTACAGTTCACATAAAACTGAGACCTCAAAGGAAGGTTATTTTTAAAATGTACACAAATAAATTTTTAAAACATTTGGGGACATTTTGGAGTTCAAGCCTATAACCATAAGCCAAGATGAAACAGTGTTGGCATTTGGCTGCTGAACAGATGAGGGAATAACATAAGAGAATCTATGTCTAGGATATAGGAAACACAGATTTGATGCTTCAGTGTTTGAAACAAAATGAGAAATTGAAGTGATAGAGACAAAAATCAAAAACAGAAACATCCGCAATGACACACAAAACTAGTAACATAAGAGAAATACCCTGTGCTATAGAAATACAGAGTATCATAAGAAAATATTATGAACAGTTATATACCACCAAAATGGGAAACCAGTCAATTCTAAAGGAAATCAATGCTAAATATTCATTGGAAAGACTGATGCTGAAGCCCCAATACTTTGGACACGTGATGTGAAGAGCCTGATGTCACCTGATGCCACTCACTGGAAAAGACCCTGATGCTGGGAAAGACTGAAGAAAAAGCAGAAGAGGGTAGCAGAGGATGAGACGGTTAGATGGCATCATGGACTCAATGAACATGAATCTGAGGAGATAGTAAATGATAAGGGAGCCTGGTATGCTGCAGGTCACGGGGTTGCAAAGAGTCAGACACAACTTAGTGACTAAAAAACAACAAAGAAGAAATGGACAAGTTTTTAGAAACATATAACCTGCCAAAACTGAATCAAGGAGAAACAATCATTTGAACAGACTGATCACTACAAGTGAAATAGAATCTGTAAATTAAAAAAACTCCCTGCAAACAAATGTCCAGGACTGGATGGCTTCACTGGGGAAACTGACCAACATACAAAGAACTTACACACAGGCTTCTCACACTCTACTGGCCAAATATACCAACTTCCTCATTTATAATCCTTCTCTTCCAACATGTCCTGCATGTAGTAGGTACTCAGTAAAGGGTTTACTCATTTTAGGTGAGCCTATTACAATACTCAGGACAGTCCCCTTTCCACAGGGTTATTTGGCTAAAAATGACTCTAGCTTAGAAGATAGCTTTTCAAACACAGATGTGACCAGTACAATTGTCTTACATTCAGAATGTTCTTCATCCCAGATGGCCCACACTGCTATTCTCTCAAATTTTAATCATTTTTTTTAAAAAGGCTAAGTTGCAGCACTCTGCCAAAGAATAACTTGAAACAATGATTGAAAATAAGATAAAATAGCCCAAAAAAATCATTTAAAGGAAAAATAAAGAAATTAGAAGTCAGACCCCTATATGCTATTTTTCTGACCTATATTCACCAAAGGCAATATTAAGAAATACAACTTAACTATACTCAAAAACCATTACTTAATGAAATGCTTATTCATTACTATCAACTAAAGTCATTTTCCTCAAAGGTCCTAATGGAGATTTTTAAATGGCAGAATTATAATCAGAGGATAAGAAAGAAAAGGTTTCTAGAATCAATGTTATTTAGTGTCAAGAAATTCTACAAATCCCAGTCACAATCTTATAGATGAGATTATAATTTTTTAAAGAAAACATTTCAGTAATTAAACCCCTTAGATAGCACTCATTTAACACATTTTGAAGCAGAGGAAGAGAGGTTTCAATTTGCAATCTTAACTCTTAAATGCACAATAACCTCACTAATTGTGCACTATCTCCTGGAGTTTGCTCAAATTCACATTCATTGAGTCAGTGATGCTGTCTAACCATCTCATCTGCTTCCCTCTCTTCCTTTTTCTTCTGTCTTTCCCAGCATCAGCTTTGGAACATCAAAAAAAAAAAAATACCCTCCAAAATGTATGAATTGCAATTAATCTATGTATCAATTCTATTCTCGTCCACATTAAAAAAAACAAAATATGTATCAAAATTGAAACATTCAAAGAAGATGGTTTGATTGGTGATGTTTCTTCACAATTTAACAGATTACAACAAGAAGCCAAAATTCTATGGGAGGACATAGTCCATCACTGGGTCTTTAGTATAGTAATTCAGAATTTAGGATAAAAGTATCAATATTAGATGAGACAGAAACCACAGATAGGATGTGGAAATAATTCCTCAGATATATCCATTTCTGTTTCAAAGGAGATGAAGAAATTCTTTCTCTGAATAGTTTGTGAGGATTACAGAATATTCTAGATTATTTTTTAAAAACTCATGTTATCTAACACTGCAAAATAAAAATATATGAACATGCCCTGTTACTTTTCTATTTAGAGAATCTTTTCTGATAAAAAAAAAAAAGACAATCCTTCTTTACTTTTTATTTATTCTACCCTCTGCGGAAATATACACATTACATGGTTAAGTTTATTCGACTAAATTTTAAAATACTTGACCTCTATGAGAAAAATGCAAGATTATTAAGTCTATTACTTTTCCCAAAGAAATTATAATAAAAATCACTGAAACTGAACTATGTAATGTCTGAAACTTGGTAGTAAAAATACAACAAAGGCAAACATTTTGGCAAAATGAGTTTAAAAAAAGGCTAATGTCTAGGACATACCTAACCAGAAGAAAAGCATATATTTGAAGACATAAGAATGAAATATCACAAGAGAAATACACCTATAAAATATAAAGTCAGTTCCCAAGGATACATCATAACTATCTTATATTTTCCAGTAATATATTAACTTCACTCAATCTTTAAAGAGAACCCTTACACTGTACCGGTATGAACCTCAAATAGTGTTCATACATGAAATTCAAAGGTATCCAACATTTCCACTCTTCTTAATATTTGCACCTACCTGGAGATCAGGGAATTCTATAGATTTTCTCTATAGGTTTTCTTTGATAAGAAAGAACTATTTTCCTCTGATCACATCCTCAAACCATATAATACTCAACCAGTCTTTATCAATTACTTTTGTTGGCATCCATATAAACAATTCTGAATAACTTACTAAACCTAAGTTAAAAGAACTTATGAAATTTGGGAAAACACCGTATCACCAGTGTTCCTTGATCAGTGTTAAATAAGATTTCAAAACCAGCCTGAATAAAAATTAACCAATTACATAGATTTTTTTTTTTTTTTTTACTCCATTCATGCAATCATCTTACAGCCTTAAAAATCTTAAATGAATTTTCCAGGAATCATTGCTACCCAAGCCCTGTGAGCATATGAATGCATCAATTTGATTTTAGTTATTATTGGTAATGGAATCTACTCTGTGACAACATACAGTAATTTTTCATTCAGCACTCCTGCAAGACCCAGCAACAGTACCCATTATTAAGGGGCACAAACTATCCTAGACCCTTGAACACATCGGTTAGGGGCACCAACCCTCCACGCAGCTGAAAGTCTGTGTGCAACTTAGAGCCAGCCCTCCGTAGATTCAAGAAACTGCAGATCAAGTGATACTGTAATATTTACTATGAAAAATTTGCATATAATTGGACACACGCAGTTCAAACCTGTGCTGTTCAAGGGTCAATTGTACTCCCATTATTGGACTCTCCAGCTGTTAAAAAAGTTTTCCCCCTTAAGGTAGAGTTAAAACATGCATGCGACTTTCATTATATTGATTCTACTTTTGCTTTCTAGAGCAATATACAAATCTGTCTTTTTTTTTTTTTTTTATGGCAACCTTGTAAATAATTGGAGACAGGTGTTTTCCTTTCCTTTAGTCTTCTCTAGGCTACACAGTCCCACTTCCTCCGTTTTCAACATGATTTCCAGACTTCTGGCTCTCTAGCTTGTCAGTATCTTTCCTAAAATTATGGTGTCTTGGACAGAAAACATTCTTCCAACTGTGATCCAGTCAGTGTTAAGTACATCAAAGATATGACTTCCCATCATGTGGACACTTCTATTTATACTGCCTAAGAAAGTTTTAAGGGGTACTTTTTTTCCTTTATCTTTTTTTTTCCCCTTTTATGCAGCTGTATCATATAGTTGGCTCATATTAAAATTTTAGTCAAGTAAAATCTCTAGATATTTTTCACAAACTGAAAGTTTTCATATTCAATTCTTACTTTGGGCCAGCAACCACTTATCTCAGTAACAGGCAGAGAATTCATATGTGTAGCTGCCTGAGAGAAGGATAAATATCTGGACAATCCATTATGTTTTGTTATAAAGCCTCTTCCCGTGGCCATTCTCACTGCTTAAGTTTTATCAACGGTCACCTGATGCCAAGATCCAACTCATTGGAAAAGACCCTGATGCTGGGAAAGATTGAGGGCAGAAGAAGAAGGGGATGACCAAGGATGAGGTGGTTGGATGGTACCATCAACTCAATGGAAAGGAGTTTGAGCAAGTTCCAGGAGATAGGGCAGGACAGGGAAACCTGGGGTGCTGCAGTTCACGGAGGTCAAAAAGTCAGAGACCACTGAGCAGCTGAACAGAAGTCACCGTTCTCAGAGCCTTAAAAATATTAACTCATCTTATCTGGACAATACCTCTTCCAAGTTCATACTGTTATTACACACATTTAACAAATGAAGAAACTGAAGGGCAGACAATTTAAGTAATTTGCCACAAATCACATAGCCAGCAAGAAAGAAGCAGAGGCAAGATTCAAAACAAGGTAGTCTAGAAACAGATTGGGGCACATAATCATTATATTACGTTGGCTCTCTTGACCCTAAATAAATGTTTAGAACAAAAGGTACTGTGTCATACACTTGGGAGGCAAACAAAATAATATATCATGATATTTCTGTATGTAGGATGATAGACACATACACAGACACATAGATAGAACTACAATAAGCAACACGGAATAGTATAATTATGACTGGTTTGCATTGTTGTAATGGAGAAGGAGATGGCAATCCACTCCAGGACTCTTGCCTGGAAAATCCCATGGATGGAGGAGCCTGGTAGGCCACAGTCCATGGGGCCGCAAAGGGTCGGACACGACTGAGTGACTTCACTGACTTACTTAAGGCAGAAACCAACACAACATGTGAAGCACGTATCCTCTGATTTAAAAAAATGAAGTATTCTCCTAAATATGGAAGAGAAGCAAGGTAAAAATTGAAGCATGCAATTTTTAGCAAGGACTATCAGAGACACCTCATGATGGAAAGATAAAAATCACTCAATTTCTTTAGCACCCATCTTCTACTGGAAATAATTCCACCATCATCATGTGTGTCACCAACTTGCTTGGGGTTTAAAGACAAAACTACCCTAAAAACATGCATTACCACCAAACAGGGGTCACCTAAACCAATCTAGGAGCTTGCCTCTCTAAGTACTCTAAATTGGTATTTTTGGGGGAACTCATATATCTTCCTGCTACTGCACCATAATCTAAAACACATTCTTTTGATAGTACTTTCAAATGAATAACCCAGGAGCCCTTACACAGACTCTTGTTTTTGCTTAAGACTAAGGGCTATATATCAGTAAAACTTGATATCTCTTCACTAGAATTTCCTAAGCAAACTAGTCATCATTTGGCTTTGGAGTGTGGTTGCTACCCTGCTTAAGGAGACAGAACAGAACTTGAATGCGGCCAAGGACAGAATTCGGAATGGAATTCTACTGTCACCGCCTCGTGATCCATTGTCTTGATATGGCTGTTCTATTGTAGATATTCTGGTTTCTTTAAATTATAATCATCATTAAAATTTATCAAAGTTTGTTGCTGGCTGTTTGGTTGACTCTACAGTGTGAATGATGAAAACTTGCTTATTTTTTCTATGATCTTCTGATTAGTAGTCTACACACAGCAGTTCCAATGTAAATCATCCATAAGGCAGCTGTAAACATTATTCCACATCACTCCTCTAAAATGTTTATTTTGCCACAGGTAGGAGAACATCACTGTTAATTCATCCCTGAGTTTAAGTTAATAGTTTGCAACAAATGGATTTCTTAAAAAAAAACTCCTAAGTATATGTTCAAATTCTTAGCTTAGAAAGTCAGCAGTTAATATACATTTCTCCACATCTATTTGTACCTATCAAACTATTTTCCTAAGGACATAGAAACTTGTGATCAGAAAAATAAAAGGGGAAAGAAGGGAGAAAAAAAAAGAGAAAAAGCAAAAGGTCTAGTTATAGAAGTTAATCCCCCCTCAAATACAAAAGTGACAAAATGCTTTGTTTCACTCATGTTGCCATTGATCACTACCCTTTCCTTTTTCATCTCCACCCTTGCCCTTCATAACAATTAAGAATGGGCCACTTATTTTATAGTCACTCTATAATACAGCAAGAAATAACATGGTTACTCTAACACTATTTAAAATTTCAAGCAAAAAAATGATTCATCCTGGTAAAGCATTACTTTGGTCATACCTATGGTCTCTGAATTCTGTATTTACCATCATGCTAAAAGATAAAAAATCCATTTTCTAGTTTGTTTCCTCTCTCATCAGATTCCCCTTCAGTGAAAGAAAGTGCCACTTCTTCATCCTTGCAATGAACACAATGCCTCCACTCACACCCTAGTTATTTCTTACTAGGTTATTATATGTTCTATCTGCTCTTTCTACAGCTTTAGCACCCAAAGGAATACAAACACCCACCTGCTGCCTCCACGTTTACCAGCACTAGTCTTACCTTGGCACGTGATCGGGCAGAAGTGCCTATCATCTCAGTCTGTGGACCCAGCCTGTGTCCAGGAGGTTACAGAAGCTGGAAAGCTGTCTTTGGCCCACTCGCTACAAACGGCATCAGACTTAAGAGGAGACACAGTCACGGAGGTGTCATAGGGAAGATGAAAGCAAGGGAGAAGCAAAACACAGACCAGCCACTCACCTGCATTACAGCCTTACGCATGAGCGTCCACTTAACCTTTATAATTATTTCTAAACCAGAATTAATGATTCTGAAAGCCTGTTTTGGAAGGAACACCTTTGTTTGTCCAGGTGCATGAGGCTGTTTCCCTCCACCACAGAAAAACAAGTTCAAGGCATTATGAAAAGTGTGCACTTAAAAAGAACACTTTCATCTCAGCAGTCTGTGTGCTAGGAAACATTTCAGGATTCACATCTCAAGAAAGAAGTCAATGTAAATCCATGGCTGATTCATGTCAATGTATGGCAAAAACCACTACAATATTGTAAAGTAATTAGCCTCCAACTAATAAAAATAAATGGAAAAAAAATGAAAAAAAAAAGAAGTCAATGGAGGAGGATTTGAGTCTATGAGTGTGTACATTGGGTCTATGGGGAGAGGAAAGGAGGGATATTGATGGGGGAGGGGTGGAATTCCTGATAGAGATGTAATGTTTGATCACCACTAATTTTTGTAACTTTCACATCTATGATAATACAAAATTTTATAGGGCTCTATTTATTTATTATTTATTTTTTGCCATACCGAGTGGCATGTGGGCTCTTAGTTCCCTAACCAGGGATGGAAACTGTGCCCGTTGCAGTGGAAGCGTGGAGCCCTAGTTAGTGGACCACCAGGAAAGTCCCAGGGCTCCATTTAAAATATGAGTATATTTCATACATATGTATTCTTCACTAAAAATCTGATAAATATGCATAAATACATTTTGTTAAATGAAAGGCCACGTTTTCTTATAAACCTGAATATAGACAGTGACATTTTAATTTGGTACTGTGTGAAACAGTGCCTAACGAAAATCAACCCTCCTTTCATTGGCTACATATTCCCATGATTTCTAGCATTCCAAGTCTAACTATCATGCAATGGAAATTTTAAACAATTGTTTTTGTTGCTGTTCAGTCACTCAGTCACGTCCTACTCTTTGCAACCCCATGGACTGCGGCATGCCAGGCTCCCTGTCCTTCACTCTCTCTCAAGAGTTTGCTCAAATTCATGTACATTGAGTCACTGATGCTATCTAACTGTCTCATCCTCTGCTGCCCCCTTCTCTTGCTGCCTTCAGTCTTTCCCACCATCAAGTTCTTCAAACTATTATTGTTATATAATTATCATAACAAATTAGAAAAAACTATCAGGATTGAAAAATTATGATCTCTAGAAAACATGTGTTATATCTTGACAGTCATAACTGTAAAAGTCAGGAAATTTTTAAAAGGTAAACACTAGACTATTAAATCAGATTTCAGAAGTCTATAGTAATTTAAACTGAATCACCTTTACAGTTTTAAGAATTATCTCCAAGACAGGAGTTAAACATGCTAGTAACTAAGACTGCCTTTTAAAATTCATATATTTCTAAATATATAAAAATATTCATATAAGTCTTTCCTTTGGGACAACTTAGCAAAACTGGCCTGCTTTTATTTTCTTAGAGGGAGGAGGTGATAACAGTATTGGTAAATGGGATATTTCCTAAATATTAAAATAAGTCTAGCTGGAGCTACTGTCACATCCTTCTCTACGTATAATATAATTTTAGAAGATGACCTTGGTGAAAATAAGTCTTTATTAAGTGGGTCTTCTCCTGACAAAAATATTTTCTAAAACAAGACATTGTACATATTATAATGGAAGCTATATTGTTATTGTGTTGTTGTTCAGTTGCTAAATGTGTTCGACTCTTTGTGACCCCATGGACTGCAGCATGCCAGGCTTCCCTGTCCTTTACCATCTCCCAGAGTTCATTCAAACTCACGTCCACTGAGTCGGTAATTGCCATTCAACCATCTCATCCTCTGTCAGCTCCTTCTCCTGCCACCTTTAATTTTCCCAGCATCAGGTGCTTTTTCAATGAATATGCAGTAGGAGAAAATATTCATTTTTATGCAAAAGTATTAATTAAGTATATAACCTAAAACTTACACTAGAATTCTCTCTTCTAATACTATGTCTAGTTATCAAAAAACAGGCACTTGAGGGCTGAGTTGTCATATTAATATACTGGCCAGCAAATTACTGCTGCCCTAAAATTCAAGAGCAAATGCAGCAATAGCTCTAAAAACACAAGTGAAGTAGACACATTTCAATGATCATTATTTGAGAAACGCATGCTATTATAATTGGGCTTGCCAGGTGGTTCAGTGGTAAAGAATCTGCCTGCCAAGCAGGAGACACAGGTTCGATCCCTGGGTTGGGAAAATGCCCTGGGGAAGGGAATGGCAACTCACTTCAGTATTTTTGCTGGGAAAATCCCATGGACAGAGGAGCCTGGCGGGCTACAGTCCATGGGATCACAAAGAGTTAGACATGACTGAGCATGCACACAATGCTATTTTATTAGTAAAACTTTATAATTTAGCTGGGATAGGAAAACACAGCTATGACACAGTCTGAGCCAAATTATCCTAGACTGGCTATTCTCAGAGCTTGGATTTCCCAAATATTTACCCACTTCTTGATTTTATGTTGCTCATTACCAATCTGTGTTTTTAGGACTTCAAAGGCCAGCTATTCCAACGAGCAAGAAGCTAGACAGACATGAAACTTGGATGCCACGCTTAGGAACACAGAGTGCTCCTTCCTTCCTAGCCACAAAACCAAGCCTCATTTCACCTTTCCCACTTCCTGTTAATAGCAAAGGTTAGAAACAGATTCTGTTCCCAAGCACAAAAGTCAGCATGTCTTTTTTTTTTTATTACCAATAAAACTCTGAGCAGCACACACAGGTACAAGTGTTTTATGCTACTTGCTTATTCTCTACCTGAGTTATAAACCCTTAAGACAGATGGCAGTATAATTGTTAAATTCTATAGATTAATTTGGTTGCAATTAAAGCAACAAATCTCATAGTCAATAGAATATTCTCACAGTCTTGAGCTGTTAACCTAGTGTGAACACAGATTTACATCTGACAGGGACATGTATAAAAACATTAATTTGATCATCAACATTAGAGCTACTACTAGTAGGAAATGTTTCCTGAGCAGCCAAATATGAAAATTATATTTACACAAAGGCAAAAATAAATGGCAGAAAGGTCAATTTGGGGGGGAAAAAACAGACAAGTATACAAATATATATACCTAAAATCAATGCTATAATATTCTAAGGTGGGTAATTTAATCTCAACCAGTGGAGCCATAAGTTTATCTAATGTAACTTTTCTATTGAACATACCATTTCTATTATGGTTTTTTCATTGCAAAATCCCCTATTTCATCCAAACCAAATCCAATTTCCACTTGCTTAAACATCTCCCATGATCAAAAGAGTATTTATTTTTGTCCCTAGATTCTACTATTTGGGATGATACACTCATATATATGCCCTTCCCCTATTCCTATTAGAGTCCAAATGCTTGTTAGATTGAGGACATATGAATGAAGGATGAGACATTCATGCTTTTACTGCCTGATAACTTATCTGGAATCTGATAGCAATGTGGAATGACTAAACCTTAACTCAGAAATATCCAGAAGTTTATGTTCCTAAAGATAAACCTGAAGTGCATCCACCATGGGGACTTGATTTAGTACCAGGGCAGTGAATTCTCAGGCACGCTGCTCCATACAACAGTGAAAAGTGGAACTTGTGCTATGAACTTGGCGGTGCTTGTGGAGTCTCCTGTAAAGGAGCCTTCATCTGGGGTCTTGCTGGCCACTGGGATACAAGAAAAATTGTCTTGGATGCTCCCAAATCCCAGTCAGTGAGGGCTCCTGACTTGACCTTAACTCTTGGCCAAAATTCCAGCTCCTTGTAATTATCAGTCGTTTTCCATCTTCTTAGATGCTAGTTTTTTCCAGAGTTGCTTCTACCCCACATCATGTCAACTTCAGCATGAAGCTCAGATCATGCTCGCATGTTAAAAATAACGTAAAACTTGCAAGCAATCATGCATGAATTTATGAGACTTGACTGAGTTTGCAGGATGGAGACATGAAGGATTTATGCACTGAGGTTTACTGCCAACTCCTGGTTCCTCTACTTTCTTCTTCTCATACTCTTTGGTATGTTGCCAAGAAGATTCTAAAATATTCTGTCTCTATCACCAAGTATTTCCTCACTTCTCTGAAGCCTTGGCTCCATCTGACACCCAAGCCCTTGGGAATGGTAGAATGAGGAAAGAGTGCTATTTTCTCTATAGCTGCGACAATATCTAAATATTTTTTCATACTTTTTTTCAAGGAGAAATGTTGGTGACAGTTGTAAAGTAGGCAGAATATTCTTCACCTGATTTTTAATTAAGTTCCTAAAACTACTTTCATGCCACTATCTTTCTTCATTAATATTAAAATTAACCAGAGGGTTGAAATTTAATTTCAAAGAAATTACTAATTAAATATGATAGTCAGGATATAATCATGAGTATTCAAAATAAAAAAAAACTTTTCATATTTCATCATAAAAATGAAACGGAACATATGACTTAAACTTTTGTTAAATCTAACATTTTGAAAGTGCATCCTTGTAACTAAATAAAAAAGTTTTACTTGCTATTAATAGAAAAGCAGTGAAAAAAGTTACCTTCAGTGGATAACTCTTTCCTCTCAATAGTAAGCCCAAAGGAGATGTCACAGAGTATTTTAAAAACCACTGCTCAGGATTTTTAAAAGAAAAATTCTTCCAATTTTAACTGTTATACTATAAACTCTTACTTTAAAATGCATATTACTTAGTTTAATTCAGAATCCCATACATAAAACTGTATCTGGAAGAAATGATCAGAAAATCAAACTAGGATTTACACAAATATTTACTTCAATATTACTTACATGGACAACATCTAGAGATAATCAACCAGCCCAACAAGACAGAAATGCTTAAATAAAATATGACACACTCACTGACTATTAAAAAGTATACAAGTGATATGAATGACGCAAAGTGATACAATTATAAAAGTGATAAAGTAGTCATACTTTTAATGTTGTAGAAAAGAAAATACCATTAATTTAAAAATATAGAAAACCAATCAATAAAAACAGTGTAATCCTAATTATATAGCTATGAGAACCCTGAAAAAAGAAATGGGAGGAATTGATAAAATATTAACGATAATATTTTCTCTTTTGTTCTCTATTTCAGAAAGGATTTAAGCTAATGAATCTTTTTAAAATGTAACTGTGTTAAATAATAATAAAACATAAACAAAATGAATCAGGAGAATGGACCACCAGAAAAGATGAAGAGGAATGCCAAGGTGCTGCTGGTGGTGAGTTTGGTTCACAAGAGTACCATCAAGACTGGTTTACAGGACATTAAAGAGAATGAAGTAATGCTATTTGCAATAACATGGATGGACCTAGAAATTATCATGCTGAGTGAAGTACCTCAGAGAGACAAGGAGAAATATCATATGACATCCTTTGTATGGGGGGAAGAATGGGGGGGAAGAGATAGGGAGTTTGAGACCGACATGTGCACACCTCTATATTTAGAATGGATAACTAGCAAGGACATACTCTACAACACATGGAATTCTGCTCACTGTGGCAGCCTGGATGGGAGGGGAGCTTAGGATACAAGCATATGTATGGCTGAGGAGAAGGAAATGGCAACCCACTCCAGTATCCTTGCCTAGAGAATTCCGTGGACAGGGGAGCCTGGTGGGCTGCCGTCTATGGGGTCGCACAGAGTCGCACATGACTGAAGCGACTTAGTAGCAGCAGCAGCATGTGTATGGCTGAGTCCATCTGCTGTACCTGAAATGATCACAACACTGTAAATCAGCTATGGTGGTTCAGTCACTAAGTCATGTCTGACTCTTTGTGATCCCATGGACTGGAGGCTGCCAGGCTCCTCTGTTCATGGAATTTTCTATGCAAGAATACTGGAGTGGATTGTCCTTTCTTTCACCACGGGATCTTCACGACCCAGGGATCAAACCCAGGTCTCCTACATTGTAGGCGGATTCTTCACGAACTGAGCCACCAGGAATCAGCCAATTCTCCAATATAAAATAAAAAGTTTAAAAAAAAAATGCACAGGGCTCAGCAAAACCATAGCTGGGCACTGACAGCAGATGTAACAGCCACTTGATGTACAGTCCTCAAAGCAACTATAAGAACAGTTAACCTTTAGTGGGTGCCTATTATGTGCCAAGCTTTGTGCTCAGCAATTTACACATATAATATAAATGGTTAAATGAGGCTAAATGTTCTTAAAACAAAACATCTAACTCTCCCAGCCCCTCTAGGGTTGACATCATTATCACCTACATTGTACAGGAGATATTTTGAAGGGTTAAAAAAATATGCTATTAACTTTATCAGCAACCCTTGTTAGACCTGATCTTTAGGACCAAAAAGAAATGAACATGTTAGAATGAATCTTCAGTTTCAGATGCAACTGAAACACACACCAACAGAGAATTAATTTGTTTTAAACAGCATGTGCATGTGTCCCCCTAAATTTGGAGGAAAACCTGGAACTTTAGAAAATGGTATTTAGTCTGCTATTCCTGGTACATAGTGACTGCTTTGCTTTTCAAATGTTTAATCCTGGGCTTCATGACCATTCAGCCATCCATACACACACACACACATACACACACACACACACACACACACACACACATACATACTCAATACAAATGTGGCTTGCATGCATTGATTATTAAGTTTCTGAGTTTATCTTCAATTCATTTATTATTTTATGCATTGATTGAACCATTACTGATTCTTCTCTGAATACTTAAAAATGTATTAAGTACCTCTTGGAAATAAGGATAATAGATATAACTTCTAAGAAAGGAACTCAAATTAGTTATCAATATTCTCCATAGGAATATGAACCTAATGACAGGGTTTGTAAATACATAGCATATGTTATAAATGAAAAATATATATACATGTGTGTATATATATAAAAATAATTTAGATCACTTATTATCATATCCTGAAATTCAAAGGAGCTGATGTTCACAATAAGACCATCAATCTGTTTTAAGTTCCTCATTTTTTCTCTGTCCACCCACAATTTCACATACATTCGAAGGTCAACTTGGGAAATGTTTATGCAACTAAAACTCAGACTGTGCTTTGGATATCAGACTGAGCCATGGATGCACACATTAGATCAGCAACTGTGGTTTTATATTTCTTTTTCTTTTATTGGACTATACTTGATGCACAGTGCTGTTTTAGTTTCAAGTTTATAGTAAAGTAAATCAGTTATAAAGATACAGATACGCACCCTTTTTAGATTCTTTTCTCATAAAGTCCATGACTGAGTAGAGTTCCCTGTGTATACAGCAGTTTCTAAGTTATATTAGTTATCTTTTTTATCTTATTTATCTATTTTACATATAGTAGAATATATATGTCAATCCCAATCACCTAATTTATCCCTTGCCACACTTAACACCTGGTCACCATAACTGTATATCAGTTTTCTGTATCTGTAACTCTATTTCTGCTTTGTAGATTGCAGCACTATTTAAATAGCCAGGGCATGGAAGCTACCTAAATGTCCATCAACAGAGGTATGGATAAAGAAAATGTGGTACATATATATGATAGAATATTACTCAGCCATAAAAAAAATTAAAGATTGCCATTTGTAGCAACATGGATAGAAACAGATATTATCAGAATAAGTCAGAAAGACAAATATCATATGATATCATTTATATGCAGAATCCTAAGAAAGGATACAAATGAATTCATCTATATTCTAAATGAAATACTGATCGGGCCCATTGTGTACTGCTTTGAAATCTGCTGAAATGAGCCCTTTTGGATCAGCGTTTCCAAGGCAGGTAATTACCACTTCTGTTTATACAAGAGGAGGTTAAAACCCACAGATAATAAATATTACATCCACAAGCAAGCATGTATCTGGGTCTGGACTAAACCCTACTCTATCTAACAATGAAACACTTGCTACCTCTTTGTGTCCCCATCTCTCTTCTCACCTCATGAGCTTCACTCACAATCATTTTATAGAACCTCAGAGTCATCCATTTGTCAACATGTTTCTGAGGAACGAGGAATTAAGTGAGGAGGATGAAGGCTTATTTAGAGTGAAGTCAATACTTCATCATAAAAAGATCACCTTGTTTGGGGGTAAAATAAGCATAATCACCCCTATGGGAAACCTGATGGATTGTAACTTGGCCATAACTACAATTCAAACACGTGTTCCAAATGTCAAAATAAGGATCAAAGCCAAACGAGAGCCGAAAAAGGAGCGTGAGAAAGTCTGTGGGTTGGGGTAAGGGTTAGGGAAACAACTGCTGTGGGCATGATACAAAAAAAGGGGAAAATAGCAAGAGAGAAATTAGAAATAAATAGAACATAACTATCTTTACATTCTGTGGTTTAAAAAGAACTTTTTTTTTAAAAAAAAAAAGATATTTTGGAGGGTTAAAAAAATATGCTATTACCCTTATCAGTAATCCTGTAAGGTTTGATCTTCAGGATTCAAAAGTAATGGGTTTTTTTATAGTCAGAAGTTCATTACATTTGACATACTTTTATACATGGTTTATATTTGCTTATGAGACACATTCTTTTTTAAGCCAGCATTTTGCTCTTAAAAAGAACAATTGCTGCCCTGAGTTCAAACCATGAGAAAAGATACTTACTGGAAACAAAGAAGGGTAGCTTAATTGTGTTTCTACAGCCTCCAATTATCTATTCTTGGGATCAAGACCATCCCCAAGAAAAAGAAATGCAAAAGGCAAAATGGTTGTCTAAGGAGGCCTACAAAGAGCTGTGAAGAGAAGAGAAGCAAAAGGCAAAGGAGAAAAGGAAAGATATATCCATTTGATTTCAGAGTTCCAAAGAATAGCAAGGAGAGATAAGACAAGCCTTCCTCTGTGACTAATGCAAAGAAACAGAGGAAAACAATAGAATGGGAAAGACTAGAGATCTCTTCAAGAAAATTAGAGATACCAAGGGAACATTCCATGCAAAGATGGGCACAATAAAGGATAGAAATGGTATGGACCTAACAGAAGCAGAAGATATTAAGAAGAGGTGGCAAGAATACACAGAAGAACTATAAAAAAAGATCTTCACGACCCAGATAATCATGATGCTGTGACCATTCACCTAGAGCCAGACATCATGGAATGAGGAGTCAAGTGGGCCTTAGGAAGCATCACTACAAACAAAGCTAGTGGAGGTGATGGAATTCCAGTTGATCTATTTCAAATCCTAAAAGATGATGCTGTGAAAGTGCTGCACTCAATATGCCAGCAAACTTGGAAAACTCAGCAGTGGCCACGGGACTGGAAAAGGTCAGTTTTCATTCCAATCCCAAAGAAAGGAAATGCCAAAGAATGTTCAAACTACCACACAATTGCACTCATCTCACACATTAGTAAAGTAGTGCTCAAAATTCTCCAAGCCGAGCTTCAACAGTACATGAACCATGAACTTCCAGATGTTCAAGCTGGATTTAGAAAAGGCAGAGGAAAAAGAGATCAAATTGCTAACATCCGTTGGATCATTGAAAAGCAAGATAGTTCCAGAAAAACATTTACTTCTGCTTTATTGACTGTGCCAAAGCCTTTGACTGTATGGATCACAACAAACTGTGGAAAATTCTGAAAGAGATGGGACTACCAGAACACTTGTCTGCCTCTTGAGAAAATCTGTATACAAATCAGGATGCAACAGTTAGAACTGGACGTGGAACAACAGACTGGTTCCAAATAGGGAAAGGAGTACATCAAGGCTATATATTATCACCCTGCTTATTTAACTTATATGCAGAGTATATCATGAGAAATCCTGGGCTGGATGAAGCACAAGCTGGAATCAAGATTGCTGGGAGAAATACCAGTAACCTCAGATATGCAGATGATACCACCCTTATGGCAGAAAGCAAAGAACCAAAGAGCCTCTTGATGAAAGTGAAAGAGGAGAGTGAAAAAGTTGGCTTAAACTCAACATTCAAAAAACTAAGATCATGGCATCTGGTCCCATTACATCATGGCAAATAGGTGGAAACAGTGGCAGACTTCATTTTTTGGGACTCCAAAATCACTGCAGATGGTGACTGCAGCCATGAAATTAAAAGATGCTTGCTCCTTGGAAGAAAAGTTATGACCAACCTAGACAGCATATTAAAAAGCAGAGGCTTTACTTTGCCAACAAAGTTCCATCTAGTCAAAGCTATGGCTTTTTCAGTAGCCATGCGTGAATATGAGAGTTGGACTATAAAGAAAGCTGAGCACCAAAGAATTGATGCTTTTGGACTTTGGTGTTGGAGAAGACTCTCGAGAGTCCCTTGGACTGCAAGGAGATCCAACCAGTCCATCCTAAAGGAAATCAGTCCTGAATATTCATTGGAAGGACTGATGCTGAAGCTGAAACTCCAATATTTTGGTCACTTGATGCAAAGTACTGACTCATTTGAAAAGACCCTGATGCTGGGAAAGATTGAAGGTGGGAGGAGAAGGGGATGACAGAGGATGAGATGGTTAGATGATACCGACTCAATGGACATGAGCTTGAGTGAACTCTGGGAGTTGGTGATGGACAGGGAGGCCTGGTGTGCTGCAGTCCATGGGGTCACAAAGAGTCGGACAGGACTGAGCCACTGAACTGAATTGATCGCAAAGAAAAATGATTAGTAAGTGAATCACTATCCTTTAAAAATGTACAGTTTCTGAAATCTGCATGGTTTATTCAGTCAGCAAATGTTACCTGTTTTTTGCCAGGCACTGTATTTCTCTGGATTCGGTGAATAAAAGAGAAGCTCCACCTACAGTCCAAACCAATAAGGCTTATGAAAGCAAGTACCTGATATACTTCTAAACTTACAGAAGAATCAGACTGAGCAACCAGGGAACCAGGGAGAATAATCTAGAAGCAAAATCTAGGGGATTATTCAATTATTATTTTTTTTGTGTGTAAGCAGGGACACTATATATACTTAAACAAATTTGATTACTTGTGAAAGATCTTAAAATTTCTGCCACAAAAGGTGTTAAGTATAAACATATGGAAGAAATTGTTATACTCTTGCAATGTATAAGTCAGTGCGAACAAAACACCAACACGAGGCTGAACTGGATTTTAAAAACCTACACTAAAAGGCTAACTTGAGACTTTTAGGCCATGACTTACAGCAACTATATCACTAAGGTTAAGAGGACCTCTTGACTCATCTTTATTTTGACTATATCGGAAGATGTCCAAGTCATTTCCGGTTATGTGGTTTTAAATCTCTACTTTTCCAGAGTACTTCTTTTCTACAGACTTCCAAGAAACTGTGTCCACTTTCACAGACTTACTGGCCATCTTTAGAAAGATGATTCCAAAATCTGTTCCCTAGTCCAACTTGAGTGTCTCATCTACAGCACACATCCCAGTAATTTTCTGAACTCTTACTCAGTATCATAGAAATTTAGTTTTATGTGCATATAGTTGACTATTCAGCATAGGGGGCTAGGGGTATTGTCCCCATGCGGTCAAATATCAGTGATCCCTACTTCAAAAAAACAAAGAAATTGATAAATGAATCAAAGGCAGGAAGCTCAAACAATTTGGAGAGCATCATGCTCTGGCTCTTTTGATCCCACATATTGTGATATCTTATAAAACACAAACTTTCCCCCACACTTAAATGTTCTGTAAAATGAAAATGCAGATATTTATTGAAAAAAATATAAGTATAAGTGGAGCTACACCATTCAAACCTATGTTGTTCAAAGGTCAACTGTATACACCTTCAGTAATTTTGGTGGGTTACCAGGTATCCATGCAGCAGTGGTTATTCTGGCTTTGGGATTGCTGCTGTCAGTCCAGATTTCCCCATAAAACCAGGAGCTGTCTCAGTCCAGAACACTACTTGCACAAGATACAGTTACTATAATGAAGGTGTTGGATCTAGGCTGTAGTTTGTGCTACAAAATGAACAAATTAGGTCTCAGTGACTCCTCTTGTGTTCCTGTTAATAAAGCATCTACAAATGAGGAAGCCTAGGGCAGGTGTGAAAACAAAACCAAATTCCAAACGGAAGCAGCATCCTGAGTTTACAGCACCTACCCTACCCTATACTCCTGGACTATACTTCTGGGCCTTTTTGTATACCTTGTTTCTTCACATCAGGAAGGAGACCAATTCCTTGGGCTATAAATTCTGAAATATATTCCCTTTGGACAAGAAATGCTGGAAATGCATGCTCATCTGTAATAAACTGGATTTTCAATATTCAGGTTTCATTGACATTTTTACACACGGCAGACTATCTTACATACTGTGTTAGGCAGGGCAGGAATCAATGTCTCTATCAGAACAGATCAGGAAACCAAGATGAAGAGAAGTTAAGAAACTGCCCAAGGGTTCAGCTTGGGTTGTTTTGTGACTTTCATACCCATACCTCTACAAGGTCACAGGGTCTTCCTCTCACTGATACATTCAGACGTGCATCCCAGATGACCTGGTACTATCTTCTGATTATTTCCCAAGTATAAGACATAAAAAACCTTACAGCGAGTGCTTAATGTGAACAAAGCTGAAATGAAATAAAGGAACCCTATATTCATAAAAATATATTTTTAATACAGTAATACCCTACATAAAGTAATCCCCAATGAAACTCTTGGAACGAATTCCATTCCAAGAATACATTCTTAAGGGCAATTTGTAAGTCCAACAAAGTTAGCCAAGGTATCCAACTAACACAATCAGCTATATAGTACTGTCCTGTAATAGGTTTATAGTGCTTTTCACACAAATAATACATAAAAAAAACAAACACAAAAAATAAAGAAAACATTTTTAATCTCATAGTACAGTACCTTGAAAAGAACAGTAGTCGAGTACACCAGTTGGGCACGTTTGAACTTGAAGTTTCCTATGTAGGGAACTTACTGTATACATACTAAAGGACACTTTCTCAAAGATTCCACCAATCCCATACGCAAGATATAATTCCCTTGCTGTTCTCTCCCACAGCAATCAGTATTCAACATACCTTTAATCACATTCACATACTTGTAATTACTTCCCTGGTGGCTCAGATGGTAAAGAATCCTCCTGCAAGGCCAGAGACCTGTGTTCAATCCCTGGGTTGGGAAGATCCCCTGGGGAAGGGAATGGCGGCCCACTCCAGTATTCTTGCCTGGAGAATCCCATGGACAGAGGAGCCTGGTGGGCTACAGAGCATGAGGTCTCAAAGAGTCAGACACAACTGAGTAACTTTCACTTCACTTCAGACTATAAAATCCATAAGGGCAACATGGTGTTACTTGATCATTTTTATTCCTAGCACAAGACATAACTGGTGACTCAATGCATTATTACTGAATTGAATTATGCCTTATCTACTTGATGCCACATACTCAGAAAGAGCTATATGCCTACAGACTTTACAAATGTACTCCCTCACTCTAATTACAGTATTTGATCTTTACAGCTAGTATGATGTTGTTTAATATTAACAAAAAGAAGGGAAATGAAGGCCAAAGGGATAAGTCTCACTCTCCTGAGTTGGAGGGAAAAAATGGGTACCACTCCTCCTTACTGAACAATGCTCTTAAGTTTAAGCTTCAGAAAAGGACTAGAAGAGAAGAGTTCAGGACAACAGAGCAGTCCAAAATAAACAAACAAATAAGAACTAAACAAGATTCTTTACACAACACCCCATTTATCTACAAAGAAGGTCTAAGCTCTAATAGCATTTACAGTCAATATCCTAGTGCCAACATCAGAGTTCAGGTAGGGTTTTGTTTTTTCCCTTTTTTGGATATGTATCTAATGATAAATCACCTGCAGATGTATCAAACACTTCTCATTTTGGAACAATGTGGGCTAAACATAGATTAAATCAAATGATTCCCTTGTGGGTTTCTCAGGGGAGAAAAAAGTACACTAATTATTGTCTTAGATGTTTCCACACTTAAAAGTACTTGCAAGTAAATTAAGTGTGGGTGGTTTAGAAAAAACAGTGAAGTAGAAAATGAAAGCTTTTATAGAGTGCCTATAATGTATTCTGTTACTGCATTGTTAACATGAAAATGCCACTAACACAACAAATATTTATTGCTCACTTAATGCATGTTTGCACTCTGGTTGCTAATGTGAAGCTAGAAAAAAACAAGCATCAAGCTTCAAAAAACTGAAATCTAGTTAGCAAACTACTAACCAGTACAGCATAATCTACAGTAAATGTGTGTAAGCATAAGCCTATAACTAAAAGAATTGTAAACAGGGCTAGAGCGGTTGTGAAGTCTTCATGAAGAAGGGGAGCTATACAGAATATGTGATATTTGGACAGGTCATGAAAGTAAACTGAAATTTCCATCTGATAGGAGTTAAAGGCCAAAAAGAAGAGACAAATATAAACACTGAATTCTGCAGAGAAAGTTAAACGACTCCTTGATGGAAATGAAGGTCCTTGGCGAATAATGGTGGTACATAAATTAAAGCACAGGGTAGTGAAATCATTAAAAGCACAGAATCTGACCAGATCAGGAAGGACTCAAAAATTAAGGAGAAGGGGCTGGACTGGATGAGGAGTATCAGGAGGAAAAGTGTAAGACTTTTAGCAAGAAGGGGCTATTTAGGACCTCTGGGGTGTAGCAACCATCCATGCAACTCCATGCAGGGTAATCCTATGGTCAAAACCAAATGAAAACTATGTTTGTAAAGATGACTCCGACATCACAGATGATGGCTGTAAGCAAGCAGAGGATCACCAGAGATTCACTAAGGCATCATGTCAAAACTCAACTGCAAAGTGATAAAGACTTTTTATCTTTGTATTCAAAGACTGTCAAAGAGGAAAGAAAGAAAACAGGTTAAATCAGAATAATAATGTCAGCAAAAGCAATGCCAAATTTCTGATACATGCTG
Organism: Cervus canadensis; assembly: GCF_019320065.1. Taxonomy (NCBI): domain Eukaryota; kingdom Metazoa; phylum Chordata; class Mammalia; order Artiodactyla; family Cervidae; genus Cervus; species Cervus canadensis. The sequence continues at coordinate 29,458,327 of NC_057406.1, read as the reverse complement.
CAACATGGATGAACTATGAGGACATCATGCTAAATGAAATAAGCCAGTCACAAAAAGACAAATACAAATACTGTATGATTCCACTTATATGAGATATCCAGGGTAGTCAAATTCATAGACCCAGCAGGTATGACAGATCATGGTTACAGGGGCTAGGGGAGGAGAAAGCAAGGTTTATTTCTTAATGGGTACTGTTTCAGCTTTTCAAATGAAAAAATGTTCTGCAGATTGGACTGGTGATGGTTGCCCAACAATGTGAACACATTTAATATCATTAAACTATACATTTAAAAATGGTCAAGGTGGTAAAATTTTATGTTCTGTGTATTATACAATTTAAAGAAATAATTAAAAGACAAGGAAATTCCAAAATTTGGGGTCAGATTAAGGGAAGGGAGCGAATTCTGAATGACTCTTAGATCACTAGCTTAGAAGAGGGAGAAAAACAAATAAAGTAAGGGGCTCTATCCTGAAAGAAGGAAAGAAAATCAATTGTCAAATATGTTTGATAGGAACATCTAAATAAAAATGTTTCACAGACAGCTGGAGACAACAGATAAGCCTCTGTGGATAGAACAGGAAATATGCTGGTTTTTATTTTAGTGTCACCATGTTGCCCAAGGATGGGGGAGGGGCATGGAGTCAAGCATCAGGTTTAATTCTGAGCCCTAGATTTTCAGAGCTATTCTTAAAATGCGCTGTTATGTTCTACCTTTTAACATTCTTCTATCTCTGAATTAGGATGGTCTTACAATGAACATTGTCTTTTGATGAAAAACAGTAATTGCAATAAAAGAAACAAACTCAATATAGCTTGAAAGAAAGTAAAAGTGAAGTCACTCAGTCGTGTCCGACTCTTTGCGACCCCGTGCTCTGTAGCCCACCAGGCTCCTCTGTCCATGGAATTCTCCAGGCAAGAATACTGGAGTGGGTTGCCAGTTCCTTCTCCAGGGGGTCTTCCCGACCCAGGGATCGAACCCAGGTCTCCCGCATTGTGGGCAGACACTTCAACCTCTGAGCCACCATGGAATCCCCTTAGGGCAGGGTTATTCATAGACGGGGGTGGGTAAAAACACAGTGTAGCCTCAGGGAAGGAGGAGAACTAGAGTCAGGGAAGCCCCAAGGAGCTTCAGATTCCTCTCTTTACCCTCCGAACCCGCCCCCTCTCTGTGTCTGTTTCATCCTTTCTGCAAATGGACTTTTCTGAGCTCCTTGGTCCTTAACAGGTTTTGGAAAGGAGTTTTTGCATTTTGAAACAGACTGACTTAACTCACATGTGGCCCCAAGACCAAATTATTGAATCAGAGCTTCATTGCCTGGCTTGAGCCCGATCAGTACGGTCAAGATAACCGGGTCATGCCAAACAGGTATGGCTTCCAGAAGATGGCTACTGTTAGCGCAGCCTTATACTCCAGTAGGCATCAAGTCCCACTACATCCCAGGGAAGAGTAGAGATGTTAACAGGACAGCTGAGTTATATGGACACCCTTAGTCAGGTGAGAAGACTTCAGAGTCCTAAGAGGCCAATGACAATAGTCTTTCACTATTTAACTTTATCACAAAATAGTAAATAAATACTATAGAAAAGGGGGGGTCAAAGTTACAACTGAGCAGTTTTTGACTCAACATAACCATCCAATGTATGTGTGTGTGTGCTCAATAGTGTCCAATTCTTTGAAACCCAGTGGACTGTAGGCTGCCAGGCTCTTCTGTCCATGGGATTTTCCCAGCAAGAATACTGGAGTGGATTGCTATTTTTTCCTCCAGGAGATCTTCCCGACCCAGGGATGGAACCATGGGTACCGTTGTCTCCTGCATTGTAGGTGGATTCTCTACTGCTGAGCTACTGGGGAAGCCCAACCATACTATAGTAATGTTTCATTAAATGTTAGACACAGTCTGTGTTATCACTTAGCAAACATACAGAGCTGGGATTTAATTTTTCACTTAATGGATGGAAAGCCAAAGCTAAGAAATTCACTAACTTGTCCACAATTTGCACCAATGTTCCTTTAGATTCAAAGCCCTTCTCTCTTTTTCTTTTCTTCTCCAGCTTTAGAAGCATTATGCTGAGAAATAAAAATTGTATATATTTAAGGTATACAACATCATATTTTGATATATGTGTACATTTTGAAATGATTTCCATTATCAAATTAAATATCTATCACCTACCATTTTTCCCTTTCTCCATATTATACCCATCACTTTGTATTGATTTGAACGTGGTGTGCTTTCTTTCATTCAAGTTATTCAAGCAGTAGCCAAATAAACATGTGTCACAAAATACTACATGAATAATAACTGTTTTGGGTGAGAAACTTATCTGGCCTCTCTGATTATTTCCAACTATAATAATTCATAAGTTTACTATTTTGGATTCAGTGACCTCATTTTGAAAGCATTCATTATAAGCAAATATGAACACTTTTTCCACCTATTAAAGATTTTGCAACATCAATAATTTCTCAAAAGAAGACATATTTTATCTCTTACATTAAAATTTCTGGTAAGCATTTTTTTTAAGGAAAAGAGATCTGGTTCATCTTTAAGTAAGAAAACTAGTAATAGTAAATATATATAAGTCTGACAAATAATGTTTTCTAGGAAGAGTTGTAAAAGTGACCACAGTTGGTGAAACACATAATTTTTTAAAGTATAAGTATTTTTCACAGAATTAGAACAATGCTAAATTTTGTGTGGAACCATAAAAGGCTCAGAACTGTGAAAATAACCCTGAGGAAAAAGAACAAAGTGGGACAAACCCTCCCAGACTTCAGACAATGCTACAAAGCTATAATAATCAAAACAGCGTGGTACTGGCATGAAAACAGACATACAGATCAATGGAACAGAACAGAAAGCCCAGAAATAAACCCACACACCTATGGCCAATTAATCTGCAAAAAAAGAAGACAAGAAAATACAATGGGAAAAAGACAGTTTCTTTTGCAAGTGGTGCTGGGAAAGTTGAACAGCTACAGGTAAATAAAGGAAGTTAGAAGACACCCTCAAACCATACACAAAAATAAACTCAAAATGACCTAAAGTCTTATATATAAGATATGACACCATAAAATTTCTAGAAGAGATTATAGGCAAAACATTCTCTGACATAAAGTATACCAATGTTTTCTTAGGTCAGTCTCCCAAGGCACTAGAAATGAAACCAAAAACAAACAAATGGAACCTAATGAAACTTACAAGCTTTTACATGGCAAATGAAATCATAAACAAAACAAAAAGACAACCTACAAAATTTGAGAAAATATTTGCAAACAATGCAACTGACAAGAGCTCAATTTCCAAAATATACAAACATCTCATTAAACTCAACAAAAACAAAAACCACCTAATCAAAAAAAAAAAGGCAGAAGATCCAAATAGACATTTCTTAAAAAAAAAAAAAAAAAAGACATACACATGACCAACAGACATATGAAAAGATGCTCAACATCACTAATTATTAGAAAAATGCGAAGCAATGGTGGCACAATGAGGTGCCACCTCACACCAGTCAGAATGGCCATCATTAAAAAGTCTGCAAAAACAAATGCTAGAGAGGGTGTGGAGAAAAAGGAACCCTCCTACACTGTTGATGAGAATGTAAACTGGTGCAGCCACTATGGAAAACAGTATGGGGAGTCCTCAAAAAACTAAAACTAGAATTACCGTATGATACAGTGTTCCCACTCCTGGGTATATATCTGGACAAAACAGCAATTTAGAGACACATGAACTCCTATGTTCATAGGAGCACAATTCACAATAGTCAAGACATGGAAACAGCCTAAATGCATATCAACAGATGAATGGATAAAGATGTGACACGTTTATATTTATACACACACACATACATATATAAGGGAATGTACACAGCCATAAAACAGAATGAAATAATGCCATTTGCAGCAACATGGATGGACCTAGAGATTATCATACTAAGTGAAGACAGAAAGAGAAAGACAAATACTATATGATATCACTTATGTGTGTAATCTAAAATATGACACAAATAAACCTGTCTACAAATAGAAACAGACTCACAAACACACAGAATAGATTTATGATTGCCAACAGGAAGGGCATGGGGGAGGAATGAACATGGGGGAGTTTGGGGTTACCACATGCAAGCTATTACATATAGAATAGATAAACAATAATGTCCTATTGTATAGTCCAAGAACTATACTCAATATCATGAGATAAACCATAACGGAAAAGAATATTTTTTTAAAATGTGTATATAAATAGATAGATATCACTGAATCATCTTGCTGTCCAGCAGAAATTAACACAACATTGTAAATTAACTAAACTTCAACAACAAAGGTACAAACTATTCAAGGCAGAATGTTGTTTGTGGCTTCAAGCTGGGTCTTTGACTTTTAACAACCATCTAGACTTCAAATGATCCAGTAAATAGTACTTTAAAGCTTCAGTTTCAGATGCATCAGTCCAAGAATCTAGGGTAGTGTAGGAGGAATTCAGGTAGAGATGATGAGAAAAATCTGGCCCCCACATACTTCAGTGGTTGGATCTGGTTGGTTGGTTTTAATCTATCATTCATTGAATTTGCACAGGATTTCATAAGAAACAAATGTTCCATTTCCAAGAGGAAAAAAGGAGGGGAAAGGAGGAGGGAGAAGAGGCAAGAGAGAAGGGAGAGAGGGAAGGGAAAAAGAGAAGGAAGAAAAGGGGAAGGAATAAGAATAGTGTCACTTTTTAAGAGCTTTACAGAGATCTCACTCTCAATGAATTCATCGTTCCATTTTGAGAAACTATGCAGTAGAAATAACATACGGACACATATTATCATAGATTTTAACTTTTTTGTGGCATTTAGAAGAGACTTTTCTAAATGTAGAATTAGAAATTATTTAATGAAATGAATACTGTGAAAAGAGAAATAATGGCAATAAATTATATACTCATTCAGGACTATACATTTTCCTTTAAATCTCAGTTATACAGACTAAAAATATATTTCAGAAAAACTCCAAATAAGGGAAAAATAGAAACAGATGTTACATTAAAATAATTACTTGTAATTCCATTTAAATCTTTGAAATAAGAAAACTGACCCATATGAAAAGAAACTTTTTAATATAATCTATCTGCAAATTAAAATCAGCTTTAGCCAATTTTCCACAAAGGAAAAAACTGATGCCTTTAATAATGAATATTTTCTCACATCTATAGAGCCAAACAACAGTGTAAACAACAGAGTAATATGTCATCATTATGAATATAAATTTCTAACTATAATTTCAGTTTTCATTTAAGGTATACAAGTTCTATATTAGTATTTTATAAAGGTAGACAGATACACATTTAATTTTTAAAATTTAATCCCTATTTTTATAGATTTCTAAGATACTTCTATATATGCTATTTTTCCAATAAAGTTTTACCCAGAAGAAAATACTTCTGACTACACTTCAGTACCAGAGGAATCAGAAACATAATGAAATTCCCCAAAAAATGAAAATATTTTTGTGTTCACTAATTGTTTTTCTTCATGTAGTACTAAGAAGACAGACACAATGCTAGACACATGGAAATTAAGTGGAAGCAATCTTATAACAGCTGTAATTTTACAAAAATGAAAACTCAAAACTTAAGTACTCCAAAAGCAATTAAAATTTTAATTCCAAGCAACAGAATCTTTGAGTTGTAAGGAATTAGGAAGCACAGGAATATCTTCCTGTGTGTATCCAATCTAATAACTTTGTCCCAGTAACACTGCCAATCCCTTTGTTTGGTAATCTTGGTAACCAGGTACATGACATAATAATAGACCTCATCTTGCTAGATTTAGAGACCCTACATTTATAGACTGAGAATACCTACTTTCTTTACAGAATAAGAATACAAACTATCTCCTGCCTCCATTGCCTGTCTAATAATTCAACTATCTTAATTGGAATATAATTACTTAGTTGCCAAAGACAGTGTTCAGAGAATACCTATTCTAAACCCACACATGCATGCTAAATCACTTCAGTCATGTCTGACTCTTTGTGACCCCATGGGCTACAGCCCACCAGGCTCCTCTGTCCATGGGATTCTCCAGGCAGGAGTACTGGAATGGGTTGCCATATCCTGGGAGCTTCCCAACCCAGGGAATCTTCCCAACCCAGGGATCGAACCCATGTCTCTTACATCTCCAGGATTGGCAAACAGGTTCTTTACCACTGGTGCCACCATGGACCAATTTAAAAAAAAAAAGGCCAGAGGAGGGGGAACATTAAGTGCCTGCTAGATGCCTAGCACTCTAGTAGATACAGTAAGCAAATTATCTTAAAATTAAGGAATAACCTTATCAGATATGAGTTATGAGTTATTCCCAAATGCTGAAGGAAAAGGCTCTGAGTTGCTAATTAATTTCCCCTAAATCATAAAGCTAATCAACAACTACCTTGACCCCAAAGTTGTACCATCATAACTCCTAATGCCAGTAAGGCAGAGAATATGCTTAAGACAGGATGTCTATGATGAGGTCAGAGAATAAGACCACACAGCAGAGTAAGGAAATGCTCGACTGTAAGGACTAGGAAGAGGAGTTTAAGACAATGAGAATGAGCTGCATAGGTTCAGAAGGTTTTGTGAAAGAGGTGGGTCTAGAAATAGGGCATGAAGGATGAATGGGCTTTCAGTAAGTACAGGTGAGAAATTAGGTCATCTGGAGGACTGGCAGGGGATAAAGGTGGGAAGGAAGCTGGTGGGTTCCCAGGAAATGGGGTGGACATTAATAACGGTACATACAAAGAGGCTGAGGAGGCCTGAATAGTCCCCAGAAGTAGACCTTCATGTAATGGAATCATCCAAAACAATGTAACAAAGATGGAGAGAAAATCCCTGCGTGAGCAGGGAAGGATTAACAAGAAGTCATGGTTTAAGTAGCCTGGATCACACTTCCTATTTCTTCTCTTCCATGTTCTCTAGCACTTCTCTCGCCTCATCCCAAATTCAAAGCTTTACACAAAAAACCTGATAGTACATTCATTCTCTGAATAAAAGCTTGTCAGAATAACAAAGTTAGGGAAAGAGATAAAGTTCCAGAAAACCTTAGCAATTAGTGGTCAGGCACTAATCAATACACAACCACATATTCTTCAGAAAGGATTTTGTGCTAGTTCCTAACACCCACCATGAAGCCCCAAATATGTATAAGCTACACAGACATGGATGAGCAATGCTGTTTGGCAAGTAGCCAACAGTTCGAGGAACATAAATCATGCCTCTTAAGGAAAATACTTTAGATACACACAAACATGGTGATCTGAAGCTGACAGGTCAAAGAATATGCATGTGTCTACTGATTAGTGCCTGACGATTTCCACCCAAGAAATACTAGTAGAGACAAATTACCATTTCTCTGTAAGAGAAAGAGTACATTTCAATACATTTATTTTGTAACCAATAAATCAATAAAATTATGTAATGAGTGTCTATCCTGTATATAGTAACTTACTAGGTTCAATTCTGGATAAAGAAAAAAAATAAGAGATTTGGCTCCTACCTCAAGGAACCTACAGCATTATATTTTTAACTTGGAAATTACCCACGTTGTCTCCTTCCTTTTCTATACCTACAATTATATGGCTTCCTACATAAATGTGATTTTATTAAGTCCAGAATTCAATTAGTTTTAAGCAGGATGAAGCTTCAGAATTATAGTTAAGTCACCTTTGCCAAAATGTAACTCAGTAAAAGAGAGCAGGCGGAGAAGGCAATAGCACCCCACTCCAGTACTCTTGCCTGGAAAATCCCATGGACGGAGGAGCCTGGTGGGCTGCAGTCCATGGGGTCGCTGAGTCGGACACAACTGAGCGACTTCACTTTCACTTTTCACTTTCATGCATTGGAGAAGGAAATGGCAACCCACTCCAGCGTTCTTGCCTGGAGAATCCCAGGGACGGCGGAGCCTGGTGGGCTGCCATCTACGGGGTCGCACAGAGTCGGACACGACTGAAGCGACTTAGCAGCAGCAGCAGCAGCAAAAGAGTACAGGAAATATTTCCCTTCTGAAACAAAGTAATAAACCAAGTGAACTTATTAAAGAAACAAAAATGTTACTCAATTATCAATGCTCAAAAGCTACCCTACATTTTTCTGTCTCTTATTTTTTTTTTCAAGAATCCAGAAAATGATGTCATGTTAGATATGCAAACCTACCTGCCAAAAAGAGAAATTCCAGGAAAAGTCTTTCAAAGGAAATGATTCATTAGGGAGTTCAAGGAGAAAGCTAAATATTGAACTTTGACTAAATTATTAAGTTTCAGAGTTAAAAAATTAAGAAATTAGAGTGCCTACCACATATACAGTGTCCCTCGTGAAATATTAATAGATACCCATAAATAGTTACATACATATAAATATACGTTAGTCACTCAGTCATGTGTGACTCTTTGTGACCCCATCAACTGTAGCCCACTGGGCTCCTCTGTCCATGGAATTCTCCAGGCAAGAATACTGGATTAGATTGCCATACCTTCTCTTGGGCATCTTCCCAACCCAGGGATTGAACCCAGGTCTCCTGCATTTCAGGCAGATTCTTTACTACTATCTGAGCCACCAGCCCACAGGTACATGTATAGATAATTGAAATTAAATTCCTGATTCTCCAAAAAATGTAAATAAAAATTTATTAGAGTTGATCATCCTCACCTTTTTCTGTTATGTAAAGCTCAGATTTGAAATAGCCTTGAGATAAAAACAAGTGTTATTATTTTTTGGTGTTATTTAAAAAAACAGACAAAATGTAGGTTGTCATACTTCTAATTTCCTTCTTGATTACAGAATTATCATTTTGAGCATTCTGATGTTAAGTGTCTTCATTTCTTTCAGGAAGCAACACCAACAAACTCTTTCACTCAAAACACAGTTGTAAATCCAGCTATAATGGAGACAAGGCTCCTGAATGATAAATACAACTGTGGGCACAAATATTAAACTCTGTTCTACAAGGGAAAAATATATGGTCACCCTCAGGCCACCATCTAGAGCTCACTGAATGCAACAGTGGATAAATAAGGCCATCAAGTTAACAAGAGTGGTTAAGTGCTCTCTCTACAAACTTACAATCTTCCTTGCAGCAGAATCAGATATCCGCTAAGCACTTAGGAGAAATACCTCAGAGGGAGGGAATAAAAGTTTAAAGAGGCGCATATAACAATATGGAAGCATGGAAGGTTAAGCCATTCAGTACTGAGAAAATATCTTTATAAGTATTTTAATGGTCTCTGAGGATGTTACTGTACTGCTGCATTTTAAAATAATTCAAGTGGATAATGAAGACCTTGAGTTTGCAAGAGAAATTTTAATTAAAGTCAGTGTGCGCTAGGTACCCACCCACACACTACGAAAAAGAAATAAATAAAGTTGGTTCCCAATTTACAGCAACAATAAAAATGTATGAGATGGCATTCTTTAAGAAGAGAGAAAAATAAGGCATTACTGTACAAAGAGGAGGAGTTAGACGTTATTTATTTCTATATAACCTTCTTTCAATACTAATTGCTCATTTATAAAACATATTTTGTTTGTTCTTGGAGTTTTAGATATAATATATATGGGCACCCAAGCGTGCATTTCTCCAAAATGTGTGCTAACCCAGAGTATCACAGGATAGAGCATTTAACTCTGTAGCTCAGAGTTAGAATTATATCAACATAAATCTGTGCCTCTGAGTTATACCCTTAAGACTAGGATATAGATCTATTTTTTCGAAGTAGCATCTGAAAATACCTAACTTTTATTTTAAAAAAATTAAAATAAAAAAGCAAAATCTCTAATTGAAAAGGATTCACACACCTCAATGTTCATATTGGCACTATTTACAACAGACAAGACATGAAGACAACCCAAAAGTCCATCACAGACAACTGATTTAAGAATGTGTGGAATATACAAATACATACACACAGGAGTACTACTCAGTCATAAAGAAGAATGAATCAACACTTGCAGCAACAGGGATGTACCTAAAGAATATTACACCTAGTGAACTCAGAGAAAGACAAATACTATAAGATATCACTAATATGTGAGATCTAAAAGTAGTACAAATGAGTCTACACACAAAACAGAAACAGACTTGCAGACATAGAAAACAAATTTATGGTTACCATAGGGGAGATAAAGGTGGAACAGATTAGGAGTATGGGATTAAAAGATACAAACTACTGTACACACTCACGGTACATAAAATAGATAAGCAACAAGGGTTTATTGTATAGCATGGGGAACTGCATTCAATATCTTATAATAACTGATAATAGAATATAATCTGAAATATATATGCATGCAACAGAATCACTTTTTGCCATACATCTGAAACACAATATTGACAATCAATTATATTTCAATAAAAAAGAAACTACTTAATTTTTATAAAACTGCAGAAATGAAGAAAAAATGGAATGTCCATTACAGTTTAAAAAAACAGCCTAATTTGGAATGACTGGGTCCAAAAATTTTAATGTGTTTATAGTAGAACTTATAAATCTCCATTATAAATTTCTTCCATAAGTTTGGAATGATAAATTTTTTCAAAATTGCCACACTAAAAAATAAAAATACCAATGTCTGGGTACCATCTCAGGCCATCAGATGAGAATATCTGGGGGTGGAGCTTGCTTAGTAAATAACTCATCTTAAATTTCCTGAAGGTGAGTCCAAGGCACAAACAGCATCCAGAAACCCTAAATTCAGTTGCTCTGGAGGTTCTTTTAGCTCCAAACTGCTTAACTCGGGGTCCCATCTTGCCCCACCCCCAAGACTACAACTGGCACAAAGTGCCATAGATATTTCCTAAGCCTATCTCTATAAACTTCCAAATGTTATCCATAACATGCAGATAACCACCATTGTTGTCAAATAAGAAAAATGTACACTTCCATAAATTTCCAAGCACTATATCCACATAAGTTATGATGCTGATTCATCTGTTGACCATCTCCATGGATCTACAATAAAGAATGTGACCCACAGGACAAGTGGACTCAATTATACCCAGACCCTCCCCCTACGCCAAGGACCCCAATCTCACTTATAAGAATATTTACAATCCAAGGTGGAAAATGTAAGTGCCATTAGAAAGGAAGAGGTACAGTGCTATGGAGATTCAAGAAGAAAAAAACTTCCAACTGGGATGACCAGAAAATACATCACTGAAGCAGATACAAGATGGGCAATATTTTATTTACATTCCTTGCAGATCAGGTTAGAGAGACAGGTATTTTGTGATAACAGGAATGGAAATAAAAATGTAAAGATCCTCCATCCATGAAATCATTGCTTGCTTAGAAAAAATAGAGATCTGCCTACCTACAGGAAGAGAGAGGGAGAGAGAAAGGGAGGGAGGGGAATGTAAGATCACATTACAAGCAATTCGTGGTGTTGGAGAAGATGCTTGAGAGTTCCTTGGACAGCAAGGAAATCAAACCAATCAATTTTAAAGGAAATCAACCCAATCAATTTTAAAGGAAATCAACCCTAAATATTCATTGGAAGGACTGATGCTGAAGCTCCAATAGTTTGGCCACCTGATGCAAAGAGTCAATTCGCTGCAAAAGACCCTGATGTTGAGAAAGACTGAGGGCAGAAGAAGCAGGGGGCAACGGAGAATGAGATGGTTGGATGGCATCACCAACTCAAAGGACATGAGTTTAAGCACACTGCAGGAGATAGTAAAGGACAGGGAAGCCTGGCGTGCTGCACTCCATGGGGTCACAAGGAGTCAGACATGACTTAGTGACTAAACAACAAAATAAACAATTCAAATTAGTTAGAAAATTGATGTGACAAAGGAAGCAAGCAGTTTGAAAAGGCTGAAAAGTAGAAACGGCAGATGAGAGGAGATCATAAAACCTAAGTTAAGAGGTGTTCATTTTATTTGAAAGGCAACTAAGAATTATAAACTGTTTGTTATCAAAGGGTTAACATGATTTTATATTAATAGTAGCATTCAACAAAACAACTGTCATTATTAGACTTGACCATCAGGAAGACAGTGCTATAGTGCAAGGGGTGAATTAATATTCAGAAAGCAAGGGATGGGAAGATCAGTTCAGAAGCTCCCACAATAGTCCATTCAAGTATGATGTGCCTATAAACTAGGATAGCCAGAGTATTAAAGGAAAGGAAGGGCTGGACAAAATAATTATCTTTGAAGAAAGTTATATCCTGGAAATTCCGGTGATGCCTTTGCTGGCTAGTGCAATGGAAACAGGAAGCCTTCTGAGCCAGACAGACCTGGACGCAAGACCAGGCTCTGCATCTGATAAACAATAAAATCTTGGGTAAGTTACTTAACCTCCACAAGCTTCAGACAGGAACAACAATATGTTATCTCTAATGCTGTAATGAGAATGAGTTGTGATATCTGCAAAACGTTTAGCATATTGGGGAATTAACAATAGGGAAAAGAGCAAACCAGTAAAAGAAACAAAAATGTGGATTAAGATATTATCAATGTTAAAGAGTCAATGAACTTTTACACCAGAGCTCAGCTACCCTCCTCCATGTTCATTATCTACCTGGCTGTCCCTCTCCAGATAGCTGGAAACATTCTCCAGTATCGCCCTGGCTCCAGGTACCAACTCCTTATTTTAATCAGAGAGTTCAGGCAGACACGTGCCAGAACACAGAAAACAGCCCTTCCGAAGGTAAAATCATACCTGCAGCCCTGCTCCTGGTTCCATTTGTGTTTGGGACAGAGAAAGGATCAGAATTCAAAGTATATACCAGGGCTTCCCTGGTGGCCCAGTTGTTAAGAATCCACATAATGCAGGGGACACCGGTTCAATACTTAGTCTGGGAAGATCCCACATGCCACAGATGCCATGGAGCAACTAAGCCCTTGAGCCACCACTACTGAGCCCGCTCAGCAACTACTGAAGCAGATGCATTCTAGAGCCTGTGCTCTGCAACAAGACCAGACATCACTGCAGGGGGAAGCCCATGCACCGCAACTAGAGAGTAACCCCCTCTTGCTGCCACTAGATTAAGTAGGTGCTCAGCAGTGAAGACCCAACCCAGGACAGCCAAAACCAAAATAAATATATATTTTTTTAAATCATCTACTAATGGATGTCTCAAAGTAGTCATGAACATGAAAGGACTCAGGGAGAACTGTGCAGACAATGCAAGTGGAGGATTCTGTCAAAGCTTTTAAACTAGAAAAATGAACATGCAATTCCCTCTGTCTAATTCAATTATTTTTTTTAATTTGCCTTATTTGGAATGACAAGACTAAAAATTAAGATGATACACCATTGAGTGTTTAAAGTCGTCTTCAAAGAATATTTGTAAAAGGTCTGCCAGATATGGTGAAGCCATCTTTACAACACTTATGAACCCAGAATACTAGCATACGGGTTTTACAGATGAAACATTTTAATTTTAATTTATCTCCTTCTTGTTGAGGAAAAAAACAAAGAAAATAGAAGCACTGAATTCTCCTGAAGCATGTGTTATTTCTGCCCATAATTTTTTTGTTAACATATAGGTTTCTTTGCTTCTCGAGTAGAAAACAACTGAAATCATAGTATTTTTAAGCTTTCTGAATCAACTATTAAAATGTCTGACTCCTATATGTAACAACCAGCCAAGCAATAAAATTTCAATTTTAACCCCAAGTTTACAGTTTCTAATTAATGTGCTAAAATTCCCATGTGTGCATTTTATTTTCTTCCTATAATCTTTCACCTTTCCATGAGGAGGTGATGGGTTAGGATCAGCTTAGGAAAAGTGTCCCAGTTAAACAAATGCAGTTAAGTCACCCACATTTGCTATGAATCCTTTGCCAGCTTGATAGTTTTACATAAAAGGTTTATGTGACTGCCATTTTTAAAGTAACATAAAAATCTTTACATTTGTACATCCATGTTCATAGCAGTATTATTCATAATGGCCCCAAAGTGGAAGTAATCTAGTTATCCAGAAATGGATAAACAAAATGTGATCTACACATACAATATCATTCAGCCTTAAGAAAGAACGAAATTCTGACACATGCTACAATGTTAGATGAATACTGAGGATGACATGATAAGTGATATAAGCCAATCCAAAACCCCCTGCCTCATCTATACTCTATGATTCCACTCATATATGACATACCTTGAGTAGACAATTCATAGACACAGAAAGAAGAATGGTAGTTGCCAAGGGTACTGAGTGATTGAAATGAACTGAACGGTGAGAGAGAAAGGGGGAAGAGTTATTGAATGGGTACAGAGTTTCAGTTTGGGGAGATGGAAGAAGTCTGGAGATCCTTGCTCAACAAAGTGAATATACTTAATGCCACTGAACTGCACAATTATAAATGCTGAATTGTTATATTGGTGTTATGTCTATGCCACTGCATTTTTTTTAATCTTCCTCTAGTACTGAAACTTCTTAGAGATATTGGAGTTCCAGGAATGAACAAGGAAAAGTTTGGGTTCCAGAATGATATGTCCAATCATTTATGCTGAACCAACTTGTCCCCATGTCCACATTCATTCCCTTAATTTATGCATTCAAGAAGCACTGTTCTCACATAGACTGGAATAAAAATGACTAAAAGAAAAGGCTTTTATTAGGAATCTACATCATTTTAAGGAATGCAGAGAAACCTAGAGTAAAAAGCAAATACAGTTCTTTCAATGACCCCCCTTCTCTTTTTATAAAAAACGTGAGGCTTCTTACAATTCTGACGTGCAGTACAGATTTTCAGAACAGCATTGGCAGGGTGAGGTCACACAGCGGTAAAGAATTTGTCTACCAGTGCAGGAGATGTAGGATATGTGGTTCGATCCCTGGGTCAGGAGAATGCCCTAGAGTAGGAAATGACAACCTACTCCAGCAGTCTTGCCTAGAAAATTCCCTGGACAGAGGAGCCTGTGGGCCTCTTTTGTATCTCCTCCAGGATAATACTAAGTTTCTCCTCCCAGCCTCCCCTTTTCTTTCTTTACCATAGGGTATGAGGTATTTTCCTACTTCCTCTTAAGTTGGGTTAGCCTTAGTAATTACTCATGTAAAAATAAAGGTCAGAGTTTCTGCTCTGGTTAAAAAAAAAAAAAAATTCTTAGAATTAGATAGAGATGGGTGGCACTCTTGAAAAAATGGACCTTTTCACAGACAAATGGATATCAGCAAGCTTCAAAAGAATGAATTAAAGAATCAATTTTAGTTTAATCAGTATTCACCAAGTCCTCTACCTGTCCTAAACCTCCCTGTATTCAATCAATACTCTTGTGAACAACTTTCCTTTACTATCATTCATTTGCAACCTCATCTTTTCACAATTGTTAAAATTAGTTTTGTTGGTATTTAAGATAATTAACTGTTGTCCTTCTGATGAATTTGCCTATTTTAATAATTTTGAATTAATCAATATAGCTTATAGGCCATCTTTACTTATTTATTTTTGATATATTATTTTACTTTATTCTTTTTTTCATTTATTTCTATTAGTTGGAGGCTAATTACTTGACAATATTGTAGTGGTTTTTGTCATACATTGACATGAATCAGCCATGGACTTACATGTATTCCCCATCCCGATCCCCCCTCCCACCTCCCTCTCTACCCGATTCCTCTGGGTCTTCCCAGTGCACCAGGCCCGAGCACTTGTCTCATGCATCCGACCTGGCCTGGTGATCTGTTTCACCATAGATAATATACATGTTTCAATGCTGTTCTCTCGAAACATCCCACCCTCGCCTTCTCCCACAGAGTCCAAAAGTCTGTTCTGTACATCTGTGTCTCTTTTTCTGTTTTGCATATAGGGTTATCATTACCATCTTTCTAAATTCCATATATATGTGTTAGTATGCTGTAATGTTCTTTATCTTTCTGGCTTACTTCATTCTGTATAATGGGCTCCAGTTTCATCCATCTCATTAGAACTGATAGGCCATCTTTAAAATAAATAATGAAGATGCAATTATTGTCTCAGCCAATTCCTAAAATACCTTTATGGGGTAGTTTTATTATTTTTTTTTAATTTTTATCTAACAGCACCTAAACTTTAGAAATTAAACATTATAATTTACCCAAAGCCAGACAGTTAATATATGGCAGAGCAGGGATCTGACTAATTCTAGGCTTCCTAAACATTTTATGTGTGTGTATGCTAAGTCATTTCAGTAGTATCCAACTCTTTGAGACACCATGGACTGTAGCCCACCAGGCTCCTCTGTCCATGGGATTCTCCAGGCAAGAATACAGGAATGGGTTGCCATGCCCTCCTCCAGGGGATCTTCCCGACCCAGAAGGTGAACCCACATCTTTTATGTCTCCTGCATTGGCAGGTGTGTTCTTTAACACTAGCTGGTCTATATTCCTCTTAAACTACAGCAAGCAGAATTGGTCAAAATTCTAAAAATACAGAAGTAGAATTCTGGAACAGAAGGAAGGTTCAAGAGGGAGGGGACATATGTATACCTATGGCTGATTCATGCTGATGTATGGCAGAGACCAACACAACACTGTAATTATCCTCCAATTAAAAATAAATATATTTTCTTAAAAAAACATATCTTACAAGAGAGCTCAAAAGAGGCAGACAACTCTCTGAACTGAGATCCACCCAACCCTTAGTATTTCTTCTTTCTTCAAACAGGAATTAGATAATGGTCTAAACGCCTTCATTACAAAATTTTAAATTTTTTTCTAAAGTCAAATTTATAGGCACTTATACTTTCTCCTGTTAAATTTAATATTCTTATTTTTTTGCCCACTGTCTAAATCAAGTACAGTGTGAAATTTATATCCAATCATCTAAACTTTGATCCATACCTTCCAGTTTCAGACAACTGGAAATTTAATAAATATGCTTCCTGTGTTTTTACTCAAGTCCTTAATAAACTGCTAAAGAGTACCCAGGCAAGGAAAACATTCTGGCTTTGGAGATGCAAGTTATAAATTCCCCTGTCCTCTTTTTAACTCACCACCCAGACCAAATTTCACTGGCTTCACGGACAGCACCACATGCCAAAACAGAAGATAAAGGCATCAATATGACCAGCTTTATCACGCCAGTAAAATTTTAATGGGTCCTACAGCTTCACCACTTTTAGAAAGGTGACTACAGAGGAAAATCAACTAATGGAGATAAATCAGCAGAAAGGGAAACTCTACAAACTAGAAGAGGAACATTTTTTAACAACTATCATATTTTCAATGTTTATATTGGGAAAGTCAGAGAATTTTGTTGTAATGTTTGCAATGCTTATTTTCTTAATTATAAAAAATATATTTTTTGAAAAAAATTAATAAACATAGAAAAATATAATTTTAAAAAAGAGAGAAAAGATCCTTTCTTCTTTTCAACAAATCCCACTGGTGACGTGTGCTAAGAATTTGGCATTTTTAAATGTCCATTTCCTGTCTTGAAGACTGCACTATTATAGATCTTTCAGGTGGTCAAGTATTCCTTTCTAGCTTTTCAGACACACATAGAGATATATAGACGGAGATTAACATGTTTAAAGACTATACAGCTTCATTAAATTATTGGGAAATCCTTATGATTCATTCCAAAAGCATCATCACTATTGATACTCTATCTCATTCCTCATAAAACCATACCAGTACTATCCTACTAATCCCAAATTACATTCTAAACATAACAGTGGCTACTATTCACTGATGTGTAAAGTCTTCCAGGTTACAAACAAAATTTACCAGAGCAAGTCTTTAATGTAGATTTCATCATCCATATTTTATAAATGAATATATTCAGTCTCAGAGGTATTAACCATTTTAGGATTAATTATACATATTTAAGGTCAGACAGCTAGTAACTGGCTGAAGTAAATATTAGAATCTAAATATGATAACAAAGATGGCATCTTAATCACTGTACTCTACTTGAATCCCTCCAAGATCAATAGATCTTGCTATTTTCACATAGAATAAAAAATTATAATTCAATTTCCACTTATTTCATCTACTTGCTTATATGGAGTATTAATAAAAATAAATGCTCAATACTCTAAAGTTTGTTTTTTCCCCCAATTTGGGCACTATTTACATTTTAGTTTAGATAATTCTTTGTCTGAGCTTGTGTATTGTAGGATGTTTAATATTCCTGGCTTCTGCCTACTACATGTACTCCCCATCCCCACTTGCAAAGTCCCAACAACTAAAAATACCTTCAGACATACTTGGCCATATGTTCCCTGAGGGGCAAAATTAGCCCCATTGATAATCAATGCAATACTCTATTTAAAACTTTGGAAACCCAGAGTAAGCAAAATAAATGACTCAAGTCCCAGTATATGTTATTCACATTTTAAAATATTTTCTTTCTCAGAGATTACCATTATAGAATTTGGCATTTCTGGAGGTATACGTAGGGTTCTACTTAATAGCAGTGCTTTTCTGATAGCTCATATATTACACAAATCAATGTTTAACTAAATTAGATAAAAAATATTTCAGGTGCAACTATTTAGCAATCTATTTCATTCCAATGTTAAGTAAAGTAAACCTTCACTTTTGCCAAACAGGCAAAAAGAGGTTTATTATTTATCTCAACTCATGAAAAAGTAATTCAGATCATCTCTAAGGCAGAGACATCCTTTTAGAACATTCAGTGTTCTAGCTACTCTCTGCCACATTTTTTATAATTTCCCTCTAAGTTACAAGCATGCACTCATAAACTATAGAAAATAAATAATGAAGCATAACTCTATGGGGGAAGAAAAAATTATGAAGTAGTCTGCCGTTCAAGGTTAGAACACCAGTAATTAAAGTCAAAAGTAAAACCAAATGACCTGTAAAAATCGAGGCAAACATTGCCTCCCGCAAGAATATTTCACTGATGTCAAAAGAAACTCCTGAAAGAGGCCCTTCCTCCAAGCTGTATTTATTTAAATCTCTTCTAACAGGAACTTTGCACAGGAAAGTAAATGCTCACTTGGTCCACAAATGAGGTTCATGCCCTTCTTGGATTAAGTTTATAGAGCTGTGATTTGCAGACTTTTTTTTTTTTTCTTCTCACTTCAACATACCTGATGGATGTAACACACACATCAGTAACTGTGGCTCACTACAGCATTGATTCAGGATGTGGGGAGGTCTCCCTAGAGAGAACATATCAGAATCAAGGGCAGGTTAGAGTTTGAAAAAGCCTACCACGTGACACCTTTGTGAAGACAAAGGGCCATTGTTCCCGCCATCTCAAAGGGCTTGCCTAGGATGAAAAGTCATTTCACCATTGATAGTACCATCTTATGTGGATAATATTTCCAAAGGTAACCATAATTTGATGCAACCTATCTTTAGCCAACTTTTTCCAGCTACATCTTAGACTTACATAGGAGGGTAGTTACAAATTTGTCAAATTGTTTTTATATTTCTATTAAGTATTCTGTACAAAATCATGGACAAAACATCACATTGCCATACTAGTTCTTTTTGTAGCTTTTTTTAGCTAGAAAAGCTAACTTAAAATTTTTTTATTTTATATTGGAATATAGTCGATTTGCAATGCTGTGTTAGTCTCCGGTTTACAGCCAAATGATTCTAGCTATGGTTTTGTACCAAGGAGAACTTCAGACATTATTAAATTTGCTGTAGATTTCTATTGCATTAAAGATTTATTTTGAATAAAGAGCCACTAGATAAATGAAACTATTTAATTCTCTAAAATCTGGCCAAGTTTTATATACAGCGTTTGCTTTTCCCACTTTCCACTGTTCTAGCTGTGCATAAATCAACAGAAGATTCCTAATACAGAAAAAATCTTGACTTTTTTCTTGTTTTCATCTAAATCCAGCAAGAAACAGAGGGTCCAAAGTATCAAACATACAATGCAGGGACTTCCCTGGTGGCCAGTGGTTAAGACTTTGCCTTCCAATGCAGGGGGTACAGGTCTGATCCGTGGCTGGGGACCCAAGATCCCACATGCTTCGTGGCTGTTGGATGTATGAGACAAGTGCTCAGGGCTGGTGCACTGGGAAGACCCAGAGGGATGGGATGGGGAGGGAGGTGGGAGGGGGGATCAGAATGGGGAACACATGTAAATCCATGGCTGATTCATGTCAATGTATGGCAAAAACCACTACAATATTGTAATTAGCTTCCAACTAATAAAAATAAATTAAAACAAACAAACAAACAAACAAAACCCCACAACATAAACAGTATTGTAACAAATTAAATAAAGACTTTAAAAATGGTCCACATCAAAAAAAAAAAAAGGAGAGAGACTTAAAGAAAAAATGATACTATACAGATAGAGTTTTGTGTTAACTCATGTGATGGCCACCAAAGTTTTAGCTGACCAAAAATTAAATATACAGATTACTTTACTGACCAAAAAAAGCAAGGGCGGTCTTAGTATTTGTTAAGGGGTCTTCTTATTGAGAGGAGTGGTGTATAGGGTAGGTCTAAAGAATCACACTGCCTCCTCCTGCACCCACATTTTGATAAGGTTAAGGTTTAGAATTGGTGCTTAGGCAAGTATATGTTGCCAAAAAAAAAAAAAGTGCATAAATCATTTAGGTACAAAAAAGGTGACAGTCACACTCTGCTTTGTCCCAGTTAGACCACATCTAATGGTAAAGAATCTGCCTGCAATGCAGGAGATCCAGGTTTCAGTCCTGGGTGGGGAAGATCCCCTGGAGAAGGGAATGGCTACCCACTCCAGTATTCTTGCCTGGAGGATTCTATGGACACAGGAGCCTGGCAGGGTATTAGTCCATGGGGTTGTAGAGGGTAGGACACAAGTGAATGACTAACACTTTCACAACCTCCAGACTACTGTGCCAGGTTCTCCAAAGGACAGGAAAACAGAGGGGGAAGGAGAGGGGAAATGGTATGAAAGGGAACTTAGCTCCCCATCAGGGTAGTGACTAAGCAAAAGCATAATGGACCATTTGTTAGGGATTCCATAAATTTGGCTCTGCCGTCAATGTCCCTCCATACTTGCAACAGCAGGAATGCTTTTTAAGAAAAGGATCACATACATAAACAAAAGAATTCCTCCAAAAATCCACTATGGTATATAAGGACAAGTTTAGAAGAATACTGAGAGTGATGAAGATTTTATCAGGTAGGAACTTCCACCAAATGGGCAAAGAATAGAAATCACACTGCAAAATACAACATTGCAAAGCAATTATCCGTCAATCAAAAAAAAAAAAAGATAAATCACATTGTATAGAAACCTGACCTAGAGTGTATAGCCTTATTTATATATATGTAATTATATATATATTATATATAAATATGTAGTTATATGTGTGTTAGATAATTAAATTATATACATTAATTATATATGCATATGTGCTAAGTTGCTTCAGCTGTGTCTGACTCTTTGTGACCCTATGGATTGTAGTCTGCCAGGCTCCACTGTCCATGGGATTCTCCAGGCAAGATACAGGAGTGGGTGGCCATTCCCTTCTCTAGGTGATCTTCCCAACCCAGGGATCAAACCTGTGTCTCCTGCGGCTCCTACATGCCAGTGGATTCTTTACCACTGAACCACTGACAAAGCCCATAATTTTATTTATATATATATATATATACACACACACACATATATATATAAATTATATATGCTACATATTATATATAGAGAGAAACCATTTATAGATTTATATATACTATATATAAGTCACTGCAGACAGCGACTGTAGCCATGGAATTTAAAGACACTTGGTCCTTGGAAGGAAAGCTATGATAAACCCAGACAGTGTGTTAAAAAGCAAAGGCAAAAAAAAAAAAAAAAAGCAAAAAAAAAAGGCAAAAAAAAAAAAAAGCAAAGGCATCACTTTGCCGACAAAGGACCATATAGTCAAAGATATGGTTTTTCCAGAAGTTATATATGGATGTGAAAGTTGGACCACAAAGAAGGCTGAGCACTGAAGAATTGATGCTTTTGAATTGTGGTGCTAGAGAAGCTCTTGAGAGTCACTTGGATAGCAAGGAGATCAAATCAGTCAATCCTAAAGGAAATCAACCCTGAATATTCATTGGAAGGACTGATGTTGAAGCTGAAGCTCCAATATTTTGGCCACCTGATGCAAAGAGCCAACTCAATGGAAAAGACCCTGATGCTGGGAAAGATTGAAGGCAAACAGAGAAGGGGGTGGCAGAGGATGAAATGGTTAGACTGCACCACTAACTCAGAGGACATGAATTTGACAAACTCCATGGGGTAGTGGAGGACATATTAGTCTGGCGTGCTTTGGTCCATGGGGCTGCAAAGAGTCAGGCGTGACTTAACAACTGAACACCAACCAAGTATTATATAAAGACAAACCATTATAAGCATCTAGAATAACCCAAGAAAAACATCAAAGTGAAACTCAACCAGATAATTTTACAAGATTAACTGCTCTAGACCATCTAGACTGTCTCTATTGATAAAATAATATTTAATTAGTTATAAGATCCAGCATTCACTTGTTTTGAGGATAAGAATCTTGTCTTGTAGTATTAAGATTTGATCGGGGTTACGACACACTACGATGGCAGAGATTCTCAGAGGGTTACTCTGAAGCTTCAGTCTGTACTGACTTTAGTTGGTCTCTTTCCTTGGTAAGATCAGTACCAAGAGTACAAAGTTGTCTGCCCTAAGAGACTGAAGACCCTGTTTATAGTCTAGTTGGAAATAGGGTGACAGTCTTGTGCTGATTAAAATGACTAAGGTTACAACCTCTCTATGTTTGCAGTTGTGGCCCGGACACAAGAGGCTTCTGTTTCTAAGAAGCACATACATACTGAGCAAGAGAACATGTTGAGCAAATCTGATACTAACATTTTTGTGAGTGAATGAAACCGGGAGTCTTCAAGCATACAAAACCACATGAGGATGCAAAATTAACACACATAACTGTGTCCAAATCATAGCCACACTTCATCATCCCTTCCTCACTCAGAACCTAAAACAAAAACTGCTCTTCTGATGCTTTTTGTCTCAAAGGACTGACAAGGGATTAATCTCCAAACTACACAAACAGTTCCTGCAGCTCGATATAAAAAAATAAATAAATAAAGTCATAAAATGGGCAGAATATCTAAATAAACATTTCGTCAGAGAAGACATACAGATGGATAAAAAGCACAAGAAAAGATGCTCAGCATCACTGATTATTAGAGAAATGCAAACCAAAACTATAATGAGGTGTCACCTCATATCAGTCAGAATGGCCAATATCAAAAAGTCTACAAACCTTAAGAGCTGAGGATTGTATGGAGAAAGGGGAACCTTCCTACCCTGTCTCTATGAAGAACAGTATGGAGGTTCCTTAAAAAACTTAAAAACAGCTAACATATGATCCCACTTCTGGGCATATATCCCAAGAAATCCAAAATCTGAACGAATACATGCACCCCCATGTTTTTTTTTTTTATTAGTTGGAGGCTAATTTCAGTGGGTTTTGTCATATGTTTATTGCAACACTGTTTACAATAGTCAAGACCTATGTGCAATATAAACATCTAAACGTCCATCGACAAAAGAATGAATAAAGAAGCTATGGAACATATATACAATGGAACACTACTCAGCCATTGAAAAGAATGAAATAAGCCATTTGCAGAAACATCGTTAATCTAGAGATTATCATACTAAGTCAGACAAAGATAAATATCATATAATATCATGTTTATGTGGAATATAATTTAAAAATTATACAAATGAATTTATTTACAAAGCAGAAACAGACTCACAGATCTCAAAATCAAACTTATGGTTACCAAAGCGGCAGCGTGGGGGGAAGTGATAAATGAGGAGACTGTTATGGACATACACACATTACTACAGATACAATAAAAAACTAATAAGGACCTAGTGTAGAACACAGGGAACACCACTCAGTAATATGTAATAACTTAAATGAGAAAAGAAATTGAAAAAGAATGGATATATATGTGTGTATATATATATAACTAATTCACTTTGCTATACAGCTGAAACAAACACATTATAAATCAACAATACTGCAATAATAATTTAAAAAAAGAAGAACAGCATCACAATCTTCCCACTTTCTCAGATTTATAACGTTAAAGACTCTTCATGCCCACTGTTCACACCTGCCACCACCAGTTATTGTCTAATCCTGCCAATTACAGCTCTTCATTTTCTCTTCAACCACCTTTCCTTTCTACCACCACTGTCCTAAGAAATCTTCCAAAAATTAAAAAATTAAAATATACAAGTAAATATATAAGTAAATAAATAATAAAAAACAATGTCTGTAACCAGGACTTTTTTTAACAGCCTCTTAAATATCTCCTATGTTCAATATGCACCCATTTGATCCACTGCTGAAGCTCTAATACTTTGGCCACCTGATGTGAAGAGCTGACCCATTAGAAAAGACCCTGATGCTGGGAAAGATTGAAGACAGAAGGAGAAGGGGACGACAGAGGATGAGACGGTTGGATGGCATCACCGACTCGATGGACATGAGTTTGAGCAAACTGCGGGAGTTGGTGATGGACAGGGAAGCCTGGTGTACTGCACTCCATGGGGCTGCAAAGAGTCTGACACAACTGAGGAACTGAATTGATTCATTGTTTTTAAAATTATGTTTAATGTATTCACATTAGTCTCCAGCTAAAACCCTTTCAGTAACTTTCACTGCAGACAAAATAATGTTCATCTTTCCCAGCCTAATTCTGAAGACATTCGTTTTTCCTTCCCCACCCCCAACCTTATCTGTCTTGTCTCTTAAAAAGGTCCCACCACACTCACCTCTCCTCCCCACACAAAAGCTGGGCTATCTGTTCTACGTGTTGTTTCCAGAACATAACATTGCTCCACACCTGGCATTCAGCTCCGAAACAAGCTTTATCCTATCCCTCCCTCCTTCCCTCTGGACATCACGCCCACAGGAGAAAAATAGCAAAACATTCTTTTAAAGATCCATTCTTACTTTCTTCTTATTTAGATATATTTCATATTGTACCAAACACCATTAGAGTAAGCTTCCGATTAACATAAACATGTGAAAAAAAGGTTAAACGTAAATCAAAAGGAGAAGTCAGAAAGGAAAGGAAGATAGAATATTACCAGAAATCCATGTGAAGAGGGTGATGGCATTTGAGCAATAAATTTAGCTATGACCTTTCTGGAGGGCAAAGTTCCCGGGACTTTCTGTATTTTAAAGCATCTATCACTTGCCACTGGAACCATTTGTTAATGTAGTATCTTTATTATAAGCTCAGGGAGGAGATGCAAGAGTAATTCATTGTGAATCCTTCCCCAACCACCCCCCACCCCCACCCACCAGAGTGTTAAGGCATTCTTCAAACATTCTAGAATAAAAAGCACAAACAGTGTAAGTTTTCCAAGGGGAATTCTCATAAACCAGAGATCTGCAGTCCCAGTCTAGGGAATAATCATGCTAAAGGTGACTTTCCCACTAGGAACAAGAAGCATTCACTGGTAATGACTGGCTCTCTGCTCTTCCTTACAGCTAAATTCCCCAGTGTAAATTAATCACCTGACATTCGGATTGATGAGTTACAGTTTTATTATTAGTGTGTCTCGGCAATGGATAACCTCGGGTTCTATGGAAAAAGTGCATCTCTGACCGGCAAGGCTGAGATATGGACTCCAGCCAAACACAAACTTCAGTGCCAACACTCTTCCACACTCCCACCCGCCTCTGCCCTGCCAGAGTCCACCAGCCCACAGACACTCAGCAGAGAAACGCCTACCGGTCTCTGTCACCTTAGCTCAACCATCTCAAACAGAAGCAGTTAGGGCTAATCTGCTAATTTTTCTTTAACAAAACAATAAAAAGAAGGTGCAATGCATGAGTAAAGGTTATTTTGCTTTTTTCAACTGATTCTATCATATTTATCTCTGGTTCTGTCACATTTATTTCTGGAAACATTTTTTGGAGGGGGTCAAGAGACACCACTGCCTATTTTTTTAGGTCGTTACAGAAACTAATTTGCTATTCTCCAACTTATTTCCACAGAAATGTATAGTTCTTCAAATGAGAAAACAAGTTAATAATCCTAGAAGTGGAAGTAATTTGTGAAATATTACACACTGCTTTCTTTGCCTAGTCATTTATTTAAACAAGCAAAAGCAAATGGAAATACACAAAGTTCCGCAGCCTTAGATAGGAAATGCGAAGAATAATCAACAAATCCTGACAAGCAAGACTGATATTAATCAACATTACACACAGAGTAACTCAGATGCAGAAAAAGCAAAATACAGAAACAACCTATTATATGTCTGCATATGAGTGAGTTATGGATAAAATTTTAAACTACTCTAAAATTAAAGTGCTTATATTTTATTTATGGGTTATGCATAAACTATTACAAAAATCATACTATGTATTAATAAGCACTTTGGTAAACTGAAATCTTTCAAGTTGAAAAAAATTTTGTTTGTTACTTTAAAAAACAATTATTATAAAGTTGATTTTTATTTGCTGGTCTAATAATCAGCAAGGTAGGCCCAATACTCTCCTTATATATGTTTTATAAAGAGTTTTTCCTCCTTATAGTACCCAACTCATTTTCGTGTTGATCTCAACATATCACATTCATGATTAGTTTTGTTGCCACCTTTAAAATGAAAATAGGTCCCAAATATGTTGTAAAAATTGAAGCATGTTTCAATACATGTGTGCATATTTCAGCATACCTATATGTATATTTTTTTCAAAAAACCATACTATCAGGTCAAGTTACACAAATTGTGTGTATGCCAATCTATAATTTCAGGGACCCACATTACAGGATAAAATACCAGTTAAACTTCCAATCTTATAAGAAGCTGATGCCTTTCCAGCCACTTGGGTGAAGAACTGGGAATGCAACAGGATTTTACTTCTGAACATGTTTTACCCAGTTCTGGAGACCACATTACAATTCATCAAAGCACCTGGAGTTCCGATTTCCATGACTGCAAGTCCATGGACCAATACTGGGTAAGTGACCCTCAAAGCATTCTGTGAACATATCTGCGGAAAAAGGTCAAATGACTATGTTTCTTTATATAAAGTTTTGTTTCTCTGACTATAAAATAAGAACCCAGGGTTAAAAACTGAGACAATATTGAAGAGAAAAATATACCAAACTCCCACAGAGTCCAAAAGTCTCTTCTATACATCTGTGTCTCTTTTCCTGTTTTGCATATAGGGTTATCATTACCATCTTTCTAAATTCCATATATATGTGTTAGTATGCTGTAATGTTCTTTATCTTTCTGGCTTACTTCACTCTGTATCATAGGCTCCAGTTTCATCCATCTCATCCACGATGCCCTCATCCAAACGAGAACAAACATTTCAACCACTTTCTTTTCAGCTACGCATTTGATGGAGTTGATAGCATGCTGCATCCTCCATTTTATTTCCCAATTTCCCTCTGCATTCATCAGAATATTTTTCAATGTGATGAAAAGCTCTTCACTTCACAGGCTTGAAATTTCCTTATCTTTTGTGTCTCCCAAGCAGTATGGAAACTATTTCATAACCAGATACTAACCATAGTGTAGGGTTAGCAAACTCTGAAAAGTTACAAGGCAATCAACCTATTGTAATTTAAATATTTATACAGCACCTATCACTGAAGTGCTCTGTAGGTTGACAAATGGTCTGAGTTAATATGAAAACAAAATAGAAGTATTTCCTCCATAGGAAGGTCTAGAAAATACTGGCAAGATGCCTTCAGATAAAAATGGGATTTGTCAGACTATTGAAAGACTAATAAAATTAGAAAGTCTTGCATCTTTTTTTTTTTTTTTGCTATATGAAACCTCAGGATATTAAAGCATGTGTTACAAAGATACCTGTTTAAAAGAGACAACATAAGAATAACACTTAAATATATTAACATTTTATTTCATTCACATTTATTTCAAAATTTTAAAAATGTTTGTATAAAGAATAAAATTTCAAAACTAACTTTTATCCAGCCAAATAATATAAAACCCCAAAAAACTACTAGGTTGGTCAAAAAGTTCATTTGGGGTTTTGTGTAAGATGTTAACAGGAAAACCCAAAGTTTTTAGCCAATCCAGTAATGCTTTATGAAGTGTTTAAGATACTTCACTAGCATTTCAACATTAGGAGATCTGATGGTTTTCTAGAAAGGCTTACAATTTGAATGTCCTCTGGAAGGCAAAGATAGAAGATAAAATTGAAAAGAAGAGAAAAAAAAGTCAACTCAGAGTATTTTAAAAGCAAGAAATGATTTATGTATATATATATGTATGTGTGTGTGTGTGTGTGTATATATATATATTCATTCCCTTACTATTTGCTTTTTAGTCACTAAGTTGTATCCAACTCTTTTGAGACCCCCATGGACTGTTGCCCACCAGGCTCCTCCATCCATGGGATTTCCCAGGCAAGAATACTGGAGCGGGTAGCCGTTTCCTCCTCCAGGGAATCTTCCCAACCCAGGGATCAAACTCTTGTCTCCTGCATTAGCAGGTGAATTCTTTACTGCTAAGCCACCAGGGAAGCCCACCATCTAACACTACCTCCTGATATGATTCCCAGTCCTTCCTGAATTAATGCAATAGGGCTTCCCTGGTGGCGCAGACAGTAAAGAATCACCTGCAAGGCAGGAGACCTGAGTTTGATCCCTGGGTTGGGAAGATACCCTGGAGGAGGAAATGGCAACCCACTCTGGTATTCTTGCCTGGAGAATTCCCATGGACAGAGCAGCCTGGCGGGCTACAGTCCATGGGGTTGCAAAGAGCCACACACAGCTGAGCAACCAAGCACAGTACACACAGCACATTCTTCTAACTGAGCACCCACCTTCCATCCTACTACCCATTTCCATTTGGCACAAAGAGCCTGAGAAAGCCTACTGAACGTAAGTTTGATCATATCCTACCTCTGCTTAAAGCAGTTCAATGGCTTCCCCCTTCTGCTCGGAGCACCAGTCTTGCAATGACCATCTCCCCCCAACCCCAGTCATGGCCTATTGATCTTCTGGCCCTCCCCATCACCATTCTGACATCTTCTTCCCTATCACAAAAGTAAAAACAAGAACCTTCTATGACCAAATTGGATTGCCCAGAGCAGAATTCCTAAATTGAAACCAATGGTGGTAGAATGAGATGATACACGATTCCTGTAGAGGTCAAACCTAAACCACCACCTCATTCAAGACTGAAAAATCATTCAACAGGTAGGAAAATCTGGAATAAAAGTGGTCTGAGTGTTGAGTCCCTGGGGAAGCTGGTAAAAAGAGGGAGCAGCTACAGGAATAGTCTGTGATGAAATAAACACCGACTGAGGGTCATTACTAAATGCGTACTGAACTAGCTGTTTTTCATAGATTACAAGCAGGAAGTCCCTGTTATTTGAGAATAATGGTCTCATAGGCAAATAAAAAGGAAGGGTATGACTAGAATTATACCACAAAAATTAAACTAAAAACTCTTAAAACAAAAAGAAAAGACAACTAGTTTGTTTTTCAAAACAAAATATGGTTTATAATTGTGGCAAAAGCTCAAATCAAATTGCTGATGGCAATATATGACACATGATTGCACAACCGACTCAAAAGAATCATCAGTTATTTTTACAAACATGTTCAAAGACTCTATCAATTTTCCCTCATATCCTCCCTTCATCCTTTTTCACTCACATGTTTACTCCTGAAGCACCTGTCACCATCTTTGACAAGTTTTTCTTTTCCACTATTAACTAGTCTAACTCTCCAGGCTCTTCATTGGTCAGTGGCTTTGACTGTAATTTAAGCAACTCTCTAGTATTCTGATTAACTTCAGAAAACCTGATTTTTATGTTAGACTTCCAAGGTTGCTTTTTTGTTTCGGTTTTGGTTTTTTTAATCAAATGCAAACCTTCAATGACATGGCCCTAATGCATATAAGTAGATACTGTTCTGTTCAGGCTTTCCAGTTGGTACTAGTGGTCAAGAACACCTCTGCCAATGCAGGAGACACAAGAGATGCCGGTTCAATCCCTGGGTTGGGAGGATCCTCTAGAGAAGGAATTGGCAACCCAGTCAGGTATTCTTGTCTGGAGAATCCCATGGACAGAGATGCCTCGTGAGCTATAGTCCACAGGGTCACAAAGAGTCTGATATGACTGAATCGACCTAGCACACACACACCATTCTTATTGAACAAGGCGACGGGGGGATTTTGACAAAAACCAATATCTGTTATTTCTTAATCTTCACACTTTAAGAAGTCGGCTGTAGTCTTCCTATGTTCGATAGGATTATTCATGTTCAGAAAGTTGAAGGACCTTGTATACATTACAAAGCTTCAGCCTGTCTCTGTCCAGAGCATATACTCTTTCTACTTAACATTTGTAGGCTGATATATTTTTATTTAAGCTTTCTAACAACATATATGAGATAGGTGAAAAAATTCTTTCTTCTGCCTCACAGAAGAAACTGGTCTGCAGAGTATCAGATAACATCTCTGAGACAGCCTCAATGGGGAAATCAAAGTGAAAATTTTATGAATGTCATAGATTAATGGGGCTTCCCAGGTGGTGCAGTGGTAAAAGAATCCACCTGCCAGGAGATGCAAGAGACCTGGGTTTGATCCCTGGGTAGGGAAGATCCATGGAAAAGGAAGTGGCAACCCACTCCAGTATTCTTCCCTGGAAAATTCCATGGACAGATGAGCCTGGCAGACTACAGTCCATGGAGTTGCAAAGAGTCAGACACAACTGAGCATGCACATACGCATAGGTTAATAAACTGTAATAATCTGTCTATGTGTATATATGTAGATGTGTGTGTTTAAATGTTTTCCTCATGATACTCAACCAAGCTCTTTTTAACTGCTTAATCAGATTGCGAAAGTCCCAAATTTGTCTAGTTTTAGTAGATAAGAATTTATAGTTCTGTGTTTCTTCACTAAGGCAACCTAAATGCTCTAAAACTCTAGATTTCTGGACCCCATTCTACACATAATTAAATCAGAGTATCTGGCCTTAGGACCTAGGAATTATCATTTTAATAAGCTTCCCAAATAATTATTCATATTAAAATTCAAGAACTATAGCATTTGAAGACACATATAGCAGCTTGACTTAGAAAGTGCTAGATAAGGTATAATGGTAAGTAGGTGAGGTCAGGCTATCTCCAACAAGGTTTTTGAAAGCATCTGAAGGAAGAAGTCTATTTATCTATTAATCAGAGCTTTTTACTATCAGAATTCATAAACAACAGTTTCATTAATCAGTTTAGTTCAGTTGCTTAGTCATGTCCAACTCTGTGTTACCCCATGGATTGCAGAACACCAGGCTTCCCTGTCCATCACCAACTCCCGGAGCTTGCTCAAACTCATGTCCATCAAGTTGGTGATGCCATCCAATCATCTCATCCTCAGTCATCCCCTTCTCCTCCTGCCTTCAATCTTTCCCAGCATCAGGGTCTCTTCTAATGAGTCAGTTCTTTGCATCAGGTGGCCAAAGTATTGGAGCTTTGATTAACATGGCATTATAATTACATAAGATTAGCACCAAGGAAAAAGACGATAAGAATTAAGATATACCAAAATACTTAGAAGGTAACAAAGAGTCAGTGTGAAATAAAGAGTGCATGTGTAAGTGCTAAGTCACTCAGTTGTGTCCAATTCTTTGAGACCTTATGGACTATAGCCCACTAGGCCCCTCTGTCCATGGGATCCTCCAGGCAAGAAAACTGGAGTGGGTTGCCATGCCCTCCTCCAGGGGATCTTCCTGATCCAGGGATCAAACCTGCATCTCTTAAGTATCCTGAATTGGCAGCTGGGTTCTTTACACTATCACCATGTAGGAAATAGAGAGTCAATCTTAAATAAGATATATTTATCTGCTGACCTTTTTCATCAGTCTTGTCACAGAAGAAGTAAAAGTTCACACACGATTGCCATAACACTACATTTAAAAGTCAAAGTGATAAATGGACTAAAAACCTAAAAAGAAAGAATCAACATCTTTGATAGTAATCAATGTCTGGAAAGTTCATGAATAGCACTATGACCTCTGAAAAATGATCAAACAGTTTTAGGTCTAAAGTTAAGAACAGATCCCGACAATGCATGACTGGGCAGGAAGTGACACCCCAAGGGTCTCCTCTTTCCAAACCATAAGAAGAAGTTCTAGATTTTAGGGGCACCGTCATTACATTCCCAGAAGAACATTCAATCAATGTGTGTGTGAGTGTGAGTGTGTGTGTTTGTGTGTGTGTGTGTGTGTGTGTGTGTGTGAGTGTGTGTGTGTGTGTGTGTGTGTGTGTGTGTGTGTGTGTGTAATTTTTTTTTAAACAGAGGGATTCTTCTTTTGATTTCAATCTAGTCTTCTTTCTGCACAAGCAAAATAGTAGCTTCCATTTTTTTCACTCATTTATTATGGGCAATTTCCATTTCTGAATACTACTTTGGTTTTTAGATAATTTACTTAATCAGTGTTCAGTTATATCCTGATCCAACATTCCCAATCGAATTCTCACACTTTTCAATAAGGACTAGTTAGTGGCTTACAGAAATTCCACTGAATATATTTAAAAGCTCTTGTCATTCTCTGAAGGAGTGAAGAGCTAATCCCATTATTATTCAAGTAAAAAGAATGAGAAGTGGACAAAATGAGACCTTAATAGCTGCTTTAATTTAGGCCCTGCTTATCTAGCAAAAACAATTTCAATTGTAGCACAAACAAATCATTAAGAGTAAAAACAGACACTATTCAAATGGCTAGCTTCCTGTACCAAAATGAAAATAGAGTAAAAGGTTTTGCTCCTAAATTTCTTATTCTATTTTACATTTGACAAAAATGTCAGATAAATTTAGAAATGGCTCCTTTACCAAAAGAATATGTCTTGTATATTTCAAAAGATGAATTAATCTATAACTAAATTCTCACTTTGTCATTTATGTTTTCAAAGAGAAACAACATTCAGATTTTAAATATATTCAAAGATACCTGAAACTCTCAAAGTTTTCAGTAGTGGTAGCCTTTCTAAAAGATCTATGAAACCATTTGACATCTACAAACTAAAAGAAACTTGTTTCTGGAAAAGAAAGTTGAAAATAACTTTTTTTTTCTAAAACTGTACTCCTTAGTTCATTTAAAGGCATGATAATCTGATGATAATCTGCTTAACATATTCAGAAAAGAAATGTTTGCTTTCAGTGAGAGGAGATGACAATATCTCTATTAAGAGTTAAAATACAGCAACAAAATATTCTTAGTTAACTTAAAACTTCCTTTCTGTTTTAACAAGTTCTATCAAAAACTAGATAGGCCATAAAATTGATTGGATAAACCATAATTCTGATGAGACCTTGTGAACTGTTGATTTTTAATGTGAACTGTTGATTTTTAAATTCCTCTGGACACTGAAATTATGCTACCAAACTTCTAGATTATTTAGCACAATTGGACTAACATTACAGTTGGATGACATTTGAAAAAAGCTAATTTCACAAAGTCATCCCTGGAAGCAATGGGCTCAAATTATATTTTGTAACTGAGCGCAATTAAAAGATAAAAAGGAGATAATAGTTACTTTACATGAGGCTCTTCAGGAAACGCAGGAATTCAGTAAGAACCTCTAACAAGAATATAGACTAACTGTAAAAAGGTATAGCTGAACACCTACCAACACTTTGTAGAAAGCCACGGGAACAAATGTCAAAGTGGATTCTTTCTCAATTAAAGCATTAGTTGTACATGAAAAAGACTTGAACTTTTATTTTTGTGAAAAACATACCCTAATTTCAGATACTGTTCTGAAGTTCATACCACATTGGTCTTGAGGGTGGTTTGGTTATTTTCAGTTGGAAGCGAGCTAAAAATAAATATCTAGGACTCATGCTGAGTGGGGTTTCCTACCACGAAAGGCACAGGCAAGTTCAGCTCCTTATCTGACATACGCCAGAGAATTTTTTTAAGCTATGTTTTGAATTTTTATTTATTTTTAATTGGAGGAAACGTCTTTTCAATGTTGTATTGGTTTCTGCCACACAACAATGCAAACCAGACATAATTATACATATATCACCTCCCTCTAGAGCCTCCCTCCCTTCCTCCAATCCACCCTTCTAGGCCATCACAGAGCATCAGGCTGGGCTCCCTGTGTTACATAACAGCTTCTCACCACTTATCTATTTTACACATGGCAGTGTATCTATGTAGACAGCCTTCAGATTGGGAGAAAATAATTGCAAACGAAACAACTGAAAAAGAATTAGACCTCCAAAATACATAAGCAGCTCATACAATCTAATATCAGAAAAACAAACATCCCCATCAAAAAATGGGCAGAAGACCTAAACAGACATTTTTCCTAAGAGGACATACAGATGGCCAATAAACACATGAAAAGATGCTCAGCATCACTCATTATTAGAGAAATGTAAATCAAAACTACAATGAGGAAACCACACCAGTCAGAGTGTACATCATCAAAAAAATTTACAATAATAATAGTAACAATAATACAAAACAATAAATACTGGAGAGGATGTGGAGAAAAGGGAAACCTCTTGCACTGTTGGTGGGAATGTAAATTAATATAGCCACTATGGAGAACTGTACAGATAAACTTTTTATAGTAATAAAAGTACAAATATTTTTAAAATGTAAATTCACAGACTAGTGAATAGGCTACTTTTTTCTACAGAAGTTTACTTCAATAGGTTTAATCACTAGTTCAGTCTCAGGAGATTGGGGGATAAATATTTCAGAGTAAAATCATTTCTTTCTTCTCCATTCCTTTATTCCACTAGCTGGTGCCTACAATGAGGAAGACACTGCACTGGAATTTTCTAAAAAAAAAATATTGATGGCTGACTCAAGGAAGGGAAGAAGGGTTGATTCCTTTTATAATGAAAATGCTGTGACATGAGTGTGACTTCTTCAGTTCTTGAGCCTAGAAAGCAGATTTTTGGGGAGCCCAGGCAACTCAGGATGTCTCTCCCACCTCTCTGGGAGACTTGTGGAGTCAGGTGTTTGCTAACACCCAAATACAGCTGTTTGCTAACACCCAAATACACCCAAATGTATGACAAGGACTAGCACTGCCTCCTGAAGAGCATTTCCTAAGCAGATCTGTTAACTTCATCCTCTGAAATACTTAGTTTAAAAATAAGAACCATTTCCTTTCTCTGTGCTCAAGCTAGTTTAAAGATGTCCAAAGGAGGCTGACTCCACAGGGGTCACCCCCAAATAAACCACTCCCCTGCCAAATAATATTTCTATGACTTCAAGCGTCCATTAGGTTTATTTAAGTGGATTATATCTGAAGAGGAGGAAACACTTGCCACAGACACAGCATAAATATTCAGTTATTTCACCTAACTTCAGAAGGTGGAAAAATCTTATTAAAATTCTATTAAATTTAAACCACAAGCTTCTTGCATAAAATTATTTCAATATTCTGACAAGGTACAGTGGGGTGTGGGGGATAGAAAAGCATTCCTTAAATTTTTAAACACACTCTGAGTGAGAAGAACCTATTTTGTTAAAAAAAAAAAAAAGAAATAAAATGCATTGCTTGAAAAAATATTTATACATACACACACACACACACACACACACACACACACACAGGACATTATAAGAAAAGAAGACTGGCCAAAAAAAAAAAAATTTACAAGCCCAACCTCTACATTAGTTTAAAGTAATTTCAAAATTAGCCAGGGTGAATGACTAGTTATATTAAATACAAACTCAAGTAACAGTTACGATTACTATAGCTTTTCATTGCTTAGCTAGTCATTTCAAAGAAGGCTAAATTAAACCAGCTTCACCAGGAGTGAGATTGAGTCCACATTATTTCGTTTTAGATAAATGTGCTTCTTTGTAAATCATGATTCTGTTACCTTTTGTTCTTTTTAGATTATCTCCTAAGTGATACATGAAAACCTACCTACCTCTGCATTTTTATTCTCTAGTGCAAAGATAAATAATGTCTTACTTTAAAAGGGAGAAATTCATAAATTGCAAAACATACAATAAATAACACATACAGATTATAAACCAATATACACAAAATAAATGCCTATTTTAAAAATAATTCTATACATCTATGTATATAAAGGATAATGCCATATATCAAAAGTTGTCTTCTCATCAATTCTCAATGTAATACTGGAGCTATGCCTAGAGTTAATGAATTCATAGACTTTGAGGAAAGGAAATGGAAAGAAGGTGAAGAAGGTGACTTTTTTGGAGTGTAAGGGGGGCAAGAGGCCTCTTTTTTTTTTTCAATCTTTGGTGGTGCCATGTGGGGTATTAGATCCCCGACCAGTGACCTAACTCCTTCAGTGAAGGCTCAGAGTCTTAACTACTGGACTTCCAGGGAAGTTTCAGGATGGTTGAACTTTTCAAGTTTGCCTTTTTCATCTGTACATTTTTATAGGGTCATGCAGTTTGAAATCACGCAGAGCTTCAAAAGCCACCTAATCTCAATTCCTAGTTTAGAAATTACACATTATCAAAATTTCCAGTCCTCTCTAGACACAAAATAGAAGCATTTTCCTTTTGTATATCTATGAGAGTGGTGTTTACATAAGCAATAGCAAGGAGTCATCAGCCTTTTACAGACACTGTTAGAATTTTCATCCATTAAAGCTACTAGTAGGTTTGTCACTTAAGTTTCCTAAGTTACCAAGATAACGACATGCATCATAAACGTAAGCACTTTCATTTCCAAAGAGACTTTAGATAACCTAATAACAGACTATATCACCATGGCTGATCACATGTTCACACTGTATCCATAAGCCATCCCTCTTAACGAATCACACTTTGAAAGGCAAATTCATAATTAGATGGTAACACTGATTCTGTGTTATACATCAAGTTAACAAAAAGGTTCCTCATTAAGGACTGTTAAACTCTCCCTCTGATTAAAATCAACATATTTTAAAATATGTGCAATAATGTCAAAGGAGGAAAATCAGACTGACTTGCCAACTATTAGAGCAGCAAGTGATACAAAAATGAGCTATCAAGATTATATACAAATGTGAACAGTTGTATATTAATTGCTATCATAAAATCCACATGGATTTTCCATTATAATGGAAGAGGTAACATTAGTATTCAAGTACTTCATCTCTTTAAAAACATTCCAAAGATTAGCCATCAGCCACATGTGTCTACCAAGTACTTGAAAGATAGCTACACCAGACTGAGATGGGCTGTTAAGTGGAAAACATACACCACAAAATCAGACTTTAGCACAAAAAAACAGAAAGCAAAATATCTTGATTTATACATTGATTTTATGTTAGCATGATATAATGGATTAAATTAAACAGTATTATCATGGATTTCACTTAGTTGGCTTTTACTTTTTTATTTTTACTTTTTTATGAGGCTACTGCTGCTGCTGCTGCTAAGTCACTTCAGTCGTATCCGACTCTAGAAAACATGAAATTCAGTAATTTGCTCCTGTTATATTTCTATTGGACAGCGCTTATCTATACTGTTTACAGGACTGTTTTCATCAAAGCCACTGGGTGACACTGTTTCTCCATTAAATTGATGCAAGTAAAGCAATTTCCTGGCAGAGGAAAAAGTCTTGCACATACCCAGGCATGCACACTTGTATGCACACACATAATCACACTCAACAGACATCATGTGCTCCTTATAATTATCCATATTCTTAGGATGAAAAAACATGAATACACCTAAGTACTTTTATTATCATCTTAGCAGGGCTTGAAATACTTAAAATCTGTAATAATCATTCAGATTCCTCAATAACAAATGACAGCTCTAATCAAATCAAATAAGCAGAAGTTGTTTAGTTTCTGACTTTTCCCAAACAGCTTTCCATCTTCTGAATGGTAATGCTTCTCATGACTGCCTCTAAAAACTTACATCATATTTACTTACATTTTAATGGATTCCCACAGAAACCATGAAAGATAATTTAGATGAACAAAAACCACCAGCTGTTTTTGCTAACAAAGAAATGCTTTACCCATGTGCAGATTCCTCTTCACCTTGAAGTTTGAAATCCTGAACATTTTTAAATCAATTAACTAAAAACTAAAATGAAAACAAAAATCAATATTTAAACCACCACCACTCACTCTTCTTTGATGAGATAAAGATTCCACAAAGAGGACTTTGCAATGCAATTGATATTCATTTCTGGGACAAAGTCTTGAATAATACAGTCTAAAGGTTGCCTAGTAGATGACAGAAAACTCACCTTTGTAAGGGCTCCAGAGTTTTGTGTTATGTGTACATTCAATGGGTTTTAATCAATCTTCTAATCCTGAATGAGAATTTAGAGTTGGATTCCAGTGTAAAATCACAAGTGATTAGTAGGTTTAAAATGATCTGCCTAACTCCTTTTTCACTGTTCCCCAGCAGCAAATTCAAGTCCAACAGAGAACTGGATAAAAGTCAACACTTAACCTCAGGTTGCTACATACTTTCAGCTGATTCTCCCTCAGTTTCCTTTTCTCTGAAATCAGACTAATTCTAGTCTCCTAACTACAGCCTGCACAGAATTAAGCATTTTAAGATCTTGCTGCAACAAGTTTCTTAAGCCTCAGGATACACCTCAGGATAGGAAAGCCACCATTGTATTAGCTTGAGGTGTATGTAATGCGTCCCCAGTCCTGTATTATCTTTATTTCAGAAGTCCTATTAATGTATACTAAATTACTTTCCACTTCAAAGAAACAATTCTCCCTTGCCTTCAAAACCTAAACCTGCTCAAAACCTAAAACAATTATGCTTCACCATTATGCATTGAGGACCTTCTGAAAAACCTATGAAAACAAAATTTTTCCCCAGAGAAATGAAAGGATAAACTTTTGAGTAAAATTTGAGATGAGATGAACGGTTCTGGCTCTATTTAAAATCTGCTCTAACATATTATATGCACTGCTTCAGTGATTACCTAAGAGGTTATTTCCATACTTTACTGTGATTTCTCCCTTTCTTATGTTGGTATCTCATTATCCTAACTAGGCTCTAAGCTCTGAAGAGCCAAGGTGCTACACTGTACCTGTATAGAATGTGTATGCTTTTTAGCACAAGGCTTACTAATGCACAGTCAAAATATGTTGACTTGACATTGTATAGGTTCACTGACCAAAGACTTTAATGAATAACATTAGCTAAGGATAGCATCTTCTTCTAAAACAGTAGACATTTTAGGAGAACCCATACGGCCAACTAATATCTTCAGCAATCAGTATCTGACAAATTTTTCTCTGAACTATGACTTCTGCACATCTTTTGAAGATTTTTTCCCCCAGAAATCAAACCTGTGTATTTTATGTTGACAATCGTGCGAGTGTACATTCTCAAGTGCAATGCTGAGATAACCCTAGGATAGCCTTACAGAAAACAAAAACAAAAAACTTCTTTAAAAAAATACTACCAATAGTGAAAGTATATACTGCGAGGTAATTCCTACACGGATTTCAATTTCTATGTAAAGGAACTAATGTTCATTTGAATATTAAGAGCACAGATCTAAGTGCAAGAACATGGAGGTGTCTCTGAATCTCCTGGTTTATTCTGAATTATTTGATAGAGCTTCCTTGAAAATAGGAATGTATTAATAGAAAATAAACACGAATTGAGTTTTCAACCTAATACACTTGAAGCTTCTTTTAAAGATAAGTATCACAGGCAGAAGAGGAAAGGGAGGTAGAGACTCCATGGAATAGGAGACACATGGCCAATGAGAGGCTTATGAGATGGCGCTAGTGGTAAAGAACCCGCCTACCAATGTAGGAGACTTGAGAAACACAAGTTCAATCCCTGGGACGGGAAGACTCCCTGGAGAAGGTAAGGGCAACCCACTCCAATATTCTTGTTGGGAGAATCCCACGTCCAGAGGAGCCTGGCAGGCTACAGTCCACGAGGTCGCAGAGTCAGACATGACTGAAGCGACTCAGCGCACACGCATACACATGGCCAATGAAAACAATTCACCAGAAACATGTAGCAGTGTGTCTAATTTCACAAAGCTCAAGAAACTTGCCCTATGCAAAAAAGGGTTTCTGAAAAATCCAACTCCGCCCCCTACACCCTAAATAAACTCCCTCTTTTACTAAGATTAAATAACCCAAGTTTTCAATGAAGTGTACATAGACTACTGGGCTGTTACTGGCACAAATCACATTAATCAAGAATCTTAAAACATAATATATATGCAGATTTCTAATTTTGAGGTTCACAAACATCCTACTTCAACATAATAAATGAGGACTTATTGAAAAAGGAAGTGAACTTAAATTTGGTGAAGACTTTTATTCACCTAGAGTCCTGAAGAGATTCTTCTCAGAGCTGTATTTCCCAACAGAGAACAGCAAATTCACACAAATGTCACTACAGATATAATGAATGTTTTTCATGCCAGTGTCACTCAGCCTTGCCTGCCTGAGCCCCCTCCCCCCTAGACTTTTCAAAATGTATTTCATACACAGAGTCACTGTTCTGGTTGTTTATTTAATTAACATGACAGCCCAGCATACACAGCATTTCTTTCAGTTCTACAGTTTTAACTTTTTTACACTTTAGACTCAATACAGAAAGAGTGAAATTACTGTTTGCCTCCTTCCAACCTCTGTAAATTTATATAGATTCACTGACTATTTCTGTCCGTTAAAACACTTTTTCCAGTATGCTTTAAATATCTATATTCAAAAAGTAAAATCACAATTTTGTCCCTACACACCAAAAAATTTTCTGCCCTCACCTTTCCCAAGGGATGAGAAAATCTTGTTTTTCCTTTTTAGGGTTTTCAGAAGTTGGCATTAATTAATTTTAATTCTGTCAGCAGGTCATAAATAATCAATATTGTTCTTTATATTGCCATATGCCAAGTTATACTCCTGAAATGTGATAGAAGCTACAATTGGATTTAAAACTTATGATTATTTCTGAAATTTATTAAATTTGAGAAATATGTTCTGTTATCCTGAAATATATTTAGGAGTTTAAACAACAATTTATTCTATATTTCAGAAGAAATACTTCTGTATTTTAAAAATACACGGTAAATGCAAGAAAGTTGTACTTTTTACCAAAGTTGTAAGAAGGCCTACCATCGAAAACTATACCTACTGCTGTATCCTACTTTTTGCTTTGCTGTTTCTGTTTTTGGCTTTTTTTGCTTGAAAATATCTTTCTTATATCAGTAATGAAAAATTTGATTCTACTTGATAACCACCAGACTCTTACAAAAACTATTATATTCCTATAAAACCTGCTAAAGATCTTTTTGCTAAAGATATTTAATTAACAACCTTAAGGCCCTATGAGTGCGAAAATATTTTGATTTTTAATCTCACAAAATGAAGTATACAG
This sequence comes from Cervus canadensis, assembly GCF_019320065.1. Lineage (NCBI taxonomy): Eukaryota > Metazoa > Chordata > Mammalia > Artiodactyla > Cervidae > Cervus > Cervus canadensis. The sequence goes on along the minus strand of NC_057406.1, from coordinate 29,417,063 downwards.
CTGTACATTTCTGACTGAGAGTGTATCCACCACAAAGAATTTTGTCATGAAGTGGTACAAAAGTATTAATGGTGAGAGGCATACAGCTTGTGTTTATTTTATGTGAAACCGTAGGCAAAGATATTAAATCCTTCTTAACATGTAATTAAAATAAAATTGCATTGATTTGAATTCTTTCAAAAATCAATGTGTAAGGTGGTCCCAGTAATTAGAGGGAAAGAGCCAGCCAATTGTGTTGAGTATCAAGAAAAGAGACACCCTTTCAAATACAATATCCAAGTATTTCAAATACAATATCCACTTGTATATCCAGTATACAAGTGCTGAATTAAAATTTTATGTTGAAAAATAACATATTTAGTAATCATGCATAATTTCTAATAATTCAAGAAATTCTAAGGACCTTAGTGTTTGGAAGGCAGGATGATACCTGCTCAGGAATATAAACATCCACTTAAGAAAGATACATACACCTTAATGGAATCATCTGCCTTCTTAACGAAAAAAGCACAGTTTGACTCACTGATCTACAAAATCTTGAACCTGCTGGGTCAGTAGAAGTGAGTTAAAAGCCAGGCAAATGTTACCAACTCTGTTCTTTCCTGAGAGCCTACTCCTTCATTCACATCTCACAAATACACCCAGTGTCCCATTAATTCTGAGACTGAAGACTAGATCGATCTCCTTTCTTTGGCTGAAGCTGTATTCATGATCAGTGCTGCAAAACTCAGTTCTGTATGTAATAGCTGATCTATTGTCTTCATGATGGGGAAGGGGAGAAGGAAGGCAGGGAGGGAGGGAATTCTGTCATTTGGTTTGCCTTATGACAATTTTATCATCTATTCTCCTTGACCTTTCAGAACTGAGTCATTGCCGAGAGATAGCTCCTAAGCTAGTGGCCGCTATCACTCACACAGAGAAGAAAAGGTTGGAATTCTCTCACCTTTAAACCTCACAATGAGCAAAGTCCAAATGAAATTCTCCAGAGGACTCTGCCAGCTTCTCTGTGTTTTATGTTCTTACACCTCTACTTGAAATTCACTTGTTGCCTGAGGATTGTCTTAAAGAGTAGACATTCTTTCAGAAAAGAACTCCTAATCAGGTAGCATTCGGGGCCGTATTATATATGTGTTTTATAATTATTTTGATTCTTGATTTCATAAAGCATGCGGATGACAGTGGTACACTTTGCACCCTTAATCAGAAGTTTGTTTCCTTGTGATAAAACAGATAAGCCATTTACTATATAGCTCCTGAACTTTTCACACAGTTAGGCTAACGTATGAGATATTGCCCTGTCTTATAAGATCCTAGTGCATTGTCAGTTCCCACCCACCCCCCACAATTATGCTCAGCAACAGCTTTAAAGGGTCATATATAAAAACTAGCCTTAAGTAACACACACACACTTACCCATGCCCTCATTAAAAATTCAAGTAAATAAATTTCTGCTAAATGTCACCTTGCTTTCCCATCAACCATAAGAGAGAGTCTCTCATTTTAGGAGAGTCTTCATAAACACAGCCTTTAAAAAAAAAAGGCTACCAAAGAAACTGATCAAAATATATTATGAATATACATGATCGACCTCATGCATCTGCAAAACATGTGAAAATTCAATGCTCAGTAATTTTCTTAGAAGTCTGCAGGCTATTCAAATCATCCATTTGTCAATTCAAACCAGAGAAAACCAATAAAAATCTATGGGTTAATTAACACTGCTGGTTAATTCCCCTAAACACCTTCTCATCTTAAATCCACCCTTAACTCTTAAATGTTAATAAGAAATTTCAGAAATAGAATTTCAGAGGTTAAATGATATGAATTTGGAGTCAAGTTAGTTATGCTTAACTCACAGATTTGCCTTAGAAATTAAGTTTCAATTTTGCAGTGATCAGGTCACATTTCCCTGTAAGTTAAAGAAAAGTGTATTTGAAATACATTTAAACTAGCAGTGTTTTCATTTAAAAGATGTCCTATAAGTGACTTTAAAAAGAAATTAAAATGTGTTTCCCTCCAGTTGGCTTATAGAGAGCTTACTTTATTCTGGTGATGTCCAGATTTCTACCAAAACTAAGTATCAGTCAGTGGCCTGTTTTTAACTTTACCCTTAGAGTAAGCTAAACCCAAGAAATATTTGCTTTATCTAAACGGAAAGCTAAATAAGTACATTTGTTTTAAAATAAACACAGAGACTACAATGTTGTCATCCATTCTGCTAAATAATGTCAAACAACCACATTCTGTGTAATTAACTCCACTTGAGAAAAAACTGGTCATCACACCATATGGTGACTGCTATTTCTTAGAAATACCCAAATGATTATCCACAGCATAACCTAAAGAGAAAAAAGCTTACTACTTCTTAGGGTATTCTCTCACTCCCTAAAGTTGTCCTCCTAGTACCACAGGTAGGCATAAACTTAAATGAGAAAAGTGTAAATTTCCACTTGCTATACTTAACCAGCTCTCTACCACCTCCACCCCCAAGTGTCAAATCAGCTTGAAGCAGAGAGGTGAACACTGAAGTTCTCCTCAGATACAATCTGCTTTTAAAAGAGGGGTTTGTTCTTTTACACCCTTTATAGCAACTGTATTCCATGATCTCAAAACAATGATAATAAGGAAATAAGTCCCCCAAATTCACTAAACATTATCTGAGATAACCTCACTCATAATTCTAGATTCCTCCTCCTCCTCTCTGAAAGATTTATATTACCAGCAATTTAGAAATATTTTCCTGAATTATTATTTCCTGTATAAATCCACTTGAACTGCTAAGTATTCACTAAGTATGTAGGTACTCAAGAGAAATTTTTTTCAAGTTGACACTAACAGCGCAGTCCACGATTCTCACAAATTCTGAAGTTCAGACATATTGTTCCCCAAATTGAAGTTTATGGTTATAATACAAAACACATCAGCATGGAATAATGTATGTCCCCAAATTACATTTTAAAAAGCAAACTGGGCACCACCAAACTCAGCCTCTTCAAGTAAAACTTACTGCAAAACCAGAATATCAGCGCCTCACCTTCAAGCACTCCTTGCTTCAACTCTAGAATATTTTTACTGACTTTCATAAATGTTTACCTGTCTCTTTAGAAGAAATTTTATGAAAAGAAACAGAAAGAAATTCTATAAAAAGAAACAGAAAGAAGTCTAGCAAAATCCTCGTTTTCAAAATCACCCACTTTTTAAAAAAAAAACTTAATTCGAACATTTCTGCTAAAAGATGAAAACATGAGAGCACTTAAACATATAGACAAGTCATCCGCCAGGTGTAGCACATCTAAAAAGTTGGCTCAGCTGTGGAAGACCCTGCAAAGACCATCTAGTTTTATTACTTATTCGTGTTCCTGTTGTTCAGATTATAAAATATTGTGCGAGAGGGCGAGAAAAACTCGCTGGTTTCCAAGTCTGAAGTTAGGGCACTTTGCTGGGCTGTCTTTCCTTCTGTTCCCACCGCTCCAATTCCCTCCACTTTGTGGCGGATCCCGAAAGCTTTCAAGTTTTCCCGAGAGGCTAGTGAGAGGGGGGCTGCAGGTCCTTACCTGTTCCCGGGGGATGCAGGGCAGGGAGGTCCTCCGATGGGACTTGCTGCTGCAGCCGGACATCTCGGCGGACACCACGGAGCTGGACCGCCTCCTCCTCTTAAACACCGGGATCTCTTCCTTGGTCCCAGCGATCAGCTGGGACCCGAAATGCTCCCTCGGAGCCGCCCCGGAGTACTGCGGCAAGATCTGCTCCACGTACCTGGCCAGGAGGATCCCCAGCACGCCGGCCAAGTACGCCAGGTAAGGTCTCCAGGCAACCTTGAACCTCTCTAAGGAAATGAGGGCCACGGTCCTGACCGCGCTAGTCAAGGCGATCATGAGGACGCCCAGCCTCAGCCTCAGCACCAGCCATGTCGCGGCGGCCAAGCAGCTGAGCACCACCCCCGCGGCGGGGAGCGAGAGTAAGTGATCCTCCCCGACGCCCAGCCCAATCTGGACGAGCGCTTCCCCCCCGCAGCAGACTGCCAGCAGCGCGACGGCCAGAGGCAGGCGCACCCCGGCGCGCAGGAGGTACAAGCCCATCCAGAAGAAGGCACACAGGAGACTGAAGAGCAGCGCGGAGGGCTGCAGCCAGGGGCCGAGCGGCGCGCCGCCCCCGGGAGCACCTCCCCGAGGCCCCGGGAAGACGCCCCCTTCTGCTGCCTGGGCTGCTTCCTCCTCCGCCGCCGCCGCCGCCTCCTTACTCCGCTCCAGGTCACAGCCGATCTCCCCGCGGACCAGCCTCACCAGCAGAGCCAGCAGAAAGGACAGGGAGCCCGCGCACAGCGCCGAGGAAAGTTTCCGCGAGCGCCGGAGCGGCCGCAGCACCCGGGCGCCCCAGCAGCCTCGGCAGCCCACGTCCCGGGGCGATGCGGGGCCCGCCGCTGGGGCCGGCCTCGCCTCGCGGTTGCCCGGCGTGGCCCCGACTCGGGCGGCCTCGCCCGGCACGGCCATGGTGCGCCCTCTTCGCGGAGTCCCCGAGGGCCCCCCCGGCGCCCCCACCCCGCCACACGCACACACACACACCCCCACACACACAGGCGCGCGCTCACGCCCGCTCTTCTCGCAATCCCACCCTCGGAATCCCTGCTGCTCCCAGGCCCGCGAGCACTGAAAGTTTCAGCTTTCGAATAACTCCTGGAGAAGGCTCGATGCTGCAAAGAGACGCCTTCCAGTGAAAAGCTAGCACAGGCAGAAGCGGTCAGACTTCCTCTTTTTCTCTCTTGGAAAAGCTTTGCTGCATTCTCCGCTCCAGCCCCACCCCCGACTTCGGTCCTCCGGGGTCTCTCCCGACTTCAGGATTTTAAAGATCGCCCGAGGCGTCCGGCGTGCGGGGGTCGCAGCTGGAGCCGGGGACGCGGAGCAAGCTCGCAGCCATCCCGGGCGCTGCTGCACGCCAGGGGTCCGCAGCCGACGGAGGTGCCCCTTCCTCTCCTTAGTGCAGCTCTCTCTCCATCACTCTTTCTTTCTCCTCGGCCGATCCTCCCCGACCCGGCCCCAGGAAGCGAACCGCCATTCCCTGGGGCAGAAAGCACAGCCTTCCCTGCGTCTGTCGGTCCAGTTCATGGCAAAAGGTGGTGAAAACGGAAAGGGGGCTGAGAAATAACCAAGAAGTTGCTAAGTCCCGTCGGAGAGACACCCAGTCGGAGAGACGAGCGGCTGCCGCAAGGGAAGGGAGGCAGGGCGAGCGAGCTGGAGAGGGAGGGAGGGTGGGAGGGAAAGGAGGGCGAGAAAGGAGAAGGAGATTTACAATTTTTTTTCCTTCTTTTTGGTGCGAGGTTGGTGGTGATTTGCAATTTTGCAGAAGGGAGGAGAGTGGAGACGACTGATTAAAACTGTATAAAAAAGCAGGCAGCTGGAGTGATCTGCAATCCCGCTTGCTTTCTTTAAGGCAACTCCCTAGGAAAGCGTTCCCAGCCCTGCTCCCTCCCCTCCCCGGAGGAGGCGCTCTTCGTAGCTCGAGCTTCTTTCCCCGGAGCCGAGCCGGGCTGCGCTGCCAGCATCCTGGGGAAGGAGTGGCTTAGACCCGTCCACCGCAGGGCTCGCAGCCTCTCGGGGCTCCAGGGTCTCAGGCTGGCCCTCACACAGAGCTGCCCAGGACGTTGGAGTGAAAAAAGGATGGTGCTTGGATACTTAGCTCGAGAGGGGAGTCCGCAGACTTCCCACTGTCCTGAAAAATGACAGCCACATCTACTGTCTGAGTGATTCAAAGATGCTTATAGACTCAAGTCAGGTCCAACTGCAAACCAGTGTCAGGTGGCATTGTAAGGCCTTGACTGCTCCTGCTGGAAGGTCTGTTTCGACAGAGGACCTAGGCTTTCCTGTCGGTCCAAACAATGGAAAACCTCAACAAGTTACCTAGACCCGAATAGCATTATTATTGTTGTTACTTAAAAAAATACAGTGTATGAGAGTATTAGTCAACAGTTGTTGATGATGGATGTTAAATTACATTAAGTGGCCCTAGCTTCAGAGAAATGTACAAAGCTAGGAAGCTCAACCAATCAGAAATATTTTAAAAATCTCAAAGTCGGTGGGGGTGGGGGCGTGGGGAGGGTGATAAGAACAGGTAGATTAACACTAGGAAAGATCTTAAAAGACTGCCTATGGTGAAAGTATCTACCATGAAAAAACCTTGTGAGAAAAAAAAATCAGGACCCTAGTTATTCATGTTTATGGGCTGCACTTTCCTACACGGTATAATGTTGAATTTGAGAAACTAAAAAATTTTAAGCCAACTCTTTTGGCAGATTATGAAAAAAAATAGTATCTTTTAAAAAGTCCATCAGTGTGGGAAGTTGGTTTTTTTTAAATATTGAACACAAGACCAGTTCACTCTTGTTCATTTTTAATATGGCATTTTCCAGTGGTCATGTATGGATGTGAGAGTTGGACTGTGAAGAAAGCTGAGCACAGAAGAATCGGTGCTTTTGAACTGTGGTGTTGGAGAAGACTCTTGAGAGTCCCTTGGACTGCAAGGAGATCCAGCCAGTCCATCCTAAAGGAGATCAGTCCTAGGGTGTTCATTGGAAGGACTGATGCTGAGACTAAAACTCCAGTACTTTGGCCACCTCATGCGAAGAGTTGACTCAGTGGAAAAGACCCTGATGCTGGGAGGGATTGAAGGTAGGAGGAGAAGGGGACGACAGAGGATGAGATGGCTGGATGGCATCACCAACTCGATGGGCATGGGTTTGGGTAGACTCTGGGAGTTGGTGATGGACAGGGAGGCCTGGCATGCTGAGATTCATGGGGTCGCAAAGAGTCGGACACGACTGAGCAACTGAACTGAACCTTAAATGTAATTTGCCCTCACTAATAATAATAAAGATAATCCAATTTTGTCTTAATTATCTGAACATTCCAGGGTAAAGTGTGTTTAGAACCTGGAGTATCTGGATAATTGGCTCAATGAAAGTGAAAAAAAAGTGAAAGTTAGTTGCTCAGTCATGTCCGACTCTTTGTGACCCCATGGTCTGTATCCCACCAGGCTCCTCTGTCTGTGGAATTCTCCAGGCAAGAATACTGGAGTGGGTAGCCATTCCCTTCTCCAGGGGATCTTCCTGACCTAGGAATGGAAACTGCATCTCTTGCATTGCGGGCAGATTCTTTAACGTCTGAGCCACCAGGGAAGCCCAAGTAACTTAATATGTATTTTATGTGTAGAGATGAAGCAATCTAAAGAAAAGGCAAAGGAGATACCTGAAAAAGAAAATTCGTGAGACAGGGGAGAAGATAGCTTAAGACTTAAGCTTGACTTTGTTGGAAACAGCCTGCTTTAGTTTGGGGCAGATGTTAATACTTAAATCAGGGTGTAAGTGAATATGAGGAACTGTAACAATACAGCTTCTCCCCATCAGATGTCCAGAACTGTGTTACCACATGGAAAACAAGCTGGGCAGCTAGTCAATGGCAGTGGGCACCATCTGTTTAATAATTAAACAGGAGTAGCGATCTCTTTGCCAAAGACAAATGAGCCCCTAGCCTGCCTTTTGAGTTTTCTTTTTTAGACATATGATTCATGTGCCAGAGCCTACCTGAAACATTTGAGTGAAAAGCCTTGATTGGAATATTGTGATGATATCCACTGCCATCAAGAAGAGCATATTAAAATGAAAAACTGTCAAGATCCAGGCATATATCAAAATTAACAAGAAAGGAATAGTGAGAATTTTAGAGTATTTCCATTTTTCCCTGTACCCTACTGCCACAAGTGTCTCAGTTCTTTAGGAAAAAAATAAATAAATCACCATAAAAACTGAAGTTTTAAGAGATGGAATGTGGATATTAAAGCAACACTGTGACCAGAAGAACATAAGAATGGCATCTGTTAATGGCAGCAAAACAGAAACACTGGGTCTGTATGTTAATTGCATTCTTGAAATGTTATTGTATTATAGAGGCAGTGTCCTGGTTTCTCCCAATTCTCAATAAGCCTCACAACCAGAAAGTCATTTTTTCTATCAAAAGAAAAGAAGCTAGATTCCACCTCTCCTGGCATTACCATCCAGAATCTGGAGGCAGGGAAATGAGAACAATAAAATCTTCTTCTTAGGTAGATGCAGAAAGTGGCAGAGCTGTACTACCTGAAAGAAGTGTCTAGCACTGAACGTAACATGTTCAGTTCAGTTCAGTTGCTCAGTCGTGTCGGACTCTGAGACCCCATGAGCCACAGCATGCCAGGCCTCCCTCTCCAAACCCAACATGTAAAGTGGACATTGAGCAACCACATAGAAATAAAAGTTGCCCATTTTCTCTAGACAGTTCAGTTGCTCAGTCCTGTCCAACTCTTTGCGACCCCATGGACTGCAGCATGCCAGGCCTCCCTGTCCATCGCCAACTCTCAGAGTTTACTCAAACTCATGTCCATTGAGTTGGTGATGCCATCCAACCATCTCATCCTCTGTCGTCCCCTTCTACTACCGCCTTCAATCTTTCACAGCATAAGGGTCTTTTCAAGTGAGTCAACGCTTCATATCAGGTGGCCAAAGTATTGGAGTTTCAGCTTCAGCATCAGTCCTTCCAATGAATATTCAGGACTGATTTTCTTTAGGATGGACTGGTTGGATCTCCTTGCAGTCCAAGGGACTCTCAAGAGTCTTCTCCAACACCACAGTCCAAAAGCATCAATTCTTCATCTCTCAGTTGTCTTTATAGTTCAACTCTCACATCCACCCACGACGACTGGAAAAACCATAGCTTTGACTAGACGGACCTTCGTTGGCAAAATAATGTCTCTGCTTTTCAATATGCTTTCTAGGTTGGTCATAACTTTTCTTCCAAGGAGCAAGCGTCTTTTAATTTCATGGCTGAAGTTACCATCTGCAGTGATTTTGGAGCCCCCCAAAATGAAGTCAGCCACTGTTTCCACTGTTTCCCCATCTATTTTCCATGAAGTGATGGGACTGGATGCCATGATGTTAGTTTTTTGAATGTTGAGTTTTAAGCTAACGTTTTCACTCTCCTCTTTCTCTTTCATCAAGAGGCTCTTTAGTTCTTCTTCAATTTCTGCCATAAGGGTGGTGTCATCTGCTTTTATGAGGTTATTGATATTCCTCCTGGCAATCTTGATTCCAGCTTGTACTTCATCCAGCCTAGCGTTTCTCATGATGTACTCTGCATATAAGGTAAATAAGCAGGGTGACAATATACAGCCTTGATGTACTCCTTTCCCTATTTGGAACCAGTCTGTTGCTCCATGTCCAGTTCTAACTGTTGTTTCCTGACCTGCATACAGGTTTCTCAGGAGGTAGGTCAGGTGGTCTGGTATTCCCATCTCTTTCAGAATTTTCCACAGTTTATTGTGATCCACACAGTCAAAGGCTTTGGCATAGTCAATAAAGCAGAAGTAGATGTTTTTCTGGAACTCTTTTGCTTTTTCAATGATTCAACAGATGTTGAAAATTTTATCTCTCTTTCCTCTGCCTTTTCTAAATCCAGCTTGAATATCTGGAAGTTCATGGTTCATGTACTGTTGAAGCCTGACTTGGAGAATTTTGAGCACTACTTTATTAACATGTGAGATGAGTGCAATTGTGCGGTAGTTTGAGCATTCTTTGGCATTTCCTTTCTTTGAGATTGGAATGAAAACTGACGTTTCCAGTCCTGGGGGCACTGCTGAGTTTTCCAAATTTGCTGGCATATTGAGTGCAGCACTTTCACAGCATTATCTTTCAGGACTTGAAATAGCTCAACCGGAATTCTATCACCTCCACTAGCTTTGTTCATAGTGATGCTTTCTAAGGCCCACCTGACTTCACATTCCAGGATGTCTGGCTCTAGGTGAGTGATCACACCATCATGATTATCTGGTTCATGAAGATCTTTTTTGTATAGTTTTTCTGTGTATTCTTGCCACCTCTTCTTAATATCTTCTGCTTCTGTTAGGTCCATACTAATTCTGTCCTTTATTGCGGCCATCTTTGCATGAAATGTTCCTTTAGTGATGAGTTCTCATGCAAGAAGGTGACAATACAGCCAAAGGATCATGAAAATGTGGTACACAGAGAAAGAGAATATGGAAAATTGAAGGAAATATTCAAAAGACTCACTAAAACTCTCCACTTAGCCAATGTCAGGGGTGTTTCCATGAGTACTTTGTGAAGAAGATTTAGAAATTAACCCCACTGCATATCACTTGCATTTTGCCAGATATAGTTATCATTAAGGGACTTCTTTTAAATTTAACAGTTTACACCCCACAGTATGGGTTCACTCATTCTCCACGACACACTTGACCTCTGTGTACATATATCCAATTGGTAACTAAAATATGAAATGCTATGGCCAGAGGAGCCTGGCAGGCTACTGTCCCTGGGGTCACAAGAGTCAAACACAACTTAGCAACTAAACCACCACCATCTAAAACACAATTCTTAACTTTCAGCTCCCTCCCTACCCTATCCTTCTATTACCAATCCCCAGACACCCAGCCTGTTTTCTCCTCAATCCTCCCCTACCCCAAGAAAAAATTATTACCACCTACCTAGTTCTCGCACCTCTAAAGAGGGTATTACCCTCTATTCCTTCCTCTGTTTATCTTGCCCTCGTTCTTGTCTATTAGCAAGTGCACTTGATTCTATTTCTAAAGCACAACCTGAATCCATTAACTTTTCGCCATCCCTCTTTGATAACCAACTCAAGACCCACCATCATCCCTGGTCTGGACAACTGCTATAAGTTGGTGATGCTCTTCTACCATTCATTTTCTACACAATAGCCAGAGTGATCCAATGATGTCACTTTTAAATTCAATGATGTCACTCCCTCCTTAAAAGCATCCAAAGGCTTCCAGTGAACTTGCAGAATCCAAAGTTCCCCAATAGCCCGCAAGGACCTTTATGATCTTTCTAAGACACTCTCTGTGACCTCTTGTCCTATTCCAGCTTTACGTCACTCTGCAACACTGTCCATTAATAATTTCTTCTATGAGAAAAAATACTCTGCACTTCAAATATGGTAACCACTAACCATGGCTAGCCATTGAGCTTTTGAAACATGGTTAGTGCCACTGTGGTGGTGGTTTAGTCACTAAGTCATGTCCGACTCTTGCAATCCCATGGACTGTACCCCACCAGACTCCTCTGTCCATAGGATTTTCCAGGCAAGAATATTGGAGTGAGTGGCCATTTCCTTCTCCAGGGGATCTTCCTGACCCAGGGATGGAACCCAGGTCTCCTGCATTTCAGGCAGATTCTTTCTCGACTGAGCTGTGGTTTTTTTGTATTTAATTGTCCACTGAGGAACTGAATTTTTGTATTTAATTTTAATTGCCTCATGTGGCTAGTGGCTTCTGAAGGAGAGTACATCTCTTGCTCCTCAAGCTATCTACCTGTTCTTTGTCATGTCAAATCAGGACCTTGGTATCTACAGATGTTCACAGAACTGGCTCCTTCTGCTCCGTCAGTTCTCACCGCAAATATTGCCTGCTTAGAAAGGCTTTTCCCCAACCATCTTAAAACATCTTGGGACTCCATTTGCACATGCACATTTTTCAGTCACTCTCACACTGACCTGTCTCATTTTATTTGTAGGACTTATCGCTACCCAAAAGGTTCTTGTTCATTTATTTTTTTCTTGTTCATTGTTATTGTTAAAGACAATCTCCATATACTTTTACATATAAATGCTCAAGTGGATAGATGCTTCAAGATCTGCATTGAAGATTTGGTTGCCCAGATTGGACCCATAGGCAAAATCTTGCAAGCAAGTGCTTTCAACAGAAAGTTGCTTTTTCAAAATTGCTCAGTAAATCACTCATTTAGATGAGCAACATGTAATAGCCAATGTTCTGAAAACTTTGTACTGCTTCTCAGATGACATGTCCATCATCTACAGCAGGTTTCTGACAGGCATGGGGAAAAGTCATTTAAATACATGCTTTTGGTTGCAAGTCAGATGAGAAATCCAGAGCCAGGAGTTTTCTGAATATCAATTACTACCTAAAGAGTCATAGCTCACATTGTAACCTAACTACTCCAGTTAACACTTCTTGAGTGGCTGAATTTAAGTTTAAAAATTAAAACAATTTGGAAAAATAGGCCTTAATAACACATTATTCCACATCCAGTTAGGGAAAAATGTAGAAAATTGAGTTTTGGGGATGCAATTACATATAAATGCTCAAGTGGGCAGATGCTTCAAAATCTACATTGAAGATTTGGTTGTTCCAATTAGAAAGTTAAAGTCGCTCAGTCATGTCCGACTCTATACAATCCATGGAATTCTCCAGGCCAGAACACTGGAGTGGGTAGCCTTTCTCTTCTCCAGGGGATCTTCCCAACCCAGGGATCGAACCCAAGTTTCCTGCATTGCACGTAGATTCTTTATCAGCTGCACCACTAAGGGAAACCCAAGAATACTGGAGTGGGTAGCCTATCTCTTCTTCAGCAGCTCTTCCCTACCCAGGAATCAAACCAGGGTCTCTTGCATTGCAGGCGGATTCTTTTTTTTTTTTTTTTTTTGCAGGCGGATTCTTTACCAACTGAGGTTATCAGGGAAGCCCCATTAGACGTCCAGATGAGGCTCATAGGCAAAATCATGCAAGCAATGCTTTTCACAGAAAGTTACTTTTTAAAAAACTGCTTGGTAAATTACTCAACATTTTCCCTCCTGCTCTGTGGAATGTTGCCCCTCTTTTTCATTCCCAAAGGTTTTAAGTAACGTCTTTGGATGTACAATAGTGAACTGGTGTAAAATCCCTAAAGAGTGAAAGCAAGATGTAAGAACAGGTTTCCTCCACAACACTTATTCAGGGAGTCAGACTGTCCACAGCACAAACCACCAGGACAGTTCACTTCAGCTTCTGTGTCCTCTGCCTCCCCAATGTCGGAGAGTTGGCCTTTCTGACATCACATTTTGGGTGTTAAAGGCTGGCTCAACCTTTTCTAAACAAATCATTAAGGAAATCAGAGTGCTTTCAGTACAGGGATTCCCAACCTTGTTCACATGGGAGCACATGCAGAAAACGATAACATTTGTTGTCACGTTGGATTAAAGGAACAAAGCTTTTTGCAGACAAAGACTTCAGGCCTGGATCCTGAGAGATTAAAATCTCAGGCATACCTCTAAACTTTGGCACATTAGCTGGGAATTTATGAGACATCTAGTAATTCATGCACTAATAAAATGTGTAATTCAGTTGTATTCTTTATGAAGGCTGTTAAACACAGGGTAAATCCAAATATCTCAGTAGCTTGTCAACTACGAGAGTCACAAGTTTTAGGATATCTTTCATATCACTTCCCCATAAATTCCCTCAGTTGGTCTGCAACACAAATCCATGATCTTGATCTAGTTGTAAAATTTGGCAATGAGACACACTATGTTTGATTTATAAATAGATGCAATCATGATTAGGCCTAGAATCCAAATCTTTCCTACCATTCACTGATGGGTATCCATTATCCATCAGGTCCACATTTGTTACCCTGGTTGCTCACATTAGTAACTGATCAGTAACATCAGTAACTCTTTGTTCTAGACATGCAAGTGCTACCACACTTTGGAAAGTGAATTAGTATATAAAAATGAAAATATATATTCTGTTAGAGCTTTAGAAATAATGATAAATTGTGTGTGTGTGAAATCAGCATACTTTTCACTCATTGAGTCTTATCTTTTACATATATATCAAAAGGTGATGTTCTATTCAAAGGGGGAAACTTGAGCTTTCATTTACAGAATTCTTTGTACCCTCCATGTCTCAATCTTAGTAGATTACAAGATTATTAAGGAAGAAGGAACTCACAGTGTACAGAGTACCTGAGTTAAGCAAAAGAGTGTGAATACATTTATTGTATATCTTTCTTTTTACAGATAGCAAATATTATGGATAATATGAGTTTTAGAGCTTTAAGACTGCTTATATTATTAAAGAGATTTATTAAAATAGATTGTTTCACTTCTCTGCTTTAGCATCATAGGCAAAACAAATTTAATTGAACCTTTGTTTGCAGATTCAAAATCTTTTGGTGTCTCAGGCCCATTATCATGAATAGTAATTTTCAGTTGTATCTGTGGAAGTAAATGTTGGTAGAAGGAAAGGAGTGAATGTGAACTGCTTTCTGTTCAGTAATAATTATTTAAAAATAACCCTCATTTCAAAATAAAGCAATATGTTGGCAAAAGCCTAAGAATAATACTATTTTATGAAGAATAATGAATTTTGCTTAAAATGTAAAAAGAATGTGTAACAGTATGAAAAAAAAAAAAAAAAACTTCTTCTTGGGGAGAGGCAGAAGGAAGAAAATACAGTGCCTGCCAAGTAAATGACTAATAAATTGTCCAAGACTAAGCTCTGACTTCATGAGCAAATACCTCAGTTCTATAGCTGGTACTGATATGTAGACCATTTTATAAATGGAGGACTTAAGCATGATCTGTGCTTTCCAGTAGAGAATATTTATAGGGAAAAATTTGAGGGTTGCTTGATAGAAAGGAAAATGTAAGTATATGTTATTTCTTTTGATGTTCCAATATCACTGAATTTTAAAGTTAGTTTTTAATTTGCCCTCAGAAGTTATATCCTCTGGAGAAGGAAATGGCAACCCACTCCAGTGTTCTTGCCTGGGAAATCCCATGGGCGGAGGAACCTGGCATAACACAGTCCATGGAGTCTCAAAAGAGTAGGATATGACTTAGCGACTAAACAACGACGACAACATACTAACCCCCGCATTTTTGTTCATGTGATAGTCAAATACCAGGACAAAAATTACATATAGCTCAGAAACATCTGTGGCCTGTAAACTCAATCCTCTTTTATATGAAATATACCAGTGTTTTTAAAAGGTTAACAAAGCGTTTTGAGCTTCCTTATCACTTAGGGGGGAAATTGAAATGCTCAGTCCTTCATTAAGTCGTGCCTGACTCTTTGCACCTCCATGGACTCCTCTATCCATGGCATTCTCCAGGCAGGATTACTGGAGTGGGTTGCTATTTCCTTTTCCAAGGGACCTTCCTGACCCAGGGATTGAACTGGCATCTCCTGCACTG
Source organism: Cervus canadensis (assembly GCF_019320065.1). Classification (NCBI taxonomy): domain Eukaryota; kingdom Metazoa; phylum Chordata; class Mammalia; order Artiodactyla; family Cervidae; genus Cervus; species Cervus canadensis. The sequence continues at coordinate 29,402,031 of NC_057406.1, read as the reverse complement.
GCAGATTCTCTACCACTGAGCCATCAGGGAAAATTATAATCAGCCAAATGTCTAGAATTAGGTGATTGATGGAATGAGAGATAAAGAGAAAGAATAGAGATAATTAACTAATTGAAAATCTTACCTGAATAATCCATCAAGCCACTCTCTTTTCCTTTACAACCTACTTAAGGAGAAAGCATATTTAAAAATAGAATAAAATTATAAAGTAAATCTAAAACTCCATCATAAAAGATTAAATTATGCAATTCTGGAAATATGCTAATATGACATCTATACTGTGCTCTTCAGTTTTTAAAGTAATTTTATATTTATTATCTTAATCAATCTTCACAATGTATGTGTTGTTAGTAAAGCTTATATTATATCATCCCTATTTTACACAAGAGGGAACTGAGACCCAGAAAAACTGAGATTTTCTCCAGTTAATAAAACATCAAAGACAAAGAACTCAGATCTCCAGATTCTTGATCTCAGGGCTTGTTATGAATTAATACTAATAAGGACTTCCCTGGTGGCTCAGATTGTAAAGAATCTGTCTGCAATGCAAGAAATCTGGGTTCGATCCCTGGGATGGGAAGATCCCCTGAAGAGGGAAATGGCTCCCCATTCCAGTATTCTTGCCTAGAGAATTCCACAGACAGAGGAGCCTGGCAGGCTACAGTCCATGGGGTCATAAAGTGTCAGACACAACTGAGTGACTTAACACTTTAACTTTTTTTTCATCCTCTAATGCAATCTAAGAATTTAGAGGTCACCATCTGTCTCTCACCTAATCAAAATTAGAACAAACTGAAAATTTCCAAAGAGGGAATATCCCACTACTTTTTGATTTTTAATTGGGATATAATTCACACACCATAAAATTTACCTATTTAAACTATACAGTTCCGTGGTTTTTAGTGGATTCAAAAAGTTGTACAATCATCACTGCTATCTAATCCCCCAAAGAAATTCTATTCCCATTTATTGCCACTCTTTATTCCCTCCTTCCCCAGCCCCAGCAACTGCTAATTTACTTTCTACCTCTATGGATTTCTATCTATTCTGAATGTTTCATATAAATGAAATCATATAATATGGCATCTTTTTTGTCTGACTTCTTTCACTTAGCATGTTTTCAAGGTTCATCCATTCTGTAGCAAGTGGCAGTACTTATTTTTTATGGCCAAATAATATTCCATTGAATGGACATACCAAATTAGTGTTCTTTAATATTTTGAATACTAGTCCCTTAAACTCTCAGTATTAAAAAAAATAAATAAATGACAACAAGATGCAGGCTTTCCACTCTGTACAATGATTCTTTCATTGTGTATATTAGTTGAAAATAAGGATCACCTGGGTAAAATAAATGTGGATAAATCCCCAGGGAATTATGCTGCGTGAAAGAAGTCAATCCCCAAAAGTTACATAATATGATCTCTCTTATGTAACATTCTTGAAATGAAAAAAACTATCAAAATGGAGAACAGATGAGTGGTTGGCAGAGGTCAGGGAGTGGGCTGAGTGGGAAAGTGTATGCGGCTACAAAAGAGCATTAGAGGGGTCCCTGAGCTGAATCTGCTCTATATCTTAACTGTGTCAAGGCCAATATCCTGCTTGTGAATTTGTCTTATACTTTTTCAAGATGTTACCATTGGGGGAATTGAGTAATGGGTACATAAATCTCTCTAAATTATATCTCACAACTGTAAATGAATATAAGAAAAATATATATGTTGCATTTTCTCTGATACTACTTAAAGGAGAATCACTATTATTTTTTGTGTGCTTAGGTATGTCATTTAAAAAAATCTTACTGGTTTTCTCTGTTTTACTGTTCATGCATTAAAATTCTTTTGATATTTGGTTAAATTTTGAAATAATTGTAATATATCCAATGTGTGCATTCTCAGTTGTGTCCTACTCTTTGCGACCCTATGGATTGTAGCCCACTAGCCCCCTCTGTCTATGGTATTTTCCAGGCAAGAAAATTGGAATGGGTTGCCATTTCCCTCTCCAGGGGATCTTCCCAACCCAGGGATGGAAGCCATGTCTCCTGTGTCTCTAGCATTACAGGTGGATTCTTTACCACTGAGCCGTCCAGGAAGCCCTGGTTATATATAATATAAAGTAAAATAAAACTATAAACTAAAAAAATAGAAAGTATAATAATTTACTATTTTGATAATTATAAAACAGTATGTTCTAAAAAGAAATGCTTACAAGTATTTAGTATTTTTATTCTTTGCTTCCAAGGATAATTAGCATTGTTTGTCATGAAATATACAAAATGGATGGAGCAGATAATAGCATCCTAATTGGATAAATATAGAAATAAGCACAGATGCCTCACTTAAGATACTCCACAATTCAGTCTGGATTCTAGGTCTGGTGATGCCATGATTCAGCAATTAGTATTTTTCATCTTGAAGTCAATGTAGTTGAATAATACCAGAACTTGACTAGTTATTCTACACTCCTTACTGAGCCGGAAAAATCTGCTAGAGGAATGATAGGCTACCCATTTCCGATATTCTTGGGCTTCCCTTGTGGAGTAGCTGGTGAAGAATTCACCTGCAATGTGGGAGACCTGTGTTTGATCCCTGGGTTGGGAAGATCCCCTGGAGAAGGGAAAGACTACCCACTCCAGTATTCTGGCCTGGAGAATTCCATGGACTGTATAGTCCATGGGTTTGCAAAGAGTCGGACATGACTGAGAGACTTTCACTTTCACTTACATTTATAGTATTCTTCTAACTCATAGCTGTATTGTATCTTATAAAATCTATGGCTATTTGTTATACTGCCTGTTAAGTTCTTGCACCCTGCCCCCGCCCACCCTGCAAAGGGCAATCTTATGTATGACTCTGGCATGTCTATTTGCCTTGAAAACAATAATTATGTTGAAAGAATATAGCCAAAGAGTCAAAATTCAGCATTTAAACAATAATCACCTGTAGAAACTGTAGAAAAAGAGTAATCAGTGTCTACAAATTATTATTTACTCTTAAAACTTAAACTCAAATACTAAGAGGAAAATTCTAAAGTCTATTATTTCTCCCACTAATATGGAGTTCAGAAAAGAAGGCACCATCTGGGCTTCTCAATGTAATCAATATCTCACATTCACATACCAAGAGGGAAGTATCATGTTAATTAATCTGAGTTGTTCTCTGCTTGAAACTGTGAGCCTTTTTTTTTTTTTTTCCCAATCCTGCTGGAACCACAAAGCTATGGTAACTTTCCACAGAAATGGCAAATTACCTACAGAGCTTAGGCTCAATAATTTCCTTTAACCAAAATCTAGAAATGGGCATTTTGAGCTCCGTAAGAATAGTAAGTGATTGTAGAAAAAAGTAATGTGGTTCTTCTTCCGTCCCAGAAAAGGCTGACTCTAGATAAACCTAGGAATGTGTAACTTTTCTCTGATAATCACTCTCCTCTCTCTGACCAAATCTTTTACTGATTTTCTTTTTTTGTTTTCTAAGGATCTTGGTCTACTTACTATTAGGAATAAATCGTATGGTCTTGCTATGATTTTTGTAATTATAATGTGAAATTATGGGTGACACATAGCTAAATGAGATCAGGAAAGACTTTCAGATTACTTTAAACAATTATTATCATTTCCTATGCAACTTATTCCACTTCCTCTTCTAAATATCAGTTATTCTGGAGACTGAAGAAAAACCCAGGGAAAAAATCCTCAAAATACAAGTTGTTTCATCACCAGATATAAATCCTATGAGCTTATTAAGAAAAGGGAATTATCTCTCATCTATAAATACATTTATGCCCCAATAAGAAAGTCACTCAAATAGGTGTATTTTGTTTTGCTGCTTCCTGAAAGAAGAGTTCTGGATACAATTCTGAATCAATCCATCTGAATATTTTCCCATAGAAATGTTAATCATCCTCCTGAAATTTCCACGCATATTTTATTTCTAGAATTTACAAAGCCAACATAGCTACCCAACTGGAACCAGGTTGCAGGACACAAGGATCCATCCTTAAACTTATAAAAATGTCCTGGAATTTTTAATGAGCAGAAGTGGTCAGAACCTCAGTCTTACATTGCATCCAATAGATGGTTCTCCTGCGGCACAGGGCTCCGTAACTCATGGCCGGGAGCTGGCTCTGGACCATCTTGGGATGGACGAAGGCCACCTACTGAATCACCGCCACCACATCCTGCAACATCTCCCATCCAAGTCTTCCCTGGGCCCACCCCTGCCGAACTCCCAAGGTCAGAGGAGATCCCAGCTTTAGAGCATTTCATTACAAATTTTAAATTTCCATTCCCTGGTTTTCATATTGCATTTCAAGATCAACATCCTTATTATTAGAAGTATACTTTTTGCTTTAAAATTTTATAACACCTTTTTCCATGGAGACATTCAAAGCAGGCTACTGAACTTCATTACCACACAGGCAGAAATCCTCACAACACCTCTATGAAGGAGGTGTTACATGAGAAAGAGAGAGAGAGGTCACCATTACCTCCTCTCACACAAGCCCAATCCTCAATAATTAATGAATGAAAAGACATCTTGAATCCAGTGGTCACTAGGAGTAATTGGCGTATATTTTCTCAGCTGCCTCTAAATTAAAATGGTAATAATTTAACCAATATATCTGGGCTGAAGGCTAAAATAAGTTTCCTCTTGCACCCAAGCAGTAGGACTAAGTGGGATCTGAACAGATGACTCTCTGTTACCACTTGATTGCGGAAAACTCACACGTTATGCTCAGTAACTGAGGACTTCAAGTCCTGCTCACACTTACAACTAACTGCCTTTCTCATTTCTCACTGAAGAGATCCTGAAAAATTAGGAAGACACAGGTTATATTTGACTTGCTTTATTTCCTTTTCTCTGTCGTCAGATTTACCTTACACAATTTTTTTTGTCTAAATGACAGTATAAAATAAAGGACAAAATAAAAGATGGAATACTTTGAGTGATAAATCAATACAGTCTGGCTATCAAGATAAAATCATGTGATATAATGGATAGTTCATAGTTTAGCACAGCAGTTCTTTGCATCATATCAATTGTCCCTCCAGTGGGTGGGTTTTCCCCCACACTAGCTAATAAGCAATTCTTGGACCCCAACTGGGTGGTCTATTGTTCAACTCAATTGTGACACTATCCATACAGAGACAATATCAGATTCCAAAGTTAAGGGCTCAGTCGTGTAAGATTGCCCTCCCTCCCATAGCCTCCACCCCACAGTCCACTCCGCTACCTCTTCAGAACCAGGCAAAAGTATTACTGTGCTTATGACCAACTGGCTATAGATCAGAGGTTCCAATCCCCTCCTCCTCAGGTTCAGTTTATTTACTTGAGTAGCTCTAGAACTCAGAGAAACAATTTGCTTACTAGATTTTTTGTTGTTTAGTCACTAAGTCATGTCTGACTCTTTTGCAACCCCATGGACTGTATTGCAGCCCATCAGGTCCCTCTGTCCACAGGATTTCCCAAACAAAAAAACAAACAAACAAAAAAAACTGGAGTGGGTTGCCATTTCCTTCTCCAGAGGATTTTTCTAACCCAGGGATCAAACGCACGTCTCCTGTATCTCCTGCGTTGGCAAGTGGATTCTTTACCACTGAGCTACCAGGCAAGCCACTTACTAGATTTCCACTTCATTATGAAAGGAGCAGCTAGATAGAGGCAAAATGCAAGGCATGGATAAAAGTCTCCAAGCTCCCAGCCTCTCACAGAATCAGCACTCTCCCCAAATCTCCATGTGTCCACCCATTTGGAAGCTCTCCAAACCCTCTCCTTCTGGGTTTTTCTGGAGGCAGCATTACATACACATGATCAATTAAATGATTCAACCTCCGAACCCAGTCCCTTTCCTGGAGGTCAAGAGCAGGAAGGAAAGTTTCAGTCTTCTAATCATGTGGTTGATTCTCTTGGCAACCTGCCCCCATTCTTAGGTGGGGCCCAAGAGTCAACCCAATAACATAACAAAAGATACCTTTATAGCTCTCATCACATAAGAAATTCCAAGAGTTTCAGGAACCCTGTGCCAGAAACTGGGGTGAAGTCCAAATATATATTCCTTATTATAAGTCACAATATCGCAGACCCCTTTAGTATCAATGCAGCAGACACTGTCGGCTCCCATCACATACTCCATGGTGGTACATACCAGCGACTTACTTCTGATCTCTAACTGGGGAATTATTCTGGTTGCAGAAAGCCCTATCTCACAGATGTCATGCAAGCCAGAAGATGCAAGCCTGATAGAATGGTAAAATGAACTCATAAGGTGGAGAAAATGGGGAGAGGAGGATGGCTGCGGCACAGCCCTCCATCCTGGGACACAACTGAGGATTCATTAACCTACAACTTTGGTTGCTGTCTAGACACATTGAATGTCTCATGCTAGTAGACCCGCAAGCAATGAAAGGTGTTACTCTACTGCTTATCATGGGAGGAGAGGTTGATGCTATAGAGGACAGAGAGAAATATGACTGGAACTCAAGGGATTCATTGAGGAACCTCTTGGAACTTTCCATCCCTGGGGATAATCTGACAAGATCAAGTCAATTTAAGGCTGAGAATCCTCATGGAGGATTTGTATCATGTCTGTGATACATCAGGCAAGAAACTTAGGCCAGTGGAAGTGCTGCCTGAGAGTGAGGACACTTTAAATGGGTGGTAGAAGAGGGAGATTTATTTTAGAAATTGTATGTATTATGTGTGTATGTGAATAAAGAGAAAGAGTGAGTCTGGCCCTTTGTAGAATCTGTAACAGAGCAGATTAATTTTAAGCAGGGCATAAGTGGGTCTGGGTAGTGCATGGGATGGACTGTAGCAGATATTTTTAGTGTCCTACTCACCAGCACTCCTGTTCCTTGAAAATGCTACAGCTTCATTTTGCAAACAATATACCTTGCATGGTGTCACAAAGAGTTGGACATGGCTGAGTGACTAAGCATACAAACACTCCAATTACCTGAAGAAATGCAGTCATCAAAAGCATCTTATTGAGACCAGCCATCAAAGAGAGTTGAAATTTGGAACGAATAAATGTTCTGTTTTGAATTGAAAGAGAAAGAAATATTATCCATTGGTAAATTTTTGGCATCCACACTTCCCAGCAGTCCTGTGTGTAGAATGGGTGAGTGTGAAGATCAGTGCAGTTACTACAGGAGGTGCAGCTTGCTTACACAATCATTTTGTACATGCTTTTGTGACTTGGCCAGAGAAGAAAGAACTTGCTAACAATGAAAGTCATTTGAAAATGAAAAGATCAACAACTTTGAGCGTTGGTGATGTTTCTTCACCAAGGGAGTTTTAGCCAAGGACAGACAATCATTTAGTAAGATTTGCCAGAGTCAACCATCAAGCACAGGAAAGGTGGAGACTAGGGGTGAAGTTTGTAGTCAAATGCAACCAAGAGAGAAGCATCCAGTAGATGAAAGAAAGAAGGTTAAAATAAAAGTGAAGGGACCATTCATGTTGATCAAAGCTGAATTAAATGGACATAGAGCCCTATCACCCAAAATAAAGTCTAAGGAAGCTCCTAATCTCCATATAATAATGGAAAGGAAAGCAAAACACTGCTTACGCAGATCTGGTATTTCTTTTACTGTAAAGGTGCACTTCTCATCTTGTTCATAAGAAGACCAATGTTGCAGACTGGCTGTGACCTTGTGGTCCTCTGTATGTTTCTAAACCTCTCTCTGACCCATTGGACTCTTTAATGTCTACTGAGCCCATTCTCCAAATGATGTGTTTTGTCTCCTTTCCCATTGCAGTGCTCCCTTCAATAAAATATCTTAGATCGTGACCTTCATTATTTTTTTATTTTTTATTTTTTTGGTTGCAGCATGCAGGATCTTAGTTCCCCAACCAGGGGTGCACCCTACAAGTAGAAGCATGGAATCTTAACCACTGGATCACTATGGAAGTCCCTTTTATAAAATTTTCTATTTTTTTAAAACTTTTTAAATTAAAAAGAATTTTTTTTAACTAACCCTCTTATTTAATTTTCTGCACTTTATTTGCTTTATTCCTCCCTGGCACAGCATTTTTGGGTACCATCTTAGTCACTTTGAGCTGCTATTACAAAAACAACATAGACTGGATGACTTACACAGCATTTATTTCTTACAGTTCTGGAGGCTGGAAGACCAAGATCAAGGTACCAGTTGATTCAGTATCTGGTGAGAGGCCACTCTCTGGTTGCAGATGGCCAACTCTTTGCTGTGTCCTCACAAAGGACCGAAGAAAGCTCTCCAGACTCTCTCTGTGGTCCTATTAATGAACATTCGACCCTCATGACATAAATCATTAGGTCTCACCTCTTGATACTATCACCTTGGAGTTAGGATTTGAACCTATGAATTTTTGTTGTTGTTCAATTGCTAGGTCATGTCTATTCTTTGTTACCCCATGGACTGCTGCACACCAGTCTTCCCTTTCCATCACTATCTCCCCGAGTTTGCTCAAATCGTGTCCACTGAGTCAGTGATGCCATCCAACCATCTCATCCTCTGTTGCGCCTTCTCTCTTGCCCTCAATCTTTCCCAATATGAGGGTCTTTTATGAATTTTTGGGGGGAACACAAATATTTAGTCCATAATACACACCAAAAATCAACCAAGAGGTCACCATGGTGCGGCCTTAGGACTCTTTTACTCTCAAAGCCAATTCACCTTTTCCGATCCCAGAAAGACTGATTCAGGTAACTATTGAAAATGTATTTTCTAAATAAAAGATTTTATTTCTATAAGTTCTCAGAGTCACATAGGAAGGGCTTCCATTTACTATAGATTTGGTCATTTCTAGCTACATTTTAGAGAGTTGGCTAGGATTATACTTTTAAAACTCATCATTTTGCTCATGAGAATGGCCATGGCAGAATACATCACGTTATCAATTTTTTTTAAGCATTTAGGCAAAAATGGTGACCTCTTTACCTCTCAGGCACTGTGGAAGATTTTAAAGAAGTTCATACTTGATAGAATTGTTTTTGAACTTGGGTTGGGACACATTGGGAATTACAGAATAAAGAAAGCAGCAAAATAACACATCACACAAATTGTCTTCTGGAAAAGTCTTTAGGAAACATATACCAGATTCTTTGGGAAAAGGAGGCTGTCAGAGACTAAATCCATAAATCAAATAGAAAAGAAAAAAATGTGCTACTGTGGGAAGAAAAGGACCAAGTCTGTAGGGCTTAATCTTATCGTGGGAAGGTATTTCTCTTTACTTTACCACAAATACCATGGAAAGGAAGTAAAATTGAGACTACGTTGTAACATGAGTGATGTCAGAAGGGGAAATTCATCATTAGATGTGAACCAAGAGACACATGACAAGCACAGGGGATAAAGGAGGAAGATGGGAAGAAGTGCCAAGAGTTGTGACTCTAACATGATAGTTTCTATAAAATAAAATTTTATCATAATTTTGTCCCATATTCTTTAATTATAACATCCTATCTATGCCCCCAGACTGATATGTCCTGGAAAAATCAGGTTATAAATATAAATTTTAGAAGTTATCCTTTGCCCATTTTTAACTGTCATGTTAACTATCAATGAATCATCATGTCTTTACATCCTGCCCCCCATCTTAGTACCTCCTTCTAAAGAAAGAAATTGTATAAAATGTTACAGTAGCTCAACAAAAACCACAGGCAAACATCTAAACACATACACTGTAAACACTTCAAAGAAGAAAGCTTAAAATTTAGCATAAAATTTCAGTTCTAGGAGTCATCCTTTTACTTGGAAAAATGACATGGTTTAAAATAGATAAATATTTCCCATAAGAATCAACAAAAATACCTCAGTTATATTAAGAGACATTCAGCAAAAGAACAACAATGGTAGATTCAGTCAGTTTGTTGTGTGCTGTGCTTAGTCGCTCAGTCGTGTCTGACTCTTTAAAACCCCATGGCCTGTAGCCCACCAGGCTCCTGTGTCCATGGATTCTCTAGGCAAGAATACTGGAGTGTGCTGCCATGCCCTCCTTCAGGGGATCTTCCCAACCCAGGGATCCAGCCCAGGTGTCCCACATTGCAGGCAATTTCTTTACCATCTGAGCCACCCTATATATCTGTGCTAAAGAACTGTGGATTATAAAAGAGGGATTACTCTCAAAATAACCTGAAGATTGCAAACCGGTTGGAAAGGGAGCATTCTATGATGATTCAATCCTCAGCACCAATTCCCACTACAGCTTTCTTTTGCATCTTATTTCTCTGATCCCAAATCAAGCCTTCTTAGGAAAGATCTTTTAAATATTCCAGAAGAAATGAACAATTCTTCACCTGAATGTTTATTTCTCTCTTCCTGGACTGTGGCCTGAATTTGGTTTGGGAAAGAGGCACAGTTCAGATTTTTCCACAGGCCTTCTTGACCTACACAAGTCAGTTTGCTATAAACCAAACCCTTGCAGCTCTCCTATCCTGGCAGAGCTAGGAAAGCCATAAATATTTTTGGCAAAGCAGACCCTAAAATAAGACAAGGTTTTTTATTTCGAGATCACATAACATTGGTCAAAGTGGCATAGTGAGGCAAACAGTTAAAACATATTTTTAAAGCAAATATGCGGTGATATAGAAATAGTTCTCACACTAATCCATGTCAACGATCACTTGAAAGTTTCAAATGCTAGGCTGTATAAGATACGTTGTTTCAGGTGGGGATTATAAATGGCACTAGATTCTGTTGGATAGAAGGAAAAGGTGCTGACATGCCCTGAGCCACTCAGAAACCCAGCTCCCACCTTGTCAGGCTTGAAGTCCTAAAGGTTTAAGAACAGCCTTTAACCAGTGGTTTCCAAACTTTAGTGCATTTCAGGATCAACTGGAAGACCTGGCTGGGTCTTAGTCCTAGATTCTGATTCATTAGGTCAAAAGGTGAGTTCCCAAATTCCTTTTTCTAGCAAATTCCCTAGTCGTACTGATTCTTCCAGCTCCTGGAACACTCTCTGAGAAATCTTGCATTAGACTGACTGGGATACCACAGGAACCCTTTAAAGGAAAAGGAACCTTAATCCCATCAATACTGCAATTTTCCGTCCTGGTTACTTGTGCTAAATCTACTCCAATCTTATAGCAGTCCCTTCCTTGGTGAATAGCTGATATTCAGTTTGTTCATGGGTAATGATGTGTGTCACCCAAGTTCAGAATTTAAAAGGTAATTGGGAGAAGTCAGAGAAAAGAGTAAATCACAGACCCAAAACTCATACTTACTGTTTTCTCTCCCCATGGGGCTTTATTACCACCCCAAAATCTACTGAATTGGACGAAACCACAACTAATCACTAGCTTGCATTGATGAGATTTGGTTCTAGCTGACATTCTCTTTTCTCAGAGTGATCCCATTTTCTTAGCTAGTCCACAGGATTTACTATAAATGTAGGACTAAGAAATGCTAGAATGTATTTTTTTTAAATGTCTTATTATTTCACCTAAGAAATAAGGCAACATAAAATATGAAAAAATAAGTTCTTGATTTACTTGGGCAGTGAGTACTCTGGTAGGTTGGATTGTTTTTTCCGAAGTCCTCCCTACCCTTTCCTGTGAGAGGCTTACATATTCCAGCCCTTTGCCTTGTGTTTGCCCTCCTCGGTGAGACCAGCTCACTTTCTACCAGACTGATACTTGCCTTGGTCATGTGACTTGCTTTGGCCAACAGAACACAAGTTGAAGGGATCTACACAAGGCCATGGGTTCTATCAGTATTCTCCCCTCTATCATTAAGCTGACATTTACTGAGCAGGGATTGCTCTTGCATGTGTGTGTACTAAGTCTCTTCAGTCATATCTGACTTGCTGACCCTATGGACTGTAGCCCACCACACTTCTCTGTCCATGGGCTCCTCCAGGCAAGAACACTGGAGTGGATTGCCTTGCTCTCCTGCAGGGGATCTTCCTGACCCAGGGAAGATCTGCTGCTCTTCCAGCCTGTTTTTAAATGAAGATGATGTAGAGCAGAGTCCCAGCCGACATATATCACAAGTGAGAAATAAACTTCTATTTTTCCAAGACTGAGATTTGGACTTTGACAGAGCATGTAACTTAGCAAAAGTGCAACATGAATATATATAATACGTAAAACAAGAGGGAAACTTTAATGACCCCTTTATTGAGAAAATGGTCATGGAAAATATGGAAAGGGTGGATGGAATTTACATAGTCTCACTTACAATTGATAAACCTGAAATATACAGAGGTCAAATGATTTGCCTAAGGGTACACGCATAAGTAAATGGACTACTATTACTTTCAAGAAAATGGAAGAGAAATAACAAAAAGTGAGGGCCATTTTTGAAGCAAAGGGCTCATTTGTACAGTCCAGTGAAGTCCAACAGACAGATATCAGAGTTCTATATTCTAACATAGAGTTCTAAAATCAATTTCTCTTAGAAACTGGCTGCCTCAAATTTAAAATATAGTTAGCTTAACCAGCTGGAATTTTCATTATATGACAAGTGTGGGAGACAACACATAGGTCTCCAGTGAGGTCCCCAGCAACCAATGCCCAGACCACTTTATAGATGTACAATCAATGTGAAGCTGAATACAACAGGTTGTGCCAGAAAATATTTGAATTATATAGCAAACTTTCTTTGCTCTAATTCTTTGCCCACCAAAAAAAAAAAAAAAAAAAGTCTGATATTTCTATTGATCTCCACTTTTAACTTGCTCAGGGGGAAAAATTATGCTGGTCAGGCTGAAGTGAGTATTTAAGTATTTTTTAAATTTTTTATTTAAATTTATTTTTAATTGGAGGATCATTGCTTTACAATGTCGTGTTGGTTTCGGCCATACATCAACATGAATCAGCCATAGATAAACTTATGCCTCCTCCCTCTTTGACCTCCCTCCCACCTCCCACCCCATCCCACCCCTTGAAATGAATATTTAGCTCAGTTATGTTTTTCATTGCATAATGGAATCTCCTTTTTATGCCTAGACTCTTTCTCACTTTCTAATAATAATAATACATAGCATTTCCTTTGAAAAATAATGAATCCGTCCCCTTAGGCTCATCTTCTGTCTCAGGACCAGCTAACATGAATCAGCACTTGTTAGCTGATGATTCCCTGGCCTGGTGACTGGTTCATGGACGGGTACGTGGCTCTGTGGGGGCCGTGATAACAAGATCCAGGGTAGCTGGGGAAGAGAGACGCTCCCCGCTTCCACACGGGATGTGAAGTCTGGAGCTACACTGCTCAGTTTTTAATCAAGAATAGTGAGCATGTCTGGTAGACGTAGAGAAGGGACTTGTGGACACAGTAGGAGAAGGAGAGGGTAGGACAAATTGAGGAAACAGGACTGACTTACATACACTATTGTATGTAAAACAGACAGCTAGTGGGAAGCTGCTGGGCAACCCGGGGAGCCCAGCCTGGCGCACTGTGACAACCTAGATGGGTTAGATGGGGTGGGTTGGGCTGGGAAGGAGGCTCAAGGGGGAGGGGATATATGTATGTGTGTGTGTGTGTGTTAGTCATCAGCCGTGTCCAACTCTTTGCGACCCCATGGACTGTAACCCGCAAAGCTCCTCTTGTCCATGAAATTCTCCAGGCAAGAACACTGGAGTGGGTTGCCATTTCCTTCTCCAGGGGATCTTCCTGACCCAGGGATCAAACCCAGGTCAATCAGACCACTGCAGGCAGACTCCTTACCATCTGAGCTACAAGGGAAGCCCATACATATACATAAATACACACACATACACACAGTTATGGCTGATTTATGTTGTTGTATGGCAGAAACCAATACAATATTGTAAAACAATTATCCTCTAATTAAAAAAAAAAAGAATAGTGATATGCCTGCAAATGAATCCAACACATGGAGGGAGATCAATCGAAGACAGAGAACCAGGTTAACTATGAGATTGCTTGAGCTTCAACATCAAGTCACCCAAACCTCAAATCTCCAAAATTTTGTGGTTATTTAAACTGATAAAGTCCTTTCGTGCTCAGCTTGACATTGGGATTTTTGTCACTCAAGCTCCAGAGTTTGAAGTTATAACACACTATGTTAACAAAGTTGGCATTTTTCAGCCTCTTATGAGTTTGGAAAATGCAAGTCAGCCTCTCTCACATTCAGAGACTCTGGGTGACTGACAAGCTTATTTTGGCTGGGATGTCAAACTCTGAGCCTAGGTAAACTGACCAAGGTAAATGTCACCTCTGAGGCTTACTAACAGCCCACTGTTTTTCTCTTTTAATTCAAGGTTATCAGGCATCCAATCTTATCTTGCTTTTGTCTTTGCACTGTGTACAGAGTACTGGGGAGATTTATCCTGGTTTATTTTAAAGATAAACTCAAAAGAAGAAATCCTTATATTCACGATATTTGGGGTTAAACTAACAGGTACATTATGAACAGCCACATTTGCCCAGTTTTGTATTAGCTCATTGTATCCTGATAAGAATAACTTTTCTTATAGAATTCTCCAATAAAGGATGCTACCCTGGTATGTCCAACATTGGGGCCAGAATCATGCTTGCAAGCTACTGGGTTCAGATTCTATCATGAACGATATCTAGGTTTCTTTATCCTAAGGTTCTATGAAGAAAAATATAAGGGTGACATTTAGATTTTACTAACATTTAAAGATAAGTATATGTAACAAAATAGCAATAATATTGAGTCTGGAAATTCTTTTCTAATCCTGTATTATTAGCTCAGTGAAACTAGTAAAGTGTCTCTATTGAGGTCCAGCAGAGAGGAATTTTCATCTGTTGTCAATTTGCCATTCACATCCTTTTTACAACCTGGCTCTGTGATACTAGGGGCTTCCCAGGTGGTTCAGTGGTTAAAAAACAAACAAAAAATAGTTGCCTGTAATACAGGAGACACGAGTTTGATCCTTGGGTGGAGAAGATCTCCGGGAGAAGAAAATGGCAACCCCCTCCAGTATTCTTGTCAGAAAAGCCCACGGACAGATGAGCCTGGCAGGCTACAGTCCATGGGGTCACAGAGGTGGACAAGACTTAGTGGCTAAACAACAACTGCTGTACTGAGATAATCACTTCTTTGTATCAAATTCCTTATTGCTTGCAGTAGAAAACTCTTTGTTCCTATCTTTGATTGCTTTTCAGATTTTAATGCAGAGTCTTCTTAAACCTTATATACTTGTTGGTGAAAGCAGTTTCGCTCCTCCCGGTCAGCTAACTGGTTACTGCAAGTGTTTATTATACCGGGACTGGCTTCTGTCTCTCTTTGAGCAGCCCGGCAGCTTTCTGTCTTCTCTGAGGGCTCTCTGCCACCTCTGTGTTCTGCCAGCGCTGCAGCCATCGCGGGCACAGGGTGTATATGCTACTGCTTTTGGCTGGGAGAATAAATTCCAGCTTAGGTCCAAGCTGAAAATGAATCCCCCACTCGGCAAAAACACAGGCTTTAGGATACTTCCTGTGTACCCCGTTAAAAACCCCTTTGGCTGCAGCAGCCTGGAGTTTCACCGTGGGACCATTTCATGCTTACTAGCAGGTTCTGCACTAGGCAGAACCGTGGGAAAAACAAAGGCAGCCGGCCTTGCTCCCGGCGTGGAGACGTGCAAACTCCAGCCTGGGAGGCAAGGTTTGTTATGTACACAGAAACACACAGGTGTATGAGTGCACATGTACATGCACACATCTTGAAATGAATACAGCACAGCATACAAGATTATGGAGGTGATCGCCAGTCGGTGAGAAGAAATCAAGGTAATTTTAATCAGTTGGAAAGACTTCATGGATAAAGCCAAACTTGAGCTGTGCTTTGGGCGCCAAGGAGGGCTTAAATCGTTATGTGAAGCCTGGACCGGCCAAAGGCTGGACTCTAAAAGTTGAGAAGTACAAACAATCTAGTTAAAACACCTGGCTCCACAATGGCTTGTCATGATGTGGGCCACATGTGTATAACACCAAATTCTTCCCCTTGAAATGGCTTATTTTGGCCCTGTAAAATTCCAACCTATATATTTCGGGCTTTCATTTGGCAGTGAATACTTTTAAAAGTTTCTAAGGTCATGTTTGCTGAAATCTGACAGAGCAGATTTTAAACCTGATTGTCCTAGTGTGAAAAATCACTAAAGCTCTTTAAAAGTTTCAAAATCAGCATTTAAGCAATTCTATCAGTTTTCTAAGTGAATCCATACGGGTGCAGTTTTTGGGGTTTATCTATCTGTTGGTAAGATGCCTTTATTATAAACCCAGACATTCTGCAAATAATTCTCTAATGCATTTTAAATAAATAAAATCCAAATTTTGGCTTTAAGCACCAATAAAATCAGGAATGCTTCAAAGCAAGAAATTCAAAGTTGAACTCAATGTGTCCATGAGAAAACTCCACTATTCAAAGGCATTTGAAAATGATCCTGGAAAGGTGTAATATTCCTATGCCAAGTCCATTTGATTACTTTAGATCATATTAGAAATAAAACATCCAAGCCATTTGCCGTTGATTTTTCAGAATGTGTTCATGCACTTTATTTGTTCCTTGAACTTATTTATAAATATTTTCTGCATCGTCCTAGGTCACCTTTAAAAGTAAGACTATCTCAAGAGTTTGTTTTATAGAGAAGTGCAGTGAAACAGGCATGATTTAAACAATTTACTTAAAAAGAAGTATTCTACTTGTAAAGTCTAAAAACAGTACTTTAAGATTTTAACACAACAGCCTGATTTTACTTGGTCTAATGTCTTGAAAAAAACAGCATGGCGAGAAGGGTTAAAGGTGAACTTGCTACTCACTGATTCTAGAAATGACTAATTCACTGTACCGAAGGGAATCTCCCACAAGTCTATAGTGTAAGTTTATTTTACTGATTTAGTGCTGATTTCAGCATCAGCCTCCTGCTTCTTTCTCACGGATGCAGTAATGTAAATGAGTCAGGAAAGGATGCTTCCTATGAGAACTATTTTTTTCTCAGTAAGAAGGAAAGCCAAGGAAAGCCTTATGCTTTTCTTCTAAAGTTCACAAGGCTTTTAACTAAGATCCTCTTGCTGATTAAGTTCCTTTTCATTGACTCTAATTTAAGACACTTGTTTTTTTTTAAAACATATTTTCCAGAAAACATCTGGTATATTACAGCCTGTATATACTGCTGCTGCTACTGCTAAGTCGCTTCAGTCGTGTCCGACTCTGTGCAACCCCACAGACGGCAGCCCACCAGGCTCCCCCGTCCCTGGGATTCTCCAGGCAGGAATCTAGAGTTAGAAACAAGGTAAGGCAAATTTAACTTTCTTTTTTGTCCTTTCATGGTTATAGCATCACTCTTATGTACAAAGAGAATGTCTAAGAATATTATCTGCATAATTAGAGATTATTTTTAGCAAACTGAAGTAGTGTTCTAGGGTACTGATTAGCATTCAAACATAAAAACTTTTCAATGTTTTATCATCATAGGTCATTAAAATATGACATTTGAAAACAGATGGAGCAAAATATTTGTGTAATTAGCATGCAAACATAAAAACCTTTCAATGTTTTATCATCATAGGTCATTATAATATGACATTTGAAAACAGATGGAGAAAAATATTTGTGTAAAACATTAGGTTTATAATGCTGGGCCTATCATTCTTGGTAAGTATAATCAATTGTGCAATAGACCTTTTAAAGATATCTTGCGTGCTAAGTCACTTCAGTCATTTCTGACTCTTTTCAACCCCGTGGACTGTAACCCGCCAGGCTCCTCTGTCCATGGCATTCTCCAGGCAAGAATACTGGAGTGGGTTGCCATTTCCTCCTCCAGAGAGATATTTTAGGGGTACAGAAAGCTAAACCAGTCAAGTTAATTGATGACCCATAATTTGTAAAATTTCTTTTATTTAATTGAGATGTAACTGACATACAACATTTTATAAGCTTCAGGTATACAACTTAATGATTTAAGGTTTGTGTATACTGTGTAATGATCACATAAGTCTAGTTAACATCCATCACCACACATAGTCTCTTTTTCTTATGATAAATACTTTTAAATTTACTGTCAGCAACTTTCAAATATATAATGAAGTATTATCAACTGTAGTCACCATATTCTACATTATATCCCCAGGACTTATTTACCTTATAACTGGAAATTTATATGTTCTGATGTTCTGACTGCTTTGACCCATTCTGCCTATCCTGCCACACCTGATCTATGATAACCACCAGTCTGTTCTCCGTATCTATGAATTCAGTTATTTGTTTTAGTTTTTGCATTTTTAAAAACTTTTTATTTTGCATTGTGATGTAGCCAATTATTGTGATCGTTTTTGTTTGTTTGTTTGAGGCTTTCCTTCATTTAGAGAAAGCTCAAAGAAATCATTGTTGTATTTCTGTTACTAAGCATATGAATTCAGTATTCTCCCCTTATGAAAAAAGTAAATATGAAGTCCTTGAAGTTGAGACAATTGTTCAAATATAACATCTTTTAGGTATGAGCAAAAAACTCCTCTTGAAACAGTAATGCCTTTTCCACTACTATACCCTTCATTTTTAGGACACTTAAATTTTCTTAACCAAGCTTCTTATGACCTTATCTAAGATTGAGTCTGTATACTAAGGAACCACTTGAGTACTATTACAACAAAGGACCAATTTAAGACTATTTTTTAAATGTACAAGTATAACTCATAGAAATATTAAATAAAAACAAGTCAAATATATTATTTAACTTAATATTTAGTGAGGGAACCAGTAAGATGTTATAATTAAGTCAAAGTGAAAATTGCTCAGTCATGTCTGACTCTTTGTGAACCCATGGACTATACAGTCCATGGAATACTCCAGGCCAGAATACTGGAGTGGGTAACTTTCCCTTCTTCAGGGGGTCATTCCAACCCAGGGATTGAACCCAGGTCTCCCGCATTGCAGGCAGATTCTTCACCAACTGAGCCACAAGGGAAGCCCAAGAATGCTGGAGAGGGTAGCCTATCCCTTCTACAGCAGATCTTCCCCACCCAGGAATCAAACTGGGGTCTCCTGCATTGCAGGTGAATTCTTTACTAACTGAGCTATCAGGAGGTAACTAAGTCAAAGGAGAATTTAAAGAACCATCCTATATATAGGCAAAAAGGAATGCTAAAATCAAATTACAAATAGATGCAAAAGTAACCTATCCATAGGGCAACAATCAGTTGCATTCCACCAGACACATTCCACTTGCATTTCTATGGATAAGAATCACTTGCACTATTAGCAGTATTATAGAATTTAGAGTTATGAAATAGTTCAAAGACAATAAAATATGGAGGTAACCAAGAAACATAAGCTAAATAGATACCCATATTATAGGCAGAGTTCTAATATGGCCCTCATAATTGCTGCCTCTGAGTTTTTCCTATGATTGTGCTATGTTACCTGGCAATAGAGTTTTTGCAGATGTAATTAAAGATATTAATAAGTTGACTTTAGGATAGGAAGATTATCTAGATGGGCCTAGCTAATTACATGAACCCTTTAGCAGAAGTGTTTCTCTAGCCGGTAGCAAAAGGGGAAGTCAGAGATTTGACATATAAGGAGGATTTGACAAGCCATTGCTGACCTGAAGATGGTTTGTGGCCATGTGGAAATGATTTGAGTGTGACCTCCAGTTGCAGCAAGTGATCTCCAGCCAATAGTCAGAAATAAAATAGGAAACTGAACCATGCAACTGTAAGAAACTATATTCTATCAATAACACAAATAAGCTAGGAATAAAATATTTCTCCAGAGCTTTCAGATGAATACTTATCCTACTTGACAAATGATTTTAGCCTTTGATACCCTAAGCTGAGAACCTAGTCACATTGTGCTGGACTTCAGATCTACAGAATTGAGATGATAAATAAATGTTCTCTTAAGCTGTTAAGTTTGTGGTAATTTATTAAGTAGCCATAGAAAACTAGTACACATGAATCATCTTTGTCTGTTACACAGATACTTACCACAGCAGTAATAAGTATTGTTTAAGTCTATAAAAAGAAAATAACTATCCATGCCTTGAAAATTTTTACCTTGAAGTTTGTATTATTAATAAATTTTTCTATCAAAAGCTTTAAAAATTTGGAGATATAAAGTTATACTTGAGAGAGAAGTTGAAAATGGACAAGTTTCTCATTTAATCACATGTACTGTATACATAGGGCTTCCCAGGTGGCTCAGTGGTAAAGAATCCACCTGGCAATGCAGGAGACAGGGGTTTTTGATCCCTGGGTCAGGAAGATACCCTGGAGTAGGAAACGGCAACCCACTCCTGTATTCTTGCCTGGGAAATTTCATGGATAAAGGAGCTTGGCAGGCTATAGTCCACGGGGTCGCAAAAAAGTCAGACAAGACTTAGCGACTAAACAACAAACAAAAACTGTTTATGGAATCCACAAAGCAAGCCATGCCCAGATTCCACATTCCTCTTTACTCTCTGGCCATGATTTAAAATTTAATAAGCACTGTCTTTGAGAGTAGCTGCTTTTCTAAACACTACACTGCATTAATAAATACTTTCTTTCTAAAAGAAAAGCACTTGTGAACATATTGACTGCCGTCCTCTCCTGGGGAGAAGGCAGCTTACTTTCTATCACCTGCAGAGGCATTGGAACGAAAGCATAATCATTTGTATTGAGATTCTGAATCATATGTGCCAGGTTTCAGGGCTTTCACCATGGATTGGCTGGCCTTTGGGAGCAGGAAAACAGAAGAGGAAATGTCCATGTTTGAGCTGGCATGTACTGTACAATTTTATCCAGCACTGACAAGTCCCTGCTGTTGGAAACCTGTAGAAGTTGTGCAGTTTGTAACTACTGGCCAAATAATCGTGCTGTATACATGAAAGAATAGAGAAAAGATGAAAAATTTACAAAAACACATATACACCTTCTTAGAAATCAAGGTGTCTCATTCTGATTTGACTCCTGAAGCTGTCACATAATATATGTTTTCAAAAATCAGGTGGATATTTAAGTTCATTTTTAAATGTCTATTGTGTGTGTGTTTGAGAGAGAGAGAGCTCAGTTGTGCCTGATTCTTTGCAACCCCATGGACTCTAGCCTGCCAGGCTCCTCTGTCCATGGAATTCTCCAGGCAAGAATACTGGAATGGGTTGTCATTTCTTTCTCCAGGGATCTTCCCAATCCAGGGATTGAACCCACCTGTCTGAGGTCTCCTGTATTGACAGGTGGATTCTTTATCACAAGTGCCACCAAATCTCTGTTATCATATTGCAATATGTCAAGGCCATCTTGCAGCATATTTGAAAGAGTATTACGTGTTTATTTTTCTTTCAAACAGAATTTTAAATAAAGGCATAATTCATTTTAATAACTGATTAAAGTTTCTCTCAGGTCTTTTATATTTCTTATTTATTAAGGTCTGGAAACATTACTTTCAACTTCCTCCATGAATATAAAGCAAGGTGCATGAGATGGAAATAATTATCGGTAATTAGTTGGTGCTTCAACACAGCAGTTTTAGGCTTTTGAAACAAAATTAATCTAGAAAATTGCTCTACTTTTTAAATGGCATGTTTTTAAATGTCATGCATGCACTGTGGTTGGAGAAGGAAATGGCAACCCACTCCAGTGTTCTTGCCTGGAGAATCCCAGGGACAGAGGAGCCTGGTGGGCTGCCATCTATGGGGTCACACAGAGTTGGACATGACTGAAGCGACTTAGCAGCAGCAGCAGCAGCAGTATGATTGACGTATGGAAACATGCCCAGTTACAGACACTGTACACACAGATGCTCCTCACTTTGTGCAGCAACTGAGCTCAAGAAAAGCTATGTATATAAATCACACCTTTTTAAAATTAATTATTTAGAAACTCCTTGGGGGTTTCTACTTCAAGAACCCTTGTATTGATTCATTTTATAACAAAAAATAATCTTGCCCAGAAATTATCCCTTTTGAAAGTACTGTGTCTGACATAAGTCTTATATCAGTAGAGAGAGGCAAAATCAAATTTAAGAACTAGGACTTTGAAAGCAGAAAGAAGTTTTAGCTATTTTTTTTAAAGTAGTGTTTAGAAAAAAATATACTCAATAAATGTTAGCAGTGTAATTATTTTTTCTCTTTTCTCAAAGATATTTTTTTCTTAACTGACTGAAGGAAATATATATGTGTATATTTGTCTCTCTCTCTCTATATATATATGTATGTATACATGTATCTATATATGTATACATATATGTATATGTATACCTATATTTATATATATATATATGTATATATTAAACTGACAACAGAGGATGAGATGATTGGATGGCATCACCAACTCAATGGACATGAGTTTGAGCAAGTTCTGGGAGATGGTGAAGAACAGGGAAGCCTGTGACCATGGGGTCACAAACAGTCAGACACGACTGAGTGACTGAACAGCAATGAATAACAACAACTGTTCTATCCTTCCATTCAATAATGTCTAACTTAAAATTTGGAATTCTTAGCAGAACACTCAAGTTCTCACCAGTTGTGATTATGCTGAGTTGAAAGATAAGTGAGGAAGAGGGTATAGTGTGTTTATCCAGCTCTAACCAGAGAGGTAAAGCAGAAAATTTTCTACATTGTTCATGTGATGAAAACCAGAATTAATTATATGTTTTTTTGAAAAACATATGCAATACATATTTGTATACTCAACTATTATTTTTACATTTTAGAAATTTGCTTTGCCTAAAAATAAAAAATATTTGGCCCAGATGTGTATACTAGTTACCTATTGCTACCTCAGATATGCAGATGATACCACTCTAGTGGCAGAAAGTGAAGAGGAACTAAAGAGCCTCTTGTTATGGGTGAAAGAAGAGATGGAAAAAGTTAGCTTTAAACTCAACATTCAAAAAGCTAAGATCATGACATCTGGCCCCATAACTTCATGGCAAACAGATGGGGAAAGAGTGGAAGCAACGACAGATTTTATTTTCTTGGGCTCCAAAATCACTGCAGACAGTGAATGCAGCCATGAAATTAAAAGACACTTACTCCTTGGAAGAAAAGCTATGACAAACCTAGACAACATATTAAAAAGTAGAGACATTACTTTGCCAACAAAGGTCTATATAGTCAAAGCTATGGTTTTTCCAGTAGTCATGTATGGATGTGAGTTGGACCATGAAGAAGGCTGAGCACCGAAGACTTGATGCTTTTGAATTGTGATGCTAGAGAAGAGTCCTGAGAGTCCCTTGGACAGCAAGAGGATAAAATGAGTCAATCCTAAAGGAAGTCAACCCTGAATATTTACTGGAAGGACTGATGCTGAAGTTGTAGCTCCAATACTTTGGCCACCTGATCTGAAGAGCCAATTCATTGGAAAAGACCCTGATGCTAGGAAAGGTTGAGGGCGGGAGGAGAAGGGGGAAACAAAGGATGAGATGGTTGGATGGCATCGCCAATTCAATGGACAAGAATTTGAGCAAACTCTGGGAAATGGTGAAGTACAGGGAAGCCTGGTATGCTCCAGTCCATGGGGTGGCATAGAGTCAGACACGATTTACCAACTGAACAATAACAACAATTGCTGCTCTAACACATTACCACCAATTCAGTGGCATAAAGCAGCACAAATGTATTATCTTACAGTTCTGGAGGTCAGAACTCCAAAACCATTTTCATGGGGTTAAAGTCAAGATGTCAGTAGACTGGTTCCCTCTGAAGTCTCTAGAAGAGAATCTCTTTCTACTCTTCTCCAGCTGCTAAAGGCTGCCTGCTTCCCTTGGGTAATGGCCTCCTCCTAACAAGCACTTCTTTCCAACCTTAACTTCTTCCATCACCACATCTCCTTCTCGTCACTGACCATTCTTATAATGACCCTTGTGATTACAATGGGCCCCCCTGTATAATCCAGAACAATCTTCCCTTTTCAAGGTTCTTAATCACATCTGCAAAGTTCTTTTTGCCACATAAGGCAATATATTAAATATTAACAGTTCTGAGAATTAAGACCTGGGCATCTTTTCGAGGGGGTTATTATTTTGTCTACAACGCAGTGTTAGAAGCTCATTTTAGGGTATTAATATCAAATTTGTTACTCTGTTTCTCCTCCTCACTGCACAAACAAAATGATTTAATTTTCATCTTTGGAATTAAAATTAGTCTGTAAGAATGTTCATCTAGCAGTTACTGAAAACATTCTATCTACCAGGTACTAGGCCAAGTGCCTTGCATCTACATATTTAATCCTTACAACAAACCTGTACTATTAATTTTAGCTCATTGTACACATGACGAGATTGTAACACAGAGTGTTCAATTCCTTGTTCAAGATTCTAAATGTAGCAAGTGATGACTCATTATGTCAGAGCCAGTATGACTCCAGAGTTTTTCCTCCTAACCCCAACTTTACTCCAGCTCTCTTTAGAAATTAGCAAAGAGGATTCTCATGTGCAAATTAAAAGTATGTATACAAGGCATTGTGTGTATGTGCTCAGTTGCTCAGGCCTATCTGACTCTTTGCAACACTTTGGACTGTAATCCACCAAGCTCCTCTGTCCATGGGATTTTTCAGGCAAGAATACTGAAGTGGGTGGCTATTCCCTCCTTCAAGGGATCTTCCCAACCCAGAGATTGATCCCAAGTCTCCTGCATAATGCATTAACTATGCCAACTAGGATGTGGGCACATTCAAACTAGTTACTGAAGTTAAGGTGAGGCATCTCCTTAGAAGGCTGATGGTGTCTGTTTGCAACTGAGACAGCATATCAGATGTTAATGTTAGTGAACCAATTCTCTTCAGTTTAGAGCATTAATCTACGAAAACCAAAGACTCTCGAAGCCACTTTTACATTTATTCACGTATGTGTACATGGTTGTGTTGGTAGGATATCCATACCTGAATATCAGTTAGTTTAGTCAAATTGCCTTTCTCCCCAACATTACAAGTTGAGTAGAGCACTTTGGAGGTAGTAAAGATAAGAATTTGCTTTATCAGGATGCACCTGAGGGAAGTGGCACTCTTAGAGAAAAGACCACAAGCCACTTCTCATCCAAAACTGCTTAAAAGATTTAAATTCCTAAGAACCTCATTAGCAAAAATCATTTCTTCCTTTTTTTCATTTTGCCATTATAATTAAATAATTTAAATATTTTTCCATTGGTGGATTTTTTCTCTCCTAGTTTTATTGAGATGTAATTGGTATATATATTAATAACACTGTATATGTTTAAAGTATATGGCATAATGATTTGGCTTACATCATGAAATGACTATCATAAGTTAACTGAACATCCAACAGCTCACAGAGATACAAAATTAAAGACATAGAAAATAATTTTTGTGTTGTGATGAGAACTCTTAGAATTTGTTCTCTTAACAACTTTCATATATGACATATGGCAATGTTAATTATGTTTATTATATATCACTAGTACTTACTCATCTTATAATTGCAAGCTTGTACCTATTGATTGCCTTTACCTAATTCCCCTTCTCCTACACCCTGCCTCTATAAACACAAATTCAATCTCTTCCCTTGCTAAATTCTTAAAGCTCCATAAACACCAGAACAATGTCTGTCTTATTCTGCATCAGAGCAACCAATAGCATATATGGTGCATATGTACTCAATATTTATTGATAGATGGAGGGAAAGGAAGAAAGAAGAGTGGAAAGAAGGAAGAAAAAAAAAGAAGGTTCAGTTACTAGTTGAGCCCAGATAAGAAATAGTGACACATTGGTGCATATGTGAAAGCTAAAAATGAGACATAAGTAGTCAGAGTATCTCTCAAGTTTAGAATCATAATCCAGCTACACAGCAGGCAAGGTTGAGAAGGCAAGCATTCATTGATTTAACTCCCTATATGGAGCTTGGCTCATTCTGTTCAGAGTGGGGATGACTTCATGAAGCATTTTTTGGCCTCAAAGGAAAAGAGAAAAAGAAATTTTTGAAATACAGCATTGGGGTAAAAAAGGCATTGTGGGGAAGTTGGACAGGATGAGAGAACAGCATGGAATCCCCATCAAAAAGGCCCACATCTGATTTAACAGTATGGTAGCTGTTTAGTTTCCTCCGACATTGAATGGTAGGCACATTAAGAGCATGGCTTGTGTTTTTTTATCTTTGAAATTCAGCATTTAATAAATACTTAACAAATGAATCATGATGCAAACAGACAAAGGCCATGGGGGGAATAAGCCAGGTAAGATGGGCACAGAAGCTGAAAGGAAAAACTACATAGTGGCACTCAACAGGATAATCATCACAGAGAACTGCTGCTTGGCCCAAGTCTTGAAAGATAAGGAGGGGGTTCCCAGGGTAAGAAAGAGGAAAAAGTGTTCTTTTCAGATGAAGTTGGCTGTGCAAGGGAGGGAAGGCTTGAGAGAACAGTGTATTCTGAGAACCACACATGATTTGATGGGGAGGGAGTAAATAGTAGAGGATATGGTTGACCTGAGAGACATGACAAAGAAGATGCTGAGGCTGAAAGAGTTTGAGTCTTCGGCTCCCATCACTGGGGGGGATACATAAGGTTAACCAGGCAGGCTTCCCTGATGACCCAGTGGTAAAGAACCCGTCTGCAATGCAGGAGGTACAGGTTCAATCCCTGGGTTAGGAAGATCCCCTGGAGAAAAGAATGGCAACCCACTTCAGTATTCTTGCCTGGAGAATCCCATGGACAGTGAGCCTGGTGGGCTACAGTCCATGGGGTTGCAAAGTGTCCAGCTCGACTTAGCACGCAATCAGGCAGGCAGCCAATGTGACTGGGTCACTTCCCCCAGCTGTATAGCAACTGAATTATAAGGGGTTGGGGAATGGAGATTGTTTTAGATTAAGAGAAAGGTAACTGCAGTAGTTTTGGTGAAAGAACTCATGAGCACTCAAGTCAATGCACTTTCACGGAAAACTTAGAGGCGAGGATGGTGGCTAACGTGAAAGTTTAGACAGAGTCACTGATGTCTCCCAGATTTCAGACCAGAGGATCTAGGTGATACCATTTGCCAAGTCAGGTGAGAAAACAGAGAGAGACTAGGGTTGTGGGTAGGGAGTAAGGAATATTGCTCAGATACTCTGAGCTGGGACAACAGCAGCATTATTAATTCCAGCTCTACGGCTCCCTTCTCAGTGATCTACATGTGATCGTGAACTTCAGATGAGATGATGTGTATAAACATGTTTGGGGAAAGCATTAAGTGCAACATTATTGTGTGGATTAGCATTTATACCTTCTTTTTTATTTTTACTACAGTTAGGAGAGTAAGGCTCTTGGAATTTTTTTTTTTTCCTTCTTTTCCCTAAACCAATAAAATTATGCTGTAAAAAACTTGAAGAGATAATAAATCAACAAAGTGTTATCTATTACTTTTAAAAAATGACTCAGTGGGACTGCATATTTAAATGATTCTAAAATAATACCTTCCTCTACAGCAGGGGTCCCCAACCCCTGGGCTGTAGAATGGTACTGGTATGTGAATCTGCAATTCTTTATGGTTTTCAGTCTGTACCATGGAATAAGTAGCTTTCAGTGCTTCAGAAGAACATATTGTTCTAGAATTCTAGGGTTTCATGTTATTCTGGTAAACTCATTGAAGTTAGCCTGGTATACTAGGTAAACTATTTACCATGGAGTAAGATGCTCTAGGGTAGAAAATACTGTTGAATTATAAAGGAGACGCTGAATACAAAAAAGAATGAGTTCTACATTTTTCTCATCTGAAGGCAAAGGTAATGGAAGTCCACAAATGCAGTAAATAGAAAGATCTTGTGTAGTCGGGCCCTTGGGAATGAAAATGAACCAAGAAGGAGGGCTAGTAATATGTATTTAAGAATTAAGAAACTACAGTAAAGAGTCAAGGAAATACATCATTATTTAAGCAATTGAGTGGAAAGAATTCTCAGTTTAGAATCAAGGACCCAGGTTTGAGTGTTGCTGTGTTGCTTGTGTGACTTTGGGCATCTCTGTAATCTTCAATTTCCGATCAACGTTCTATGGCATTTATATATTTTACACACATTAAATATGCATTCTAAAGTGAGCATTATGGAGACTTCCATGGTGGTCCAGTGGTTAAGACTCCATGCTACCAACGCAGGGGGTAGGGTTTAATCTGCAGTCAGGGAACTAAGATCCCACATGCTTTGCAGTGCAGTCAAAAATAAATATATAAATAAAGTTATCATTATTATTAAGAACCATGAAAATTAGTACGATGTATATCCCAGATGGCTCAGTGGTAAAGAATCTACCTGCCAAGCAAGAGACATGGCTTCAATCACTGGGTGGGGGAAGATCCCCTGGTGAAGGAAACAGCCACCCACTCCAGGATTCTTGCCTGGAAAATCCCATGTGCAGAGGAGCCTAGTGGGCTCCTGTCCATGGGGTCACAAAGAGTCAGACATGACTGAGCAATTAAGCAGCAACAACATATCAAACTGCATATCAGTAATTTTTAATTGTGCTTCATTGGATAACAATGTTTTTTAGCAAAAATAATTAAAGTGAGAGCATGTTTTCTAACTGCAGTAATGAACTGTCAAAAGTACATATGTCACTACTCTAATTTTTATTAGCATAATAGTAATCACATACCAAATATAAACTCTTGCTTATCATAATAAATTGTAATGAAATAGGATAATAATGGCATTGACAGTCTACTTATGAAGTTCTACTTATCATACAAATTACCTTGGAAAAAAAAATGAATCTAGTCAGGTAACACTTTCTTGGTAGTCTTAGATAAAATAGGACTCCCGATTTCTCTCCTCCAAAATGATTCTTATTGGAGCAAATTTCACTACCTTAAACATTATATTTAATTATGTGTATATTTTCTGTCTCCAGTAGGGTACAAACACCAAGAGAGCGCAGACTCTCATTCAATACTGTATCCCCAGTGTCTTGCCCAGCACAGAGGAAGCCCACAATAAATATTTGTTGGATTAATGTATTTCTTTCTGCTAGACATTATGTTATATTAATGTGTTTTCTATTTAATTCACATATTAATCCTTTAAAATAGATAGTTGTAGTACAATATGCTTAATTAAAGCTTCCTAGATGCTTTATTGATGCTTTGGAATTGTGATGCTCGAGAAGACTCTTGAGAGTCCCTTGGACTGCAAGGAGATCAAATCAGTATATCCTAAAGAAAATCAACCCTAAATATTCATTGGAAGGACTGATGTTGAGGCTCCAACACTTTGGCCACCTGATGTGAGCAGGTAACTCACTGGAAAAGACCCTGATTCTAGGAAAGATTGCAGGCAGGAGGAGAAGGGGGTGGCAGAGGATTAGATGGTTAGATAGCATCACTGCCTCAGTGGATATGAACTTGAGCAAACTCTGGGAGATAGTGGAAGATGGAGGAGCCTGGCGTGCTATGGTCCATCAGGGCACAAAGAGTTGATGACTTAATGACAGAACAACAACAACAACAGATGCTAAGAAATATTCTCACAACTTCACTTAAATAATTTCATTCTCATAGAACATATAAAGTATCTGCATTTCACAGATAAAGCAATGGAAACACAGAGAAATTAAATCACTTGGCCAAAGTCATTCATTAAGAGTGGCTGAACCAGATTTTAACCTAGCTAGTGTGGCTTTAATTAACATACTGTTAACTATTACTTTATAAACTTTTCCATTTTTTATCTTACATCTTAGATAGCTAAGGCTGAGAGCATTGTATGGGAACCATACTGTTTCCTTACATATATTTTATATTCATGCTGTATTTATGTTAATCATTGATTAAAGAATATCTCTTCATTACCTGTGACTGCTATGATATAATACAAAATGAATATGGAAAAATATTGCAGATTATGTGTTTAAAACTAGCCATGGTTAAAGTCACTGAATTGCAGGGAGTTATCATGAAAAAAGACCTTAAATGTTACTCATTTTCCAATTGGTCATTTTACAACTGAGAAACTGATGCTCAGACAGGTCAAGTGACAGTCTGGTTACTTAAAATGTTAGTTTTCATGCCAGTGTGAAGTCCTTTTCCTTGAGCAGGATGACTTTCCATTGAGTAGTTCAGAGGACATACTTTTTCAACTCCTCCCTTTCCACCATAACATAGATTGTTATGGTGATAACACTGTATAAATAATAAGTGGGACAGAAAATAAACCAGACAGGAGGGAGGAAGACAATGGTCTCTTCACCTCCTAGTGTTTGATGACCAAACTGTGCATCTTCATGGAAACAGAGATTATGGCAAAAGCCATTGTACTATCATTTGTCAATAGATGTTTTCAGATCTTAAGATTATTGAAATTATTGTAATAGCTACTCCTGTACCCTTTATTTGAATGAAGAAATCAACTTTGTCAGCAGTAGTAATTGTAATTTTTACTTTTCTTGTTGTTGTTTAGCTTGAAATAGATGATGATAGTAGACTTGACACAAACATTTAATATCCACACGTCAGCTTTTGTAATGGGCATTCCTGCTTCATGCATTCATGCAATGTGTGTTTATCACCTTCCTGCCAATGCCAAGGACTGTTCCATGTACCTACGACTGTTCCAAATATAGAGTGGTGAACAAGCTAGATAAATAATACAGCACTTACTCTCAGGAACTAAGAATCATCAGGAAAGATAAAACAGAATTGTGGGAATAGAGAAACTACTTTTGATAGGATGGTCTGAGCAGGACCCTTTGGTGAGCTAACATGCAACAGAGCTGGATGGATTAAAGGACTGAGCTACAGTAAGCCCCCTACATGTGAACCTTCAAGTTGTGAACTTTCAAAGATGTGAACATATGTTCCATCAATATCAGGCATGAGTGAAATTTCAACTTGCCCTGTCTCCTATTACTGATGATCCTTCAGTTCTACCACCTCCCTCTTCTTCTCCCTCCTCCAGTCAGCAAATCTTCTTGCCTGTTCACTCAATTCCAGCCACTGTATGCCAGCTCTACTACTGTACTGTTCAAGGGAATGTACTGTAAGATTGAAGATATTTTATTTTTTTCTGTTTTTTTAATGCATTATATATGTGAAAAGTATTATAAACCTATTATGGTACAGTACTACATAGACAATTGTGTTAGTTGGGTGCCTAGACTAAATCTGTTGGA
The DNA here is from genome assembly GCF_019320065.1 of Cervus canadensis. Taxonomy (NCBI): domain Eukaryota; kingdom Metazoa; phylum Chordata; class Mammalia; order Artiodactyla; family Cervidae; genus Cervus; species Cervus canadensis. The sequence goes on along the minus strand of NC_057406.1, from coordinate 29,371,077 downwards.
CTAGCAAACAAATTGGACTTATGAACACACTCTCAGAACAGAACTCATTCATATGTAGAAGACTTACTATATGAGAACATCTTGATAAGTGCACCAGGTATGCTGAAAACAGGAACAAGCAGGAAGACCAGCAAGACAGCAGGAAAACCAAGGCAGACAGTCCCTGAGGTGTCCAGGAACCAGACTAGAGAAAGCCTTGGAGGCCATTGTAAGAATTTTAGGAGTTTTTTTTTTTTTGAGGGACTGGTTCTTTATTTCAAAAAGACATTTATCAATTTTCAGTATCAAAACAGTTACACTATTGGTTTTTTTTTCTCCCAGTTGGTCCCCAAAGAGACCACACCAAAGGAGAGAACATTTTAAGCCAGTTAAGCTGCAGGATGCACGCCTACCAGACCTCACTGAAACCTCATCAAAAAAGGGGGATTGGGTAGGGAAAGAAACTTTAAAAGATCAGCGCACTGTGAGCCCACAGACTGTAGAGAGCTCTCACAGGCAGAGGGGTGACCAGTGTGCCTCAACCCCAAAGAAGCAGAGTTCCAAAATAATATAAAATTTTAAAAGTTTTGTACATAAACTTTTCAAGATTTCTCCAGCACTAACCTGTACAAAGCACAGTGAGATGGCACTTTTGGAGACAGCAGCTTCAGACCCAGAAAAGGGTGATGAGATGAATTTCATATGGCTACATCAGTGGCAAAACATAATTTTCTTTCCTTTCAAGGAGGCAGGAGAGCACATAAGTGGTCACTTCAACATAAAGGGCACATGATCCATTCTGTGAGCAGTTGGGAACAGGGTAGAGCTGGGACAAGGATTTGGTCTCAGAGGTTTCACCATCTTAATTGTTTGGTCACTTCTGATGAAAAAAAAGAAAAAAAAAAAGTTGTCCAAAGATACCATAAAGCTGAAAACCTGAACAGCACTTTTTTTTTTTTTTTTTTGCTAACTCCTCCTGGAATCATCTTTCTGGTTTGGCGGGTACTTTTTACAGAGCAATGAGGTTTCCCCAGATGGAGCCTTTCTCTGGGCTGCTAGGCTCTCAGTAAGGCAGGCCCAAACTTTTTCCCTTTCTCTCTGGAGAAGGCAATATGCATTAAGCTGAATCGTTACCTTCCAAAAGTGAGAAAGGGATTAGACTGCTGCTTCAGAACTGCGGAATTATCTGGAATGTTTTTTACAAATGGTTGTTAATATCAACAACAAAAAAGGTAATTACAAAATGTGTACATCACAACATGCTTTTAAAGACACTTTGCATTGTGCTCACATTCCCTTAAACGTTATTCCCAAAGGTGCTCAGCCTCTAGCCCAACTGGAATCTCTGGGGAGAGGCAGAGACAGTTTGGCGAAAAGGACACAGGAGTAGGGTGGTGGGAGAGGTGGCGAAAGGAGAAAGCAGCCTTCCAGTTAAAGATCAGCCCTCAGTTTAAAGGTCAGCTTCCGGCAGGCTGGCCTCAGCGGAGTCGGCGTGAGAGGAGGAGCAGCGGCAGGGTGGGACTGGGGTGTTCTACATCTCATTCAGGTCAAGCAGAGTCTGGTCCAGCATCCTTTGTGTACAGAGGTGCTCCTCTTTGGTGCATTTCAGGTTATCTTCCAAATCATTAATTGTCTTGGCTACCGATCTCTCAGCAAACTCAGCACGTGTCTCTGCCTCCTTGAGTTTATCGGTAAGAATCTTTATCTCTTCCTCATATGTGTCTTCTTTTTGAGAGTACTTTTCTTCAGCAGCACTCAGACACTTCAGGTTCTGGTCCATCAGTCTGATTTGCTCATCCATCTCTCTGCAACTGGACTCTGCCAGCTCGGCTCGCTCCTCTGTGCGTTCCAAGTCTCCCTCAATAATCACCAACTTACGAGCCACCTCTTCATACTTCCTGTCTGCCTCTTCTGCAATGTGCTTAGCTTCTTTGAGTTGGATTTCCTGGAGTTCCATTTTTTCTTCATCTTTTAAGGTTCGGTTTTCAATAACCTTCATACCTCTCTAGCTCTCATCAGCAGCTTTCTCAGCTTCCTCCAGCTTTTGCAGGACAGTGGCCAGGCGCTCTTGAGCCCTGTCCAGCTCCTCTTCAACCAGCTGGATCCTACGATTCAAGGAGGCCACCTCAGCCTCAGCCTGTTCTTGGGCCCGCCTTTCCCCATCCACTTCCCGCTGGAGGCGCTCGGCCCTCTCCTCTGCATCATCCGCCTGCTGCTGCAGAACCTGGATCTTGCGCTTCACCGCCTCGATGGTGGTGATCCCGGCCATGGTCCCCACCCAGCTCCTGCTTGTCTTCGGGTTCCTGCCTCCTCTGCTCTGCGTTGCAGCCGCTTCTCCAGGGAGTTTCTTATAAAATAAGACTGGTCCATCTTGGTCCAATAGCAGGCAGAACTGGATTAACCCAGCTTCAGATTTTACAAGCGAGTATGACATATAAGAAAGGAGCCCATCAGTGGCCCAGAAATGATGATTAATTCCTGGAAGCAGAACACAAATGGCCGCTGATTGATACAGAAACATGAAAATTCAAAGAGGATGAGGCTTCCTGGACAGAGATATCAGAAAAGAAAAAAAAAAAAAACAGTTCAAACATTTGGAGCAAGAGCAAATAGTCACTTGGGAGCCCTGAAGGAGCTCCCATCTCAGAATCAACAAATGGAGAGAGAAGTAGACCATAGAAATTAATTTAGCAGCTGCTCTCAGATCACTGGAGGGAATTGCATCGCTTACCCTCTTTGACCGCCTGTGTATTCAGCATAGCTGACGCTGATTGCTTTTGGCTGAGACTAAAACTTCAAGAACATCTCTCAAAATAAAGTGGCATTACAACTCCTAGATTTTGGATCTAAGAGAGATGCAAAGGGAAATTTAGGTACATCAGAGCTGCCGCAAGAGATACAAGGGAGAAGGGAAGAAAAATACACCAAGAAACCCAGGCATTAAACCCACCACCAGCCACATAAAGCTCTCCTCATAAAGAAGTAGGGATAACTAGCCAACTGGCCTCCCCCCTGCCCTCCTTAAAGGGCTTGATTTTTCACACTATCATCTCTTTATACAAAGCTCTCAGTCAGTCTCCTATCCATAACTTTGAGGAATGATGGACAGAGGTTAAAGGACATAGAAATGCTAAAATATTTCAGAGAAAGGAAGTCAATAAGGAATGTGAATTACATTAACATCAGACTTCTCATCAGCAATCCTTTCTGCTAGAAGATAATGAAATGGTGTCTTCAAAACTGTGATGGAAAAATTATTGAGAGTCTATTTTTACATTTCCAACCAAACTGTCAATTAATGATTAATGCAAAATAAAGTTCTTTCGTTTACATTCAAGGACTGAAAAAACTCTTCAATTATTTCCCTATAGGAAAAAGAAAAGCAAGAAAATATCTATTCAAGCAGAATAATAAGGAAACTTAGGACAGAAGATGCTGTGGGTTACAAAATGATTGACAAGTGACAAGTCCAGAAAAAGATAAGATGGTAGGAGAAAAAAGGAGATCTCCTGTCTTTGATGAATATTCATTTTCAAGGGGCCCATATTTAAATACATGGGGTTCTATTTCTTTTACTCTGAGTCCAATTGAAGTAATAAATTTTGCTGTGAATCTGCATACAAGGATACTTCAGAGACATTATGGCCCTGGATCATGGAAATAAATCAAATATCACAATAAAGCAAGTCACATGAATTTGTTGCTTTACCAAAGCACATAAAAAGTTATGTTCACACTGTACTGTAGTCTTAACATCTGCAAAGCAGCAAATCTAATATATGTATGTATATATATATATACATACACACACACACACACACACACACACACATACACACAGACACACATAATCTTGGACAGCAAGGAGACCAAACCAGTCAATCCTAAAGTAAATCAACCCTGAATATTCACTGAAAGGACTGATGCTGAAGCTGAAGCCCCAGTTTGCTGGCTACTTGATGGGAAGAGCTGATTCACTGGAAAAGAACCTGATGCTGGGAAAGATCGAGGGCAGGAAGAGAAGGGGATGACAGAGGATGAGATAGTTAGATGGCATCATTGACTTAATGGACATGAGTTTGACCAAACTCTGAGAGATGGTGAAGGACAGAAAAGCCTGACGTGCTGCAGTTCATGGGGTCACAAATAGTCATATTCAACTTAGCGACTGAACAAGAATACATAATCTTAAAATGCTTTATTGCTTAAAAAAAAAAAAAAAAAAAGGCTATCCATGATCTGAAGCTTCAGAATTGCAGTCTTTTTGCGAAAGTAATATCAAAAGATCACTGATCACATGTCATCATAACAAATATAATAGTAATGAGAAAGGTTGAAACATTGTGAGAATCACCAAATCCTGTTGGGAAAGAAATGGTACTGATAGATGCAGGGTTGCCATAAATCTTCAATTTGTAAAAACACAGTATCTGCAAAGCTCATTAAAGCAAAGAGCAATGAAACAAAGTATGCTTGTAATCATGATACTATAAATGGTACTTATTGACTTATCATCAACTTTTCCTAGGAAAACAATTTATAATTACTAAACTAAATGCAAGCATATAAATTTTTATCATATTTAGTAAGCTAACAAGAATCAGCAGGTGAAAGAAATGTCAAATGGGGGAAACAGTAGAATTTCCTTATCTTTTGCTGGTAAGAAGACATCAAATAAAAACATCAAAATTGATTTTTAAAAAAAGGTTAAAAAGATTTCTAAAAGGGATGAAAAGTTATAAAATTAGACCAGAAAAATAAAGATAATTCTAAATTCTGGTAAAATAATTCTGCAAGTAGGGTAGCATGAGGGTATTACCCTCAGTAGTATTTGTCTGTAATGTTATTATGTGCACTCACTACTTTAAAATATATTTAGCTATTTAAAAAGTTTTGTTATTTAAGTTACCAATTTCTAGTCCTTTTGTAATAATTCTCAAGGAAAAACAGATAGGAATTGTTTAACCAGCAATTCATTTTCTCTAGAAGAGCCAAGTGGTTCTTGTGTACTTTCTAGTGTAAGAAATATTGCTAAAAGCTAAGTATGCTGTCAGCATTTTTTCTTTCAACAAATGTTCTAAACCAGAAATCAAATCATGCATCCCATGGAAGGTTTGGTCTGTGAAAATGTTTAATTTATTTATGATAGATTTTGCTTATTTTTTTTAACTGAAATGTCACTAACATTTAACAATCACATAAAATTCCATATTTCTGGCATATCTTACAAACTCAGAAAACTTTGCTAACATTGTCTACAGGCTCCCCTCTGGCAACAAGTGACTGGAACCCATAAAATCAAACCCATTGGTTTGGTTGGGGTGGTGATATTTAACTTATGCATTCACCAGAATCACTCAGAATTCCAACTCTAAGTAGATTCTAGGTGCTGGACCTTAGCTTCAGAGTTTCTGATTCTCTAGGACTGGGGTGGGAGGACCAAATTTATATCTCTGACAAGTTCCCAAGTGATGGTGCAGGTCAGGGAACCACACTTTGAGAACCACTGGATTAGGCCATGTTCTCATGGTGGTCATCATTACTCTTAATCTTTCCAAGTCACTGACTAGTGTAATCTAGCTGGCCACTAGATTTGTGCTTCCTGCTTCAAATCTTATTTGCAGTCATTTCTCTAATGAACAGGCAGTATTCCTCATTTGAGAAAAGCCCTTCCGTCATAAGGAAGAGGACCCACTAAACATTTGGTCTTATTTGAACATAGGCATAAAGTAATCTTTGTTGGGAATCCCCTGGTTGGTCCAGTGAATAGGGCTCCATACTTTCACTGCCAAGGGCTCAAGTTCAATCCCTGGTTGGAGAAATAAGATCCCACAAGTTATGCAGCACAGCCCCCCCAAAAAGTAATTTTATTGTTGTTAATTTTTTTAAAGAATTTTTATTTTTGAAAAGTTATTTAAAAGAATTAAAATACTCTATCGATTTTCTTTTATATATCCTGGCTTATCTTACGTTCATGTAAAACTGTATGTGCCAGGCTCTAGTTGCCAATACACTGGGACTTGTGTCCCTGATCTTCCTTGTACTAGCAATTGTGCCTTGAGAAAACTTCATTTGTCTACATCTTAGCTTTCTTACCCACAGGAGAGAGGATGCAATGTTAATGGTGTGACTTGGGGAGGGTTAATAGAGCTGATGTCCATAGAGCTCCTAGCTGAAGGTTGGGTACTTCATAGTAACTGTGAAATTGAGGATTCTGACAAAGGCCATGCTGTTTAAACTCTATTCTTTTGACTTTGGACATGTTGGAAAATGGGCATTTTTCTGATGATATAATATTATGAAATATTTTTAAATTAGTTATGTATAAGGTAATTTCTCGGGTTCTTGGTTTGCTACGAGCATATTTAACGCTTAAGTGAATCATCCCAATAATAGGGAACTCTGGTACTGTATGTGCCCTGGGTGCTTAGTCACTCAGTCATGTCCGACTCTTGGCGACCCCATGGACTGCAGCATGCCAGGCCTCCCTGTCCATCACCAACTCCTGGAGTTTACCCAATCTCATGTCCATTGAGTGAGTGATGCCATCCAACCATCTCATCCTTTGTCATCCCCTTCTCCTCCCACCCTAAATCTTTCCCAGCATCAGGGTCTTTTCCAATGAGTCAGCGCTTCACATCAGGTGGCCAAAGTATTGGAGTTTCAGCTTCAACATCAGACCTTCCAATGAACACTCAGGACTGATCTCCTTTAGGATAGACTGGTTGGATCTCCTTGCAGTCCAAGGGACTCTCAAGCATCTTCTCCAACATCACGGTACAAAAGCATCAATTCTTCAGTGCTCAGCTTTCTTTATAGTCCAACTCTCACATCCATATATGACTACTGGAAAAAACATAGCTTTGACTAGATGGACCTTTGTTTGGCAAAGTAATGTCTCTGCTTTTTAATATTCTGTCTAGGTTGGTCATAACTTTCCTTCCAAAGAGTAAACATCTTTTAATTTCATGACTGCAATCACCATCTGCAGTGATTTTGGAGTCTAAGAAAACAAGTCAGCCACTGTTTCCCCATCTATTTCCCATGAAGTGATGGGACCGGATGCCATGATCTTAGTTTTCTGAATGTTGAGCTTTAAGCCAACGTTTTCACTCTCCTCTTTCACTTTCATCCAGAGGCTCTTTAGTTCTTCTTCACTTTCTGCCATAAGGGTGGTGTCATCTGCATATCTCAGGTCATTGATATTTCTCCCTGCAATCTTGATTCTAGCTTGTGCTTCCTCCAGCCCCGCGTTTCTCATGATGTACTCTGCATATAAGTTAAATAAGCAGGGTGACAATATACAGCCTTGATGTACTCCTTTTCCTATTTGGAACCAGTCTGTTGTTCCATGTCCAGTTCTAACTGTTACTTCCTGACCTGCATACAGGTTTCTCAAGAGGCAGATTAGGTGGTCTGGTATTCCCATCTCTTTCAGAATTTTCCACAGTTTATTGTGATCCACACAGTCGAAGGCTTCGGCACAGTCAATAAAGCAGAAATAGATATTTTTCTGGAACTCTCTTGCTTTTTCGATGATCCAGTGGATGTTGGCAATTTGATCTCCTGTGACTGCTATTTTGCATAACTGAGACCAAACTATATAGACAGCCAAAATACTCTCCATTTTACTTCTGTGAGAAGAAAGGTGATGGAGAAAGCAAAACTGCCAGCCAGCCTCATATATATACAGTAAATGGCCAGGGCATTTCAATGAAATGATAACAAACATCAGAATTAATAACATTAAGATTTTTGAATGGTTTTCTAGACACAAATGCATTGTATGATGAGAAATGGGGGAAAAACAGTGGAATTGAACAGAAACATTGAGAAGATGGAGAAATACCTTGAATATTTGTCATGAAGCATAAATATGAGTTCCATTCTGATACAGGGGACATGACTTTTCAGTTTTAGTCTTACTTTTAAAAAAATTATTGAAGTATAGTTGACTTATAGTGTTCTGTTAGTTTTTTCTATACAGCAAAGTGAACCAGGTATACATATATTCAGTCTTTTAAAAATTCTTTTCCCATATAGGTCATTACAGAGTGTTCAGTAGAGTTCCCTGTGCTATACAGTAGGTTCTCATTAGATATATATTTTATATATAGTAGTGTGTAGGTTAATCCCAATCTCCCAATTTTTCTCTCTCTACTCTAGCCATACTTTTTTTGAGATGAGCAATTTATCAGATGCAGGGGTTATGCTAAATAGTGATATTATTAGAGCACCTTTCTTAAAGACCTTTAAAAGTGTTTTAAATCATTGCAGTAAGATGGTAATGAAACCCCGTATTCATCTTAACATGTTTCCAATGGAAAATATTTTGTTTTGAGTGTTTATTTGTTTGTTGTTCAGTTTATTACTTTTAACTTGATTAAATTTTTTTTGTTGTATTAAACCATGTAGAATGAAATAGAAAGTCTTTGGGTAGAGATGCTGCATTTGGCTTCCAAATGGAATTTTATAAAACAAAAGTCATAATAATGAAAGTCTTAGAATTTACTCATTTCCCCACACTGCTGTATTTAGGAAAAGATACATTTCAAGTTTAGTCAGCAACATATTGAAGTTTAATGTTTTAGCAATATAATTATCTAGCTTGTATGCAATGATGAAAGAACATATTATTTCAAGTATATTTCCCTCTTTCTGGATTTGAATAGTACTTGAGCAGAGTGTAAAGATCCTTAGAATCACTTTGTGACTAATTTACTTACCCTTCGAGAAATTTTGATGAAGCTAAGTGCTTATTTTTACCCAGGGCTGAACATGGATTGTAAATGAGAAACCTCCTTATTAGACACATGAAACAGAAAAATAGCATACAAGAATACTAGCTGATGTATCAAAGTTCTGAATTGTAGCATTGGCTTTAGAAGTCAATACTGTGTGACCTTAGTAAGTCACTTTATCTCTACTGACCTTAGTTTCCTCATCAATTAAATGAGGATTTTAAAATAAGTGATTTATAAAGACCCTCCCAGTGCTAAAATTGTTGATTCTAAGTAGGCATCAACTGGGGCTTCCCCAATGGCTTAGCAGTAAAGAATCTGCCTGTGATGCAGGAGATGAGGGTTTGACCCCTGGGTTGGGAAGATCCCCTGGAGGAGGGCTTGGCAATCCACTCCAGTATTCTTGCCTGAAAAATTCCATGGACAGAGGAGCCTGGCAGGCCACAGTCCACAGGGTGGCAAAGAGTCGGACATGACTAAAGCAACTGAACACAGCACACATACACAAGCATCAATTATTTTTCAACATATTTCATCAGTTACTTTCAATATGCAACAAATATGTAACAATGATTGTAAAAGAATGTAAGCTGGTCTCCTTAAAACTAGGATATTTACTTGGAAAAAAAAAAATGTGCCATACACCCTATGGTCCACTACACGTGCCTTTCAGACTTCAAAGATGTGTGTGTGTTTGTGTATCTTTTTTTTCATCTCCAATTGATATGTCACTCTACCTGGTGAGAGGAGGAATATCTGGGTCAGGATCAGTTGGGATCAGTGCTTTTTACCCCATCCCTGTTGCTTTGAACATCACTCTTTCCTACACTTGTTCACGATTTCCAAAGGGACTGTATTTCTTCCCTGTGCTTCATGTGTTTTGAAATATATGTCGATTCGAAAGTGAAATTATTTTTTTAATAAATGAGATAATAGCCTTTAAGAAAAGTTCATGTTCCTGTTTGCAAATCTGACTTAAAAGCACAAAGCTATCTAAAAAATGGCAAGTGTCATGGGAGATGAATAAGCTTTAAAAATCTGATGTACAACATTGTATTTATAGTAAATACTGTATGGTACACTTACAAACTGTTAAGAGAGTACTTACCATATTGTGTTTTTTCTACAATAAAAACATTTTTAAATGATGGCAAATGCTGGTAGTTTTCATCAAGATATAGATCTTTCTCACTTAAAATAGTGAATATCATAACTATTATGATAACTACAAAAGTCTCACCCACTATTCTTGCTTATTAACATCACATATAGCATTATTACTCTAGTTCAGTTTCTTTCTTCTTCTTCATCAGCTGGTAACAGGGAACTCCTTGGGAACCTCAGGCACAGAATGAATGAGACCTTGGCAGTGACAAATAGGTAGGCTCACTGAGGTTCCTAAACAACTTGCTTAGAGGTACCATTCCAAATGGCATGTTGCCACCTTTAGTGGGTCATGAAATGAATTTAGTAGGTTGAAACCAGAATTTGGAAATTAAATAGAAGAGAACTAAAAAAAAAAAAAAAAAATCACAGTATACTACATGGGTATATACATGTATCTTTAGTTTTGCAGAGCATTTTTTTTTTCGAAATACAGTTGGCCTTTTTACCTGCAGCTGCGAAACCCACAGATACAGAGGAGGGCAACTATACTCATTATACTATGCCACTTTATATAAGGGATTTGAGCATCTGAGAATTTTGGTATCCACAGGAGTAGTGTGGCTCTTGGAACCAATACCCCAAGGATATTGAGGACTGTATGAATGTTAACAGAGGAATGGTACAGATGACAATATTTCTTACTGTGGATCTTTGTCAAAACAGTGTGAAATGTCCTCTTCTTAATAATTAAATGGCGTAGAACATGTCTGAGTGAGTGACTGAATAAATACAAGGTCAGCTAGTGTTTAACTCATGATGCTCAGTTGGAATGCCACATCCCTAATACACTGAGTTCAATCATTCAGTTAAGCTCCAAAGCCAGTAGCAAGCCAGAAATTATTTCTCAAAAGCAGCACAGCTACTTGCCATAAAGAAGCTGGCTTTGCTTGAAAACTGTAAGAGGCACTAACCTCTAATGGGGCTTGGTATGATGTACACAGCGTCTTGATCAGGGAGGCTCCGTACCTGCTGGATTCGAGGTACCTAGCTGCCATAGAGACATTCGTATCACAGGCTGGCTGGTGGAGAGTCTTCTCTTGTTCTGAGCACCACTGGAAGCTGGCAGCTTCTCTGGCCACCTGGTAAAAGGGTCAGCTCAGGACACCAAACGTGGCAGAAACTGCCTCCAGATTCTAGAGGGCCTCGCTGATAAAGCTTTCATTTTCCAGTTTTCCTCTGTCCTTGTGTTTTAAGCGTGTCTCCTCTAAACAATATCTAGATAGAATGCTAACTACTTAGTAATTTTAAGCATCTGATAATTCCTTTCCTTTAAAAGACTAATTTATGTATTTGTATCCATTGGCCTATTTCAATTATCTTTACCATCTTATCTTTTTATTCATTTCTTGGAGCTCATTTTTATCTGTTGGTCAACACTGGATGAAGTCTGTATTAGTTTACCCAGCAAACTGTCAGAATCTGGGTTTTCTAGTATGTATATCATTATTGGCACCCTGATCTAAAGTTATGCCTTTTTCACACTTTGAACACTCTAAAATTTCATTTCATACATATTCCTGAGCTTGTTTCTAATGTGTATTAGAAGAGCTCTGTGATTCCTTTATGTGGGCATTTTCCCTCCAGGTTTGGATTTGACTCCTGAGGGCATGTTGAGATATAAATGGAGTGGGAGGGAAGGGGGCGTGGTTGCTTTCTTGGGTAGAGAAGACTCAGAAAGTGGTGAACTTGAGTTCTCTAGTCTTTTGATTTTCTTCTAAATCCTCATTTTAATTCTTGAGGCCTCATTTGTTCCAGATCAATCCCCTTTTACATAAGAAATCTCTCCAGGTAATCTCTGAGCTTGATTTTGAGCTTCTTTGTTTTTTGGCCTACCCCAAAGGGCAACCCACTCCAGTTTTCTTGCCTGGAGAATCCCAGGGATGGGGGAGCCTGGTGGGCTGCTGTCTATGGGGTCGCACAGGGTCGGACACGACTGAAGTGACTTAGCAGCAGCAGCAACAGTTCTTTGTCATAAGTCCTAAGAAATTCCTTCACTCTAATAGTAGAAATTCTCCTAGAAATCTATCTTCCATTTCTAGTGACATGGTGGTTTAACAGACTAAAGTAACACTCCAAGTACAGAATAGGAAAAAAGGTTGAATCAACTAAACACACACACACACATACACACACACACACAGAGAATCACCTTTCTATAGGTACGCATAAGCTAGCTGGAAAGTAAGGTGAATTCTTAGATGCAAACTACACAGGTATTTCAGGTATCTGAAAATTCTTAACAGGGTAGAGTTTGAAGTTTAACATCCTATGTAACAGGCAAGAGACAAAAACCAGGGCACCCCCAATGTCTGAGGTTAAAACAGAGATGCCATTGTACAAATCAGTGCCCCCAAAGTAATCCCATCAACAGGTTAACTAAAAATCTTACTGAAGAATACTATTTTGCCTGCCTGAGCTTTCACTCTGGATGGTGGTGGTGGAGGAAGATGGGGAGGAGAGGGTGGTTCCTAATGGTAAGGGAGCCTTTACACAATTTAGAACAGAATATCTGATGGATTCAAAAAGGCTTAAACTGAATATTTAAAGCCATCCTGTTGGTACCCTCAACTGCCGAAAAATTAAAAGAAACAAGTGCATTAATTTCAACCTCAGACCTCAAAGAATTCCAATAGATAAACGTCCAAGAAACATAAACCTATGATTAAAAAAATCACAAAATAACCCAAACAGCAAGCTGCTGAGAAAAAAAGTCAGCTGAAGGGAAAATGTCAGCATTAAACATTCAAGAAGTTTGTAAAATTATCATATGGAAATATAGGATAACTGTGTTTAGTATGTTCTAAAAATACTATCAAACTGTGACAAAAAACAAGTGATCATAAAAAATGACAAGGTACACTTTTTTTTTAAAACTGCATAATATTTCTAGAAACAGAAAGCATTATAACATATTAGGAATTCAGAATGTGTTAAACGCAATTAAATTATAAAATGAATATGTTTAATGGCAGATTAGACACAAGTAAAACCGGAATTGGTAATCAGTGAGATAGAACCAAAGATTACACAGAATATACTACAGAGAATCAAAGAGATAGAAAATATGAAAGTGAGGTTAACTTTGATGGGGATATATTAAGTTCATTGGTATACATCTTACTGGAATTTCAGGATGAGAAGCTGGAGAAAATGGTTGTTGTCGCTAAGCTGCGTCCAACTCTTTACAGCACACCAGGCTTTCATATTCTTCACTATCTCCTGGAGTTTGCTCAAACTCATGTCCTTTGAGTCAGTGATGTCATCCAATCATCATATACTCTGTCACCCCCTTCTCCTCCTGCCCTCAATCTTTCTCAGCATCAGGGTCTTTTCTAGTGAGTCAGTTCTTTTCATCAGGTGTCCAAAGTATTGGAGCTTCAGCTTCAGCATTAGTCCTTCCAGTGAATATTCAGGGTTGATTTTCTTTAGGACTGACTGGTTTGATCTCCTTGCTGTCCAAGGGACTCTGAAGAATCTTCTCCATCATCACAGTTCAAAAGCATCAATTCTTTGGTACTCCACCTTCTTTATGGTCTAACTCTCACATTCGTACATGACTACCAGAAAAACCATAGCTTTGGCTATATGGACCTTTGTCAGAAAAGTGATATCTCTGCTTCTTAATATGCTGTCTAGGTTTGTCATAGCTATTCTTCCAAGGAGAAAATGGTAGAAGTGCCATATTCAAGAACACAGAGGCTGAGAAATTCCAATATTCATGAGAGACATCAGAACTGAGTCTTAGGAAACCCAGTGAAACCCAAGAAATATGAACAAAAATTTTGTTATTGTATTGTAAAATTGCAGAATACCAAGGGAAAAAAAAAGAACTTAAAGGAATCTGGAAATAAATTACTGATAACCTAAAAAATAATAAGAATTAGTCAACTACTAGGCTATCCAAATAAGCCAAAAGATAGTGAGATAATGTCTGTATGTTAAGAGAAGGTAATTATCACTTAGAATTACCTTCCCACTTTTTCAAGATTGAGAGTGATATGAAGATAAATTTTATATTGTACAAACAAAAACTGAGGATTTGTACACAAACATACATTGCTAAGGGAACTTCTAAACAATGTACATTAGAACTATGGGAAATGATTTTAAAAGGAAGATATAAGAAGCAAGCCTGGTGATCAAAGACAATAGAAACATGCAGTTAAACAAAACCAAATACTGACTAGAGAGAATGATAATATCTAATTTGGGGGCTAAACAAATAAAATATAACTAAAATACTGAAGGGCTGAAAATATGGGATAAATGGACCAAATAACAACTACAAATCAATCTACTTTAAACAAATTAAAACAGAGTAAAATTTCCAGAAAAAAGAAAAAGATGGGCAAGATGAATTTAAATATCCAGATATTTTATTTCACTGAACTAATAAACTGGATTAGAGAGGCATTATTATTTCATAGCCTACTAAGAAAGAAAAGTCAAACACTACCTTTTAAACCATGACACTGTGTTTTAATGTTAATCCTCTGTGTTGAAAGTTTTCTATAACTCATGAATTAGTCACACCAGTCTCTTTGCTTTGAAATAGTTTTAATTTATTCTGAAGGATTTGGGATGGTTTCCACCACCGGTTATATTTATTAATGTGATGTACAATCCTTTTGCGTGTATTTAAGAAACAACCGTAACATCAAAGTTAGTCGTGAGAAATGAAAAACTATCCCACTAAAACCAGGTACAAAGTAAGAATATCCCTTTTAAGCACTCCTTTTCAACAACCTACTGGAAATCTTTGCTAATGCAATGAGGGCAAGAAAAGGAAATAATAGGTATACAGATCAAGAAGAAAACGTAAAACTATCTTTGTTCACAGACAACATGATCATCTATGGAGAAAATATGAAAGAATTGACAAAATCCTTGAACTAACAAGCAGTGATAGCCAGATTGCAGGATACAAAGTTAATATACAGATGTCAGTTGCTTTCTTATATATCAACAATAAACAAAATGAATTTGAAAATAAAAACAATGCCATTCACATTTTCACCCCCTCAAATGAAATATTTGGGTATAAATCTAACAGAATATGTATAAGATATGTATATAGAAAACTATAACCATCTGATAAACAAAATTAAAGAAGAACTAAATAAAAGCAAAGGTACCCCTTGTTCACGGATAGGAAGACTCAATATGGTGAAGATGCCAGTTCTTCCAAACTTGATCTACCTATTCAGTGTGATCCCAATCAACATCCTGGCAAGTGATTTATGGGTCCAACAAACTAATTCAAAGTTTATTATAGAGAGGCAGAAGACCCAGAGTAGCTAACACAATATTAAAGAAGAACAGCAAGGTTGAGAGACTGCTACTGCCTGACTTTAAGACTTACTACAAAGCAATAGTAATCAAGATAAAGTGGTACTATCAAAAGAAGAGACAAACAAATCAATAGAACACAATAGAAAGCTGAAAAATAGACAATCATAAATATAGTCAACTTATCTTTGACAAAGAAGCAAAAGCAATACCATGCAGCAAAGATAGTGTATTCAATAAATGCTGCTGGAGAAATTAGACATTCACATACAAAAAATTGAATCTAGACATAAACCTTACTCCTTTACTTTCCTTTAAATTAAAATGGATCATAGGTATAAACAGGAAACACACAATGATAAAACTCCTAAAAGAGAAGATAATATAGAAGAGATACTAGATGACTTTGGATTTGTCAATGACTTTTTAGAGATAATGCCAAAGACAAAATCAATGTAAGAAATAACTAGTAATTTTAAAGTTAAAAGTTTGTGCTCTGTGAAAAGATGCTGTGAAGAGAATGAGAAGGCAAGTCATGGACTGTGAGAAAATATTTGCAAAATATACATCCAACAAAGGACTGTTATTCAAATTATATAAGGATTATTAAAACTCAACAATAAGAAAACAACCCAATTAAAAAATGGACCAAAGATCTTAAAAGGCTTCACCATAGAAGGCATGCAGATGAAAAACAAGTGTATGAAAAGATGCACCATGGCATATGTTGTCTTGGAAATGCAAATTAGAACAACAATGAGATGGGACTTCCCTGGTGGTCCAGTGGCTAAGATTTTGCACTCCCAGTACAGAAGGTCTGGATTCAATCCCTGATCGGGAAATTAGATCCCACATGCTGCAACTGAGACTTTGCATGCTACAACTAAAAACCCCGCGTGTGCAACTAACAAATAAAGATCCCGCATGCTGAAACTAAAAGATCCCACATTCCTGCAATGAAGATAGAAGATCCCATGTGTTGCAACTAAGACCCAGTGCACCCAAATAAATAAAAATAAAGATTAAGGAAAAAAAAACAACAACAATGGGATACCACTATAAACCTACTGGAATGGACAAAATCTCAAACACTGGCAAAATCATATCCTGCCAGGGATGTGGAGTAACAGAAATCTCATTCATTGCTGGTGGTAATATAAAATTGTATACTTACTTTGGAAGACAGTTTGGTGGTTTCTGACAAAACTAAACACACTCTCACCACGTGATCCAGCAGTTGTGCTCCTTAGTATTTACACAAAAACCTGAACACAAATGTTTGTAGCAATTTTATTCATAATTGCCCAAACTTGAAAGCCATCTACATGCCCTTCAGTAGCTGAATGAATAAATAAACTGTAGTCCATCCAGACAATGAAAAATCATTTACTGCTGAAAAGAAGTAAGCTATCTCAAATAAACAACCTGACCTTACACCTAAAGCAACTAGACAAAGAAGAACAAACAAAACTCAAAGTTAATTGAAGAAAAGAAACCATAAAGATCAGAGCAGAAATAAATAGAATAGAGATAAAGAAAACAAACAAACAAAAATAAATGAAACTAAAATCTGGTTCTTCAAAATGAAATTGATAAAGCTTTAGCCAGATTCATTAAGAAAAAAGGGAGAGGACTCAAATCATAAAATTAGAAATGAAAAAGGAGAAGTTACAACTGACACTAGAGAAATACATAGGATCATAAGAGACTATTACAAGCAACTATATGCCAATAAAATGAACAACCTAGAAGAAATGGACAAGTTCTTAGAAAGATACAATCTTCCAACACTTAACTAGGAAGAAGTATAAAACCACAAGACCAATCACAAGTAATGAAATTTGAAACTGTGATTGAAAAAACTTTCCACAACAAAACTCCAGGCCCAGGTGACTTCATAGGGGAATTCTATCAAACATTTAGAGAAGAGTTAACAACTATCCTTCTGAAACTATTCCAAAAATTGCAGAGGAAGGAATATTCTCAAACTCATTCTATGAGGCTGTCATCACCCTGATACCGAAACCAGACAAATGATATACTGTTCAACGAAATATTACACTGCCTTTAAAAACAAATGAAATAATGCCCTTTGCAGCAACATGAATGGACCTAGAGATTATTATACTAAATAAAGTAATTTGGGAAAAGACAAATATATGATATCACTTATACATTGGGGAAGGAAATGGCAACTCCCTACACTACCCTTGCCTGGGGAATCCCATGGATGGAGGAGCCTGGTGGGCTATAGTCCATAGGGTCACAAAGAGTCGGACAAAACTCAGCGATTTCACTCACTCACATACGTGGAACCTAAAAAATGATCCAAACGAACTTATTTAGAAAACAGAAACAGACTTAATTGACTTTGGAAACAAACTTATGGTTACCAAAGGGGAAAGGTTCTTGGAGGGACAAATTAGGAGTTTGGGGTCAACATATACACACTACTAAATATAACCTTATATAATCTATAAGAACCAATTTTATAGGACAGTGAGCTCTCCTCAATATTCTCTGATGACCTGTATAGGGAAAGAATCTGAAAAGGGATGGATATATCTATATGAATAACTGAATCAGTCTTCTGTACAGCAGAAACTAACACAATATTATAAATCAACTGTATCTCAATATAAAATAAAAATTAAATGAAAAATGAAAAAACAAGCCATCAAGTTTTGAAAAGATATGGGTATTACCAAGTGAAATAAGCTGATGCGAAAATGCTACATAATGTGTGGTTCCAACTGTATGTCACTTTGCAAAAGGCAAAACTACATAGAGAGTAAAAATGTCAGTGGTTGCCAGGGCTTTGATGAGGGAATGAGTAAGTGGAGCATAGAGGGCTTTTCAGGCAGTGAAAATACTCTGATACTATTATGATAGATTCATATCATTTTATATTTATCCAAATCCACAGAATATACAATACCAACAGGGAATCTTACTGTAAACTGTGGCCTTTGGGTGAATATGATGTGTCAATGTAGCTTCATCAGTTGTAACAAATGTGCCACTTTGGTGGAAGATACTGACGATGAGGAAGTTATGTATGTGTGGGGGCAAGAGGTAATATAGGCAGTGTCTGTATCTTCCCCTCCATTTTGTTGTGAATTTTACAATGCTCTATAATTTTAACGTCTTAAATAAAAAATATTCCTTTCATAGTTTGAGGTGCAGATCTAAGGTGATCTTCAAGGAGATCCAACCAGTCCATCCTAAAGGAAATCAGTCCTGAATATTCATTGGAAGGACTGATGCTGAAGCTGAAACTCCAATACTTTGGCCACCTGATGAGAAAAACTGACTCATTGGAAAAGACCCTGATACTGGGCAAGATCAAAGGCAGGAAGAGACGGGGACGACAGAGGATGAGATGGTTGGATGGCATCATTGACTTGATGGACATGAGTTTGAGCAAGCTCTGGGAGTTGGTGATGAACAGGGAAGCCTGGTGCGCCGCAGTTCATGGGGTCACAAGGAGTCAGACACAACTGAGTGACTGTGAACTGAACTGAATATTGCAAGAAAAATGTTTATACTTAAGTATGTATATTGCTACTGCTAAGTCACTTCAGTCATGTCTGACTCTGTGCGACCCCATCCCTGGGATTCTCCAGGCAAGAACACTGGAGTGGGTTGCCATTCCCTTCTCCAATGCATAAAAGTGAAAACTGAAAGTGAAGTCACTCAGTCATGTCCGACTCTTCGCAACCCCATGGACTGCAGCCTACCAGGCTCCTCGTATTTTTAGAATATAGGAAATCTGACAAAAAATACTTCCATAGAAACTATAATGATAATCTTTAACATAAAAACAAAAGTCAAGGCAACAGAAAACAGAGAATCAAAAGACAGTTCTTTGAAGAGATTATTGCATGTAATAAATATAGAAAGAGGATTTAACTGTGTAGTCCTGGTATAGAAGAACAAACCATTGGTACCAAGTGGAGGGCAGGCCCAGTCATTATATATATATACATGGCTATCTGATGAATGGTGGAGATAAAATACCCAGTTAGCTGGGAAAGAATAACTATTCACAAATTTTGCTAGGACAACTTTCTATACATATAAAATAAATTTTGAATTCTGCTTTTCATAAATACAAAAGAAATCATTTCTATGCAGACAAACTTACTTGTTAAAGACAGAACTTTCATGAAAGCATAGGAGAACACATCAGAGTAGGGAAGAATCCAAAGTTCAAGTCTAAAAGATAGGATTAAGATATTCAAATACATTAAATTAAAGAATTTCTTATTAAAAGACATTGTGAAAAGACAAACTATACTTGTCAAAATACATGACCAAGAAAAGCTTATATCCAGAATATGTAAGAATTACCCCTCAAAATATGTAAAAGCAAATAATATAAAAGTGGGGAAATATAAAAGAGGCATTTGATAAAAGAAATATAGGTATCCAACCTTATTAAAGTATTTGCGGTGCTTAGTTGCTCAGTCACGTCTGACTCTTTGTGAGCCCATGGATTGTAGCCCCCCAAGGCCCCTCTGTCCTTGGGGATTCTCTAGGCAAGAATATTGGACTGGGTTGCCATGCCCTCCTCCAGGGGATCATCCCAACCCAGGGATTGAAGCCAGGTCTCCCGCATTGCAGGCAGATTGTTTACCGTCTGAGCCACCAGGGAAGTCCTACCTTATTAATAGGTAAAGAACTATAAAATAAAACAAGTTAATTCATATCCATGATATAGATAAAAGTTTAAAAGACTTGACAATTCCAAATACTGGAAAGCATATAGTGGAACAGGAACTTTATAAAGTACTGATGAAGGTATACATTAGTTCAACAAGGGAAAGCAGTTAGGCATTATCTAGTGAAGTTGAGGTTATGCTTATACAAAACCCAGTAATTCTATTCTAAGAAACATAACATAGAGAACTATTTCAATATGCTTATCAAGTGATATATACAAAAATGTCAACAGAGGGAGAGTTTGAAACAGGTAGGAAATAATGCAAATGTACATTAATGAGAGACTAGATAAGTAAATCATCTTAAATTCATATACAGTTGACCCCAAACAACACTAGTTTGAGCTGCATGGTCCACTTATACCCATATGAAATAGATGGGGAAACAATGGAAACAGTGAGAGACTTTATTTTGGGGGCTCCAAAATCACTGCAGATGGGGACTGCAGCGGTGAAATTAAAAGATGCTTGCTCCTGGGAAGAAAAGCTATGACTACGTAGACAGCATATTAAAAGCAGAGACTAATCAAGGCTATGGTTTCTCCGGTATTCATGCATGGATGTAAGAGTTGGACTATAAAGAAAACTGAGTGCAGAAGAATTGATGCTTTTGAACTGTGGTGTTGGAGAAGATTCTTGAGAGTCCCTTGGACTGCAAAGAGATCCAACCAGTCCATCCTATAGGAAATCAGTCCTGAATATTCATTGGAAGGACTGATGCTGAAGCTGAAACTCCAATACTTTGGCCACCTGATTGGAAAAGACCCTGATGTTAAGAAAGATTGAAGGTGGGAAGAGAAGGGGACGACAGAGGATGAGATGGTTGGATGGCATCACCAATTCGATGGACATGAGTTTGAGCAAACTTTGGGAGTTGGTGATGGACAGGGAAGACTGGCATGCTGCAGTCCATGAGCAAAGAGTTGGACACGACTGAGCCGCTGAACTGAACTGATATTAGAGTATTTTTTTACTTTTGTGACAATTTCAAAGAAACTCACAGATGAGTCACATAGTCTAGAAATATCAAAAAATAAGAAAAAGGTATGTGAAGAATGAATAAAATAAATGTAGATACTAGTCTATTCTATTATTTACTATCATAAAATATATACAAATATATTGTAAAAGGTTAAATTTTATCATAACCTATGAACTTACAGACTTTACATGGTGCAATTCCAAGTACAAAGAAACAGAAACAAATATAAAGATGCAATATTAAATCATGACTGCATAAAATTGACTGTAATGAACACTAATACTATAATAATTCTGTAGTATTTCCTGTTGCTTTTGCAGTGAGCTCAAGTGTTGGGAGTATCTGCTTAAAAGGCTGTGTGAGGCTAATCATGTCCACGTGAGCAGTTTGTCTCTCCAGTAGATTGTGAATTGCAGTAAAGAAGTGATCTCTTGAGGTTCCTGAGTATTTTTCATCACACTTAGAGCAAAAGCGTAAACCCTGAATAACACCAGGGGACCCATACAAAGAACCACTAGTGATGCTGGAAGCACTCCCAAGAAGCAGAGAAAAGTCATGACATTACAAGAAAAAGTTAAACTGCTTACTGTGTACCATAGATTGAGGTCTGCAGCTGTGGTTGCCCACCATTTCAAGGTAAATGAATCCAGCATAAGGACCATTGTCAATAAAAACAGAAATTCATGAAGCCATAACTGCAAATATGCCAACAGGCATGGGAACTTTGCACTTTTTGTGAAATAACTTTTTATCTTATTTTGAAAGTGAAAACCTCATATTAAAAATGAAGCTTTTATGTGGGTGCATGCTTGCTATACAAAAGGCATACCTATAGACTCAATATGATTCGAGAAAAAGCAAAGTTATTTACAACAACTTAAAGCAAAAGGAAGGTGAAGGATCTAAACCTGTAGATAATTTTCCAAATTATGTCAAGATATTAGGAGAAGCAGCTTCTTCTACCAGCAGGCAGCAGAAGAGTTTCTATGCCATTAAGAAACCTCATTCTCGTTAAGGAGAAATTATATCTGCCTGACTAGATTTTTCATGCAGACACAAATGCCCTATTCTGTGGGGCAGGGGGGAGGGGGGAAGCCACAGAAGACATTTATTAGTAAGGCAGAGAAGTCAGCACCAGTATTTAATTAGGAAGGGATAGACTAACTCTACTGTTCCGTGCAAATGCAGTTGGGTTTATGATCAGCACTGCCCTTATCTGTAAAGTTGCTAAGCTCCAAGCCTTAAATGGAAAAGATAAACACTAGCTGCCAGTTTATTTGTGGTACAAGAAGAAGTTCTAGTCAATGAGATCCTTTCACTGGTTCCATCTATACTTTGTGCCTAAAGTCAGAAAGCACCTTGATAGCAAAGGACTGCCTTTAAAGGTTCTTTTCATGCTGGACAATGCTCTCAGCCACACTGAACCCTGGGAGTTCAATACTGAAGTTTTCTACTTGCCTCTCAACACAACATCTCTAATTCAACTTCTAGATCGGAGGTCATGAGGACCTTTAAGGCTCATTACTCACAGTATTCTGTGGGAGGGACTGTCAATACTATGGAAGAAAATCTTGATAGAGAGAACATGAAAGTCTGGAAGGATTATAACATTGATGATGCCATCATGGAGTTACAGAAAAATCTGAGCAAATAAGCAGTCAGAGACAATAAATTCCTGCTGGAGAAACCGATGTCCAGATATTGTGCCTGACTTCACAGGATTGCTGCAGAGTCGATCAAGGAAATTATGAAGAGACTGTGGATGTGGCCAAAAAAAAAGTGGAGAGGAAGTGAAGAGTTTCAAGATATGGATCTTAAAGAAATTCAAGAGCCAATAGACACCACACTAGAAGAATGAACAGAAGATGGTTTCATAGAGAAAAGTTCTTCCCAACCAGCATCAGACAATGAGGAAGAAGATGTAGAAGAATCAGTACTAGAAAACATACTGACCTTATATAATTTGGCAGAAGAATTTACTGAAGACTGCTTTTGACTTTTCTTCAGAAAAGGATTCTTCTACGATATAGGCACTGAAACAAACGGAAATGGTGGAAGAAGGATTGGTACCATATAGAAACATTTTTAGAGAAATGAAAAATTACAATATATTTCTGTAAATTTACACTGACTGTGCCTACCTCACCTGCCCCCCTACCCCTCCTCCACCTCTGCCAACTCTTGAGTCAGCAGGACCAACCGTTCCTCTTCCTTCTGCTTGGACTACTCAGTGTGAAGATGATGAGGATGAAGACCTTCATGATGATTCACGTCCACTTAATTAACAGAAAATAATCACTATGCTGTACAGTTAATATGCTTGTCTGTTTTGTGTATGTTTGTGTCTTTATGTGGAAATCTAACAACTATGCAGCAAGAACTGCATGAGAATTTTGTCATCATTGCCTAAGTATTCATTGTGTGCAAGACTTGTATTGAAGTAGATACCCTGTCCTTACATAGATATAAGATGAGTGATATTAAATATAAAATTAATAATGTCTTAGCTTTCTTAATGTTTTATAACTTAAAAAAAAAACAAAATGACATGACTGTACAGTTTGTCTCTCTTGTAACTGGAGAAGCTATTATCAGCCTACCAGCACAGGTGAGTGTTTTTTTAATGTAACAATATTTCCAATAGTGTATTATGAATGTGACTGTAATACCATATGCCATAAAAATTTTACTGATTCATTCATTAGTATATAGGCTATGGTACCATGAAGCAATTACTCTGAGCAAAGATCTCAATTACTCTGCTGCTGCTGCTAAGTTGCTTCAGTCATGTCCGACTCTGTGCGACCCCATAGATGGCAGCCCACGGGGCTCCTCCATCCATGGGATTTTCCAGGCAAGAGTACTGGAGTGGGGTGCCATTGCCTTCTCCGCTCAATTACTCTAGGCTACCACAAAACTATCACATTGATTATTTGTTATCAGTGAAGGAACTGTTATACCTGTAAATAAATGTGGGTTTCTTTTTCACATAATTTTTTTCATTTTTGATGTCTAGTGTTGGTAATACATAAAACATCTACAGTGTACTCTATAAGTAGCTACTGACAGGTGATTCATCTTGCAAACAGATGATGTCAGTATCAATAAATATAGTAGAATATTGTATTTATTTAAATGTATTTTCTGCTTATGAGTTTAATAGCATCTTCTCTAGCCTACCTTATTGTAAGAATATAATATTTTATATATATATATATCTTACAAAATATGTCTTAATTGACTTTATGTTATTAGTAAGGCTTCTGATCAACAGCAGACTATTAGTAGTTAAATATGGGGGAAGTCAAAAATTATACATGAATTTTCAACTGCAGGGGAGAGTCAGAGCCCCTAACACCTGAGTTGTTCAAGGGTCAGTTATAGTTGTAAATCATACATTATTGAAAATAAATGAAGCAGGCTATCAACATGAATGAAATTCAAAATATAACATTTAGGGGAAAGTCACTAAAGGACATATTAAAGAGTAAGTTATTATCAGCGTATAAAAGTAAAGAGCAGACAAAGCTAACCAGTATTTTTAGGACATACATATGTGGTGAAACCAAAAAGAATATCAAGGGAAATGTTAATGAAAATTTTAGAATATTGACTCCCAAAAAAGATGGGAAGAAATGGAAATGGACTTGACCTGTGTCTAATTTTCCAGTTTTTAAGGTAGGTGGCTTGTATATACTGATTTGCCTTATTGTTCTTTTTAAAATTGTACATATCTGTCAAATAGTTCGTTTTAATGTATTTTCCACAATAAGATCATTTAAGTACTCTAATTTTATGTCTGAGTAAAGAATAAAAGAATTTGAGCTTGATTTTATCTATATGATGTTCTCAAAAATAGTCACCCTCCCCAGCTGTTCTTCACTAATCAAACAAGATTTATCCTAAAAAATTCATCACTACTTTAGGAGTAGTAGCCCTTCTGCATTACTCTGAGGTAATCACTGCAAATATTTCACCACTGCATGCTAGGGGCTGAAGTTCTAGAACACTTATGAGACTGTCCCTAGATTCTGCTGCATCTTCAGTTCAGTTCAGTTCAGTTCAGTCGCTCAGTCGTGTCTGACTCTTTGCGACCCCATGAATCGCAGCACGCCAGGCCTCCCTGTCCATCACCAACTCCTGGAGTTTACTCAAACTCATGCCCATCGAGTCGGTGATGCCATCCAGCCATCTCATCCTCTGTTGTCCCCTTCTCCTCCTGCCTCCAATCCCTCCAAGCATCAGGGTCTTTTCCAATGAGTCAACTCTCCGCATGAGGTGGCCAAAGTATTGGAGTTTCAGCTTCAGCATCAGTCCTTCCAATGAACACCCAGGACTGATCTCCTTTAGGATGGACTGGTTGGATCTCCTTGCAGTCCAAGGGACTCTCAAGAGTCTTCTCCAACACCACAGTTCAAAAGCATCAATTTTTCGGTGCTCAGCTTTCTTCACAGTCCAATTCTCACATCCATACATGACCACTGGAAAAACCATAGCCTTGACCAGATGGACCTTTGTTGGCAAAGTAATGTCTCTGCTTTTTAATATGCTATCTAGGTTGGTCATAACTTTCCTTCTAAGGAGTAAGCGTCTTTTAATTTCATGGCTGCAGTCACCATCTGCAGTGATTTTGGAGCCCAAAAAATAAAGTCTGACACTGTTTCCACTGTCTCCCCATCTATTTCCCATGAGGTGATGGGACAAGATGCCATGATCTTAGTTTTCTGAATGTTGAGTTTTAAGCCAGCTTTCTCATTCTCCTCTTTCACTTTCATCAAGAGGCTCTTTAGTTCCTCTTCACTTTCTGCCATAAGGGTGGTGTCATCTGCATATTTGAGGTTATTGATATTTCTCCCGGCAATCTTGATTCCAGCTTGTGCTTCTTCCAGCCCAGCATTTCTCATGATGCACTCTGCATATAAGTTAAATAAGCAGGGTGACAATTTACAACCTTTACATTCTCCTTTTCCTATTTGGAACCAGTCTGTTGTTCCATGTCCAGTTCTAACTGTTGCTTCCTGACCTGCATACAGGTTTCTCAGGAGGCAGGTCACGTGGTCTGGTAGTCCCACCTCCTTCAGAATTTTCCACAGTTTATTGTGATCCACACAATCGAAGGCTTTGGCGTAGTCAATAAAGCAGAATTAGATGTTTTTCTGGAATTTTCTTGCTTTTTCGATGATCTTGCGTATGTTGGCAATTTGATCTCTGCTTCCTCTGCCTTTTCTAGAACCAGCTTGAACATCTGGAAGTTCTCGGTTCATGTATTACTGAAGCCTGGCTTGGAGAATTTTGAGCATTACTTTACTAGCGTGTGAGATGAGTGCAATTGTGCGGTAGTTTGAGCATTCTTTGGCATTGCCTTTCTTAGGGATTGGAATGAAAACTAACCTTTTCCAGTGCTGTGGCCACTGCTGAGTTTTCCAAATTTGCTGGCATATTGAGTGCAACACTTTCACAGCATCATCTTTTAGGATTTGAAATAGTTCAGCTGGAATTCCATCACATCCACTAGCTTTGTTCGTAGTGATGCTTTCTAAGGCCCACTTGACTTCACATTCCAGGATGTCTGGGTCTAGGTGAGTGATCACACCATTGTGATTATCTGGGTCATGAAGATCTTTTTTGTACAGTTCTTCTGTGTATTCTTGCCACCTCTTCTTAATATCTTCTGCTTCTGTTATGTCCATACCATTTCTGTCCTTTATTGAGCCCATTTTTGCATCTTAGACTTAAACCAAATCCCTCAAATTCCTGAAGCTTTGTTTGAAACCTATTCTTAAATATCAACTCCCATATCACTCGGGGTTCTAACTAACCTGACACAATTTTTCATACTTAAACATGCTGATGTTTGCCAAGCTTAGAAAGATACAAAAGAAAAATAACTATTACATATTTTGAAAAGACGATACATATACTATCTTCCAAGGACTTAAAAGAAATTTAAAAATTGGTATGAACTTCAAATAGGTCCTGGTAGAAACAGGGAAATTAAAAAATCATAAACAATTTTAGATAACCATCTGCAAAAGTGAAAGACTATTAAACACAGTTGACAAATTTAATAGCCCTTATAAATTTCTATCCTAATGGATTTGTTCTGACACCCTGAATAAATTGTAATCCACAATTACTATAGCAGCTATGTCTCCTTGACGTTGCGTTTTGAAAACAAGCATACCCAACTCTGGCTAGAAACTGACTTATTTTAAACAGTGAAAGGAAAGTCTAGGAATAATTCATTTAGGTTAGACAAAGAAAGGGACATCTCAGTGTTACATGAAAACACACATAGGTTCAGTTAATGGAAAAATTTTTTTTCTTTCTTAATGTTGATCACAGGAAAGCTGACCTGACAGGGAGACAGGATTACTGATATACTGTTGTCTCTCTCCTAGCAGTAGATAGAAATATCAGAAAGATCTTTCTAATATCCTATCTTCTTATAGCCACTGGACATGGTCCATCTCAGATAAGTCTTGATCGCTGCCCTTCAACACTGGTTTCTAAGCACTGTTCCTTCTCTCTGAACAAGAGCAGATACAATTAAACTGAATCCATTGAAGAGAAAAGGAACCGCTTATGCAAATGGGTCAGAAGAAAGAAAAGCATGGCAAATAAGTAAAGCCTGGTTTTCTCAGACTGAAGTTTATAAGTTTTTGTATTTAAAGTGAGAGGACAGGGCTACCATGCAACTTTAATTTTTAATACTATAGATTAACAATTTCAAAACTTAAGATGTTGCAGAAGTAGTTACTATAATTATTTCCCATCGTTCTTTACTAGGACCTGAAGATGCCAGATCAATCAATCACGTGCTGGGCAGCTTTTCCTGTGTCCTCTTATTGCACAAACACATGTACATCTGTCTGTGGGCGGTATTTAGTTGCCCTTTGTGCTGATGGGCTTAACTCTTCTACTTTGCATGTAAAAAGAAAACCTGAGTAAATCTTATTTAGCTATGAACCTTATACGATTAAGTCCTCAGCCTGCTTCTTTATCTAATAGCAAGGGATATAGAAAACTCTTTGAGATGGGCTCCTAAGTAGGCTCCACTTCTTCAAGTTTCCAAGGCTGTTTTTTACCGTTTGTTGAGACTAAACCTGCTATTCATCCTTCACCTAACTTAAGATTCAACTGACTGCATGCCTGTTGATGCTATATGCATTACCTCAGTTGGTCTCTCATCCACACTCAGAAGTAAGTTCACGCTCTGCTTAATATTTGAGAAAACTAAAGCTTACTGGGGTTAACTTGTCACATGGCTCATAAATGGTGAAATCAAAACTACTTCTGATTCACCTGGACTACAGCTGTGACCATGGAAATGAAGAGCAACAGGCTTAAACTTCAAAGAAATTTCTCTGCAAAAATTGACAGGATTCAGTTGTCACTGGATCTGGGATTGAGAGACAGGGAGTAACTAACCAGGGGTAAGTGGGGGTTTCTGATGTGGTGTCATCAATAGCTAATAGCAAGTAAGAGCTCTCAAAGGCAACTTGATGGGAAAGGGAGTGAGTTTGGTTTAGGCGGGCTGAATCTAAGTACCTATGGGACATTCAGGTGGTGTCCACGTAGTTAAACAAGTTTATATTGCAGTCCTGAAATAAAATCTAATGAAAATATGAAGCAGGAACTTAGGAGGAAAAGTGCAAAATAAAATTAGGGTTAAAAAATCCTTTTGGCTCTAAAAATAGCATCAGTTCTGTTCAGTTCAGTCGCTCAGTCGTGTCCGACTCTTTGCGACCCTATGAATCGATCGCAGCACGGCAGGCCTCCCTGTCCGTCAGCAACTCCCGGAGTTTACTCAAATTCATGTCCATCGAGTCAGTGATGCCATCCGGCCATCCATACACATACATAATACACACATTTATCATATATGTGTTTAATAAATAATATGAAATGAAATATAACATTGAAATATGTGTTTCAATGTAATATATTGAAAAATAAATAAATGAAAAATTTAGCCACATTAAAAAATGCCTAGCTTTCTAATCAGAATAGATACTAACATTATAACCAATAAAAATCTTCAAATTTAGTTAGCTTATTTGAGCTATTTTCACATTTTATAAGAAATCCAATAGCTCAAATACACAAAATTTAATTGGGAAAGCAAACGCTATATTGATCTTAAGCTGAAATGAAATAGAACGTTTGGTTATGAGAAGTTTCTCAGAATTTGTTATATATTGTGACGTCATTACCAAAGTTCATTTGATTCAGAAATTTTCAGTGAGTGCTACAACCACTATTTAAGATGATGTGGCTATCAATTTTTTTTTCTGTTTCTCGATCTTGTGTGCCTATCATATATAGTTTATTTGCTGGTATTTACTTTTTATTATGGTGCGTCTTTATTGTTTTTAATGAGAAGGATTTCCATAAAAAACTTTTATGGGGCTTTATAAAAATAAACGTTCCTTTGTTTTTTTTTAATCTTACATACACTAAGAAAGAGAGAGAAGGAAAGCATAAAAGAAAAGAATAAAGTCTGACCTAATTTAAGCTCTGGCTGAGCTTTCAAAATTATAAGGCATTAAATACACTTATTAAATTAAATAAAAATGTTCAAACTTCTTGACTTATGTCACTATGCCATATGTGCTAATTTTGTTTAATTGTTCCCAGCTGGACATCAATTTTTTTAAAGGGAGTTAAAGAAAAATAAGAATGGAAAATTCTTAACCTGGATAGGTAATAATCTGCTTGCAAATTGTTCATTTATGTCACCAAAGGGAAAGGGGAGCTCACATTAATACTGTATGCTAATATGCTTCTTCTAGCTTACCCCACATACTTTAACCCAAATTGCTATTAGTCTACAGAAATGTCACAAAATATCTGTGCAAGCTAATTTTCAGAGTTTTGCATGAAAACCTTGGGAAACATAGCCAGAAAATGGTCTCCCCATCATGGTCATTCACTAGATGACCTTCAGATTTCTTTAGCTTTGAAAAGAAACCTCATCATTGCTTTTGAATATCCAATTGCCAACTACACTATGGCTTTTTGTTGACTGGGATAAAAGGTATCAGATGATTTTGTTCCTAAAATATGTAAGTGTTCTAAAAATGCTTAGCTGCTTTCGGTTGTATATGAAGTGACTCAAATGTAAAATAAATCTCTCCTCTCTAATGGCTATTTCATTTTTACAAGACATATTCAAAGTAACTACAGAAACCCATAATCTGTCCATTAAATACATGGGTCACATTCTTAGCTTTAAACAAATTCTGGTTTGTTAGCACTTAGTGAGTTTGTTTCACTAAGTGTAAGTGACATGAGTATTTAAAAATCTGCACTGAGTGCATGCCTACTAGTGTCTGACTAACTCTTTGAGACCCCGTGGACTGCAGCCTTCCAGGCTCCTCTGTCCATAGATTTTTCAAGCAAGAAAACTGGAGTGAGTTACCATTTCCTTCTCCAGGCGATCTTCCCCATCCAGGGATCCAACAGGCGTCTCCAGCATCTCCTGCATTGGCAGGCAGATTCTTTACCACTGAGCCACCTAGGAAGCCCCCATTTAAACATCTTGTCCTACCACATTTCACAGATGAGGGAAACTCAGGTCAGTGAAGAGCAGTAACTTCCCCTTGGCCCTGTAGTTTATGAGGTGACAAGAACCAGAACTTTCTCCCATGTTCACAGCCTCCCAGTTCAGTGATGTTCCTCCTGGTCTTATTTTTTTAGGATTGCTAACACACAGGAGGATAAAACTCTCACCCTGAGCACTGGCAATAATGATCAGTTGTGTAATCTTCCAAGTTGCTATTTCTCTAGGGAAATGAAGTGTTTCCTCCAGAACTGAATAATTGAAAATAATAATTGAAGTTATTGTCCCTTTGGTGACATAAACGAACACACACACACCTATATATACACATGCATATATTCTTTGCACATCCATATAGAACTATCCTGGAAAGGAAAGACACACTGAGATAGGATGATACCTGGGATCCTTTACTGCAGGGCTTGCACCTGACCAAAAGTTTCTTCAGGCAGCAAAATACAAAGAAACTATAAGGGACTGAAAATAGCTGTGCATATGCTGCACAGTTGGGGCAAATGATGGACAAGAAGATACAAAAACACCAAAACCCAACTGTCACTTCTGAAGAGCAGGAGCAAAAGCCAAGTACTGTGCATGCCCCCCTGCACTCAACACTGCCAAAAGGTTGGGCAAATCACCTAAGCCACCTCTCCTGACCTGATCCTAGACATACACACTACCCTCACCCCATATAAGGAAACCAGTTCACTTCACCTCCTAGAGCTCCACCTCTAGGAAGGAACCTCTAGGTTTCCTTCCTCTAGTAAGGGAACCTGTTACTTGTTTTCACTCCCCACTGCTGCTATAGGGCCTCAATAAAATTCATGTCAATGTATGACAAAAACCACTACAATATTGTAAAGTAATTAGCCTCCAACTAATAAAAATAAATGAAAAAAAAAAAAAAACAAAAAAAACCTTGCCTGGATTTCTTGTCTGAAAGTGAAGTGAAAGTGTTAGTCGCTCAGTCACGTCCACAACACTTTGGACTATAGCCCACCAGGTTCCTTTGTCCATGGGATTCTCCAGGCAATAATACTGGAGTGGGTAGCCATTCCGTTCTCATAGGGAGCTTCCCGACTCAGGGATCGAACCTGGGTCTCCTGCATTGCAGGCGGATTCTTTCCCTCTGAACCACATTTCTTGTCTAGTTTCTTATCAATTTCTATTGGTTAAGGAAGGCCAAAAATGCTGCTCAGTAACAACACTACAGTCCTGGTCTAGGAAAAGAGCATCAACAAAGGCTAGAGAGATTACAAATCAAGTGCACCACTTTCAGTGACTAAATGGACCCACAGAAATGAGGAAAATGAATTTTATTTCTGAATCCACTCTTCTGTGCATTGTGACTCATGCTTGCTAACACTGAGTCACTCTGTGATGAAAATACTAGGCTTGTTCCTCTCCAGCCTTACCAACACATATAAAACAAATGTCATCAAGTATGTGTGAAAACATTTCTTTGCTGTTTCTCTTTCCTACTAGATTGTCAGCTCCGTGAGTGTGGAGTCCATGTTTGTTTCAATATCATTATAACTGCAGTGCCCTATGCATAATAGGTACTCTGTATGTATTTTACTATGTTTTATTATTATTATTATTATTATTTTTGTAGCACTGTGCAGGACACAAGATCTTATTTCACTGACCAGGGATGGAACCCCTGCCTCCAGCAGTGGAAGCATGGAGTCTTAACCACTGGACTGCCAGGGAAGTTGGGTGATCTTTCAAATTGTGTTAAATGCACAAACAAAGAGGGATCTGTGTTCTAAAAGGAATAGGGGATATAGACTGTTGCCACAAGTCTAAATTCCTGAATCCATTTTTCTCAAGCTTAATCCGGAAATGAGACACAAATCTATACTATGGGAAGTTTACTGTATTAGCAGGCAAGCCTAGACTCTGCTGAGTGGTGTAATTAACTTCTCCAGGCAGACCTTAGTGTTCTCGTCTATAAAATGGGGGATATACTTGTTGTAGTCCCCTCTGAGTATTTTTGTGAGGACAAAATGTTAGTAAAAACCAAGCCATGTAGAGATTATATTCAGCCACTTAGCCAAAAAGCCTATCACTTTCACCGCCACCGTGGCTATCTGGGAGTCATTCTGGGATGTTACTCCTCTCTTTTCTGTGTCTACCTTTGTCCCATGACCAGAAGGTTCTTCTCAGGAGTCGTTCCAATGCTAATGGCAGCACACACTTGAGTCTCCCATGCGAATAAATTCTTAAGAAGGAAAGTAAATATATTCCTTTAAAATGACATTTTCTGAGGAAAAACATCATTTCCCTTCACGAGTTTACAAATGGAAATTTTTGATAGTGCACTATTGATTCATTGCCTTTTAGTGAATTTTATTTCAAAAGGTAGTAGACCTGTGGATGACAAAGGAGTCTGTATCTTTGAGCCTCATGTTGTAATTCTTTGAACATAAATGAACATTCCCAGAGAAAATACATTTTGCCTTATTGCTACAGAGGCTGTGGAGTTTTTTCGGGAGCTGAGTAGTTTTGAGGCCTTCTGAATGCATAAATTGCTTTTTAAATTATGCTAAAAGATTTCAAACTATATTTATTTTGTTATAGAGATGTATCCCCCTTCAATTGTAAATCAATTACCTCCAACAAAAGCTTGTTTTCAATGGTGTTAATTACTGAGTTCCTCATAATTCTTTGGTACATGGAAACAAAAAAACATTTTTTATACCAAATTGCCCAATGGAGTATTTAAATTTGGTTTTGAAAGCTTCTCTTTGTTTCTACGCAGTAAATAGTTACTTTTCTCAGTGAGATTTAAAAAAAGGAGTATATTTTTTAAATAGTTTTTTTTTTTTTTTTTTGCTTGAAAGTTATTGAGGTGAGTGGGTGTTTTTTGTTGCTGTTGTTTATTTTTTGTCTTATGAAGTTTGAAGATTGACTAAGCAAGCAAACAATTTGAGCTCTTAATATCAAGAAATTATACAGGAGAATAAGCTCACCATATTTTAAAACAACTGAAATGTATCTCAAAGCTAGCTAAGATTTTCTAAGCCTATTTTGGAAGAAGACTCTTGGAATTGGTCATCATCATTTACCAAAGACTTTTTTGAGTGACCAGCTAGCATAGAAAATCCTTAAAAGGGTTGCTTACAAAAAACTATACCAAACATAGTTTGCCCAAGAAGCTACTAACCCTGTTGATATTCAGTTAATCATCAATACCAGTAAGAGAGTCATTTCAATAAAAGACCAAATTTTGCATCAGAAGGGTCCCACCCTTCTGATTTTAAGAACTTAGATAGCTTGCTCAGTCTCACAGTATGTACTTTCTCAACTGTAAAACAAGGTTATTGATATATTTATAGGATTTGAATGGACTAAAAAAATGTGTTTTTGGATGTGACAGCATTTTCTAAATTGTGTGATTCACAAATGTGTGCAAACAGTAAGTTTTATTTAAAGACAATGTATGCTAGGACCACAAACACAGTTTACACAGTAAATGATACAGCAGTTCAGAGAGGAAACAAACAGCTGGTAGTGGCAGGATATGTTTTCAATGAAGAATATTGAAAGGTTCATTTAAACTTAAAATTAAGTTAGGCAAATTATGGAAAAGCACTGCCTGATTATACTTTTAAATAAAGAAAGTCTCTTTCTGACCAAGTTAACAATGCAGTGTTGTTGTTTTTTTTCCTCTTTACATTTGTGCTAACTGAAACCATGTCTAGATTGGAAAACATGGTTTGAAATTCAGCCTCAACTAAAATATATTTTCTTTCACAAACGTATCTTTGCTAAATTCAGCAGGAAGTGTGGTGCTGACACGTGATGAACAGAGAGACAGAGTGTGACCAGCAGCTGATTGGATCTGAGCCCAAGAACAGCCATCAGATATTAACCACTTTGAGTCACAATCTTGAGTTCATGGAATGCATCTGATTGGTCATTTAGTTTCCTGTCATCCAATCAGTTCAGTTCCCTTGCACAGAAAGTTCTATTTAAGTTTTCTGTTTTGTAAAGTTCTTGACTGAAATATCTAAATTAGAACTGATATGGTTATTTCATTTTCATTTTTTTCCGGCAATTCAGTTGCCAATCTCATTTAGACTTTTATATATCATTTTCATATTTTAATTTTTAAATCATTTTTTTTCTGTGCAACTACCATCCCTTCCCAAATAACAGTGTTATTTTATTATTTCACTACCACTTTTCAGATTCTTTTCATGTTATGAAAAGCCAGTCTATGCTTCTCCTTCCATTTTGTAGGCATACACTTAGATGGGGGGGAAAAAAAAAGATACAAAGTAGCTTTCATGAGTCCCTTAATTTTTTAAAAGAGGACTTTAAAGAGTGTTTTAATATGATATTCAAAAGTGGATGTTGAGTCATGCCTTTGGTTACCATAAGATAAAAGAACAAAGAAAGCAGAAATTTAATCAGCATTTATCAGATTTTTAGAATATCTCTTACATGCAGTAGCTGTGGCCAATACAAATGAGACCAGCCTAGTTTTATTCTGTGGCAGAAGATACTTTTAATTTCCCTCAGGTCGTCAAAAAAAAGAGCAAAAGTTTTGGAGTCTGATAGACCTGGATTTGAATCCAAGTACCACTGTATGCTGTGCATTCTTGAATAATGATTAGTCTCTCTATATTTCATTTTTCTAGTATAGAAAATGGAGGTAATGTTGAACATGTTGTGAAGAATAAGATGAGATAGTACATGTAAAGTTCATGACAGTGTACCCAGGACATATTATGTATTCGATAATGATGAGTTTTCTAACTAATTTTGCAAAATAAGCCTTTGTTATCATAGGATACTGCAATTGCAACATTAGTTACTAAAGCATAACCTAGCTTATCCACAACACTACTGTACTTAGTACCTAGAAATGGGATGATAAATACCAAATAAGCTGTAATACGTGGCATTGACTAGGAGGCTGACAGTGAAGAAAGTAACATTTCAGGATGGAAGGACAGTAGACCATAATACGCTCAACTGAAAGAGCTTAGAAGGTTGACAAGGTAGGATGAGCTTGGAAAGGAGAAGCTGGAGAAGAGAATGTCAGTGCTATTCTTAATTGCTATTGTCTGCCTATGGCAAAATATAAGGAAGATGCGACCTTAGGAAAGAGCAGACTGATTTGCAGATAGGAGTGAAAGAACATAGAGGGAGGTTACCATGTTAGAATCAAATATGGATGAAGAGACAACTAACTTCTCAAGCTTAAACAGAAGAAACATAAAATTAAGAAATACTCTGAGGGATGGCTCAGATGGTAAAGCGTCTGCCCGCAATGCGGGAGACCTGAGTTCAGTCCCTGAATTGGGAAGATCTGCTGGAGAAGGAAATGGCAACTCACTCCAGTATTCTTGCCTGGAAAATCCCATGGACAGATGACCCTGGTAGGCTACAGTCCATGGGGTCGCAAATAGTTGGACACGACTGAGAGACTTCACTTTCTTTTCTTTCTAAAGGTTGATTAAAAGCTTGATTTTGTGATAAGAATCAAGACAAAGGTATACATATCCACTGTTAAAACTTCTGAATAGATTAAAGTGCTGGTCCCAAAATTCTTAAAATTGGACAAGATGACTCAGTGAATAGAGACTAAAGTTGTAACTCTCCCACCAAAGTCTTATATTTCCAAGGTATCCATAGTAAGTCAAAAAAGAGAGAGACGAGGGAGAAGAAATCAAACAAAAAGTGTGCATATATACATAATACATATATGTGTGTGTATATATATAGAGAGAAATATGTCTAGTAAAGAACAAAGAACCATGACTAATAGTACAGGGAAGTAACTGGAATTTAATATATAAGAAACCAATCATTTTAAGACACTTTATAGCCATAGAGCGGGGAAGGCAATGGCACCCCACTCCAGTACTCCGCCTGGAAAATTCCATGGACAGAGGCGCCTGGTAGGCTGCAGTCAATGGGGTCGCAGAATTGGACAAGACTGAGCGACTTCACTTTCACTTTTCACTTTCATGCACTGGAGAAGGAAATGGCAGCCCACTCCAGTGTTCTTGCCTGGAGAATCCCAGGGATGGGGGAGCCTGGTGGGCTGCCATCTGTGGGGTCACACAGAGTCAGATATGACAGAAGAGACTTAGCAGTAGCAGCATAGCCATAGAGTCTGAACTAAGAAAGTATTTTTCAAAGCAGAAAATTATCCTTCAGTCTCTACATTTCTATTGTCAGTTAGTAGGCTAAGTAAGAATGCACTTAGCTTCCCAAAAGAGACTATTCTCCAATGCTCGCTGTAGATGGGGCCAAGGAGCTTAATGAGAAAAAGAAACAAAAACAAGCTTGCAGAGAGAAGAAATAAAGTCCATCAGAGAACAATGGACCATAGAGTCCTCCCAGGGAACAGAACTTGACAAAACTCAGGGATATTCCCATCATGAGGGCCTAGAGGGATTTAAAAACTAGCACATCCAGGTTGTGCTATGCTACAGTATGAAAAGGCAAAAAGATAGGACACTGAAAGATGGACTCCCCAGGTCGGTAGGTGCCCAATAGGCTACTGGAGATCAGTGGAGAAATAACTCCAGAAAGAATGAAGAGAAAGAGCCAAAGCAAAAACAACACCCAGTTGTGGATGTGACTGGTGATAGAAGCAAGGTCCGCTGCTATAAAGAGTAATACTGCATAGGAACCTGGAATGTTAGGTCCATGAATCAAGGCAAACTGGAAGTGGTCAAATAGGAGATGGTAAGAGTGAACGTTGACATTTTAGGAATCAGCAAACTAAAATGGACTGGAAAGGGTGAATTTAACTCAGATGACGATTATATCTACTACTGTGGGCAAGAATCCCTTAGAAGAAATGGAGTAGCCATTATAGTCAATAAGAGAGTCTGAAATGCATTACTTGGACACAATCTCAAAAATGACAGAATGAACTCCAAAGAATTTCCAAGGAAAACCATTCAATATCACACTAATCCAAGTCTATGCCCCATGCATTAATGCTGAAGAAGCTGAAGTTGAAGGGTTCTATGAAGACCTAAAAGACCTTTTAGAACTAACACCCAAAAAAGATGTCCTTTTCATTATGGGGGACTGGAATGCAAAAGCAGGAAGTCCAGAAACACTTGGAGTAACAGGCAAATTTGGCCTTGGAGTGCAGAATGAAGAAGGAAAAATGCTAATAGAGTTTTGCCAAGAGAATGCACTGGTCATAGCAAACACCCTCTTCCAAAAACACAAGAGAAGATTCTACACATGGACATCCAGATGGTCACCACAAAAATCAGATTGATTATACTCTTTGCAGCCAAAGATGGAAAAGCTCTATACAGTCAGCAAAAACAAGACTGGGACCTGACTGTGGCTCAGATCATGAACTCCTTATTGCCAAATTCAGACTTAAGTTGAAGAAAATAAGGAAAACCATTAGACCATTCAGGTATGACCTAAATCAAATCCCTTATGATTATGCAGTGGAAGTGAGAAATAGATTTAAGGGACTAGATCTGATAGGCAGAGTGCTTGATGAACTATGGATGGAGGTTCATGACATTGTACAGGAGACAGGGAGCAAGACCATCCCCAAGAAAAATAAATGCAAAAAAGCAAAATGGCTGTTGGAGGAGGCCTTACAAATAAATAGCTGTGAAAAGAAGAGAAGCAAAAAGCAAAGGAGAAAAGGAAAGATATACCCACCTGAATGCAGAGTTACAAAGAATAGCAAGGAGAGATACAAGAACCTTCCTCAGTGAACAGTGCAAAGAAATAGAGGAAAACAATAGAATGGAAAAGACTAGAGATCTCTTCAAGAAAATTAGAGACACCAAAGGAACATTTCATGCGAAGATGGGCACAATAAAGGACAGAAATGGTACAGACCTAACAGAAGCAGAAGATATTAAGAAGAGGTGGCAAGAATACAAGAAAAACTGTACAAAAAAGATCTTCACAACTCAGATAATCATGATGGTGTGATCACTCACCTAGACCCAGACATCCTGGAATGTGAAGTCAAGTGGGCCTTACGAATCATCACTATGAACAAACCTAGCGGAGGTGATGGAATTCCAGTTGAGCTATTTCAAATCCTAAAAGATGATGCTATGAAAGTGTTGCACTCAATATGCCAGAAAATTTGGAAAACTCAGCAGTGGCCACAGGACTGGAAAAGGTCAGTTTTCATTCCAATCACTAATAAAGGTAATGCCAAAGAATGTTCAAACTACCGCACAATTGCACTCATCTCACACGCTAGTAAGGTAATGCTCAAAATTCTCCAAGCCAGACTTCAACAAACAGTACGTGAACCATGAACTTCCAGATGTTCAAGCTGGTTTTAAAAAGGCAGAGGAACCAGAGATCAAATTGCCAACATACACTGGATCATCGAAAAAGCAAGAGAGTTCCAGAAAAACATCTAATTCTGCTTTATTGACTGTGCCAAATCCTTTGACTCTGTGGATCACTATAACTGTGGAAAATTCTGAAAGACATGGGAATACCAGACCACCTACCTGCCTCCGAGAAACCTGTATGCAGGTCAGGAAGCAACAGTTTGAACTGGACATGGAACAACAGACTGGTTCCAAATAGGTAAAGGAGTACCTCAAGGCTGTACATTGTCATCCTGCCTATTTAACTTCTATGCAGAGTACATCATGAGAAAGACTGGGCTGGAAGAAGCACAAGCTGGAATCAAGATTGTCGGGAGAAATATCAATAACTTGACATATGCAGATGACATGACCTTTATGGCAGAAAGTGAAGAAGAACTAAAGAGCCTCTTGATGAAAGTGAAAGAGGAGAATCAAAAAGTTGGTTTAAAGCTCAACATTCAGAAAACTAAGATCATGGCATCTGGTCTCATCACTTCATGGCAAATAGATGGGGAAACAGTGGAAACAGTGGCTGACTTTATTTTTCTGGGTTCCAAAATCACTGCAGATTGTGATTGCAGCCATGAAATTAAAAGACGCTTACTCCTTGGAAGGAAAGTTATGATCAACTTAGATAGCATATTAAAAAGCAGAGACATTACTTTGCCAACAAAGGTCCATCTAGTCAAGGCTATGGTTTTTTCCAGTAGTCATGTATGGATGTGAAAGTTGGACTATAAAGAAAGCTGAGCACTGAAGAATTGATGCTTTTGAACTGTGGTGTTGGAGAAGACTCTTGAGAGTCCCTTGGACTGCAAGGAGATCCAACCAGTCCATTCTAAAGCAGATCAGTCCTGGGTGTTCATTGGAAGTACTGATGTTGAAGCTGAAACTCCAATAATTTGGCCATCTGATGTGAAGAGTTAACTCATTTGAAAAAACCCTGATGCTGGGAAAGATGGAAGGCAGTAGCAGAAGGGGACAACAGAGGATGAGATGGTTGGATGGCATCACCCACTCAGTGGACATGAGTTTGGGTAAATTCTGGGAGTTGGTGATGGACATGGAGGCCTGGTGTGTTGCCGTCCATGGGGTCACAAAGAGTTGGACACGACTGAGCAACAGAACTGAACTGAACTGATCCAGGTTAAAAAAATTTCCAATGGGTTTATAACTGATTCTAAACCATTATAACAAGTATAAGGAGCATACATGTCCACATTTTGTCTGCAAATTTCCCTCCACCACATTCAGAGTGCACTTGTAGAAACTTACTGATGCTAATTCTGATTCCTCTTTTTATCAATAGGTACCAGCACCTGCTATACACACAGAGCAATAAAATGGTGTGTATGATGATTATAAAAGGTGGTCCATGTATAACGCTTGTTTTCCTCTTTTTGACTTACTTCACTCTGTATAACTGACTCTAAGTTCATCCACCTCACTACAACTGACTTAGATCCATTCCTTTTTACAACTGAGTAATACTCCATTATATAAGTGAACCACAACAACTTCTTTATACATTAATCTGTCAATGGATATCTGTAATCTAGAAAAATGGTACTGATGAACCTAACAGAGAATGGACCTGTGGACAAAG
Organism: Cervus canadensis; assembly: GCF_019320065.1. Classification (NCBI taxonomy): domain Eukaryota; kingdom Metazoa; phylum Chordata; class Mammalia; order Artiodactyla; family Cervidae; genus Cervus; species Cervus canadensis. The sequence goes on along the minus strand of NC_057406.1, from coordinate 29,330,679 downwards.
CAGGAGAAGGTGAGGTTGGGACAAGTTGAGTAAGTGGCACTGACACATGTACACTATTATGTGTAAAACAGTTAGTGGGAAGCTGCTAAATAACATGCACCAGCCTGGTGCTCTGTGATGACCTATAGGGGTAAGATGGGGGAGGCTCAGGTGGAAAGGGAAATTATGACCGATTTGTGTTGTTATATGGCAGAAATCAACAGAAATTTGTAAGGCAATTTTCCAGTAATTAAAAAAGTGGTCCACAAAATGGTACTATTGAGCCTTATTTCAAGTCAGATAATACAGATTTAATAAATGAATGCTTGCCACTGATTACCTATTCTTCATTAATGAATAATGAAACTGCCTCCAATTTAGACTTTCTATAACTGAAATTCCTCTTGTTGAAAATATCAATAGCTGTGCCTGTTACCTTTTCTGCTGATTTTCTTAACACTGAATTTTAATCATGTGCCCTCCCTACTCATAATCTTTCCATGACTCCCCATTACCCTCCAAACAGTGGACAAACTCCTTACTCTGGAATTCTAGGCTCTTCTCCATGGCACCTTCCTCTAATTTTTTCAACTTTATTTTTTGCTTCTACCATAATTGCACAGAACTGCCACCAAAATGGGTGGTGCCTTCTGTCACAGAGTAGAGACCAATTCCAACTACCATGAAAATAAAAAGGAAGATTTTTAGGCCACAGATCTGTTTTGGACCTTTAGAGATAACAGCATTCCCTGTCTTACACTGTCAAAGCAATTTGACCCTCATTAGGTCCCTTTTCTGATAAATCAAGTCTTTGTTTTAAATCTTGTTCCTGATGGTGCTCACCCAGCACTGTTCAACTGAGTTGGGCTACTGGACTCTTGCCTTTGGAAACTTGCCCTGCCCCTGTGTTGACACCATGGCATCTATCCATTTCTGACTCCTGGTCTTTGCTCTCAGATTTCTTTCAGCAATTGTACAGTTCCTCAAGCTTCAGCCAATCCTGACAGCTCTTTATGCAACTTAGCCCCGTCGGTCATTCAGTCATCCTTCCCGTCCTTCTTGGCTTCAGCAGCTATTAACCCAGGTTCCTTTGGTGGGGCTCAGTGGTAAAGAATCCACCTGCAATGTAGGAGATGCAGGAAACCGGGGTTTGATCCCTGAGTGGGGAACATGCCCTGGAGAAGGGCATGGCAACCCACTTCAGTATTCTTGAGTGGAGAACCCCATGGACAGAGGAGCTTGGCAGGCTACAAGAGGGTTGCAGGGTTGCTACAAGCTTGGCAGGGTTGCAAAGAGTTGGACATGACTGAAGCAACCTAGCGTGAGCACTGCCTTCAGATAGGGCTTGGAAACACCCTCCCCTGGGAGCTAGCAGCCAGTCCTTACCCGAAACGATATGCTATACCAAGCTAGCCTAGCCATGTACTCTGGTGTCTGCCTGTATTTCCACCTACCTATTAGGGTTCTGTAGGGTGCAAAGATACTGTCTATCCTTCTAGATATATCCTAAGTGTCATCTCTTCTGTGAAGCTTTCTTTATGTCACTCCCCTGGATGAAATCAAACAGTTATCTCTCTGTACTCTCATAGAACTTTTTGCTTCTTCTAATTGATATTGATTCCATCATTTCAAAATTCCAGACCAAGCAAATGCTTAATCTGCCCTTATGGCCCAGCTCAAATGCTGCTCTTGTATCTCTCTGGCTTTCTCCCTATTCACACCAGAAGGAAACAATTCCTTCTCCTGTTTCCTTGACATTCATGACAGATCTAAGTTCCTTAATGGTAAGATCATACTATGTTATTCTTTGTATTCTTTATACTCAGCTCAGTAAATTATCAGTAAGTTTCTGTAAGACCTTACTGATGACATGGAGTTTTAACTATGGTATTTCATTTGATCATCAGAATGACAAATAAGGAAAGAAGAACAGATATTTTCTTCATGCAAGAAGGAAACTGAGGCTCAGAGTAGTAAATCAGTTTAGTCCAATTTTGCACAGATGCAACTAGAACCAGATCTTAAACAGACTTTAAGTCCATTTAACTTACCACTATTCATTCATTCATTTATTCATTCATTATCTGGATCAGAGTTTCAAACACAAATGAAACATGGTGTTCCTCTAAAAGACTCACCTATTGAAGAAGATAAAAAACTTGATTCATTCAGTGGTAGGAAAAAAGCTTAGAATTGTATCATACTACATACATGATTGTGTACCCAGTTTAGATAGGGGTGGAGAAGGGCCTGGGAACATTTTCAGATGGGATAAATCCTCAACTAGTTCACAGAGGATAAGTAGCTATTATTCAAATGAGTAAGTAGGGATAAGAAATTTCTAGACATGAAGAAGGTATGTGTAAAGTCATGGACTTGTGATAGGAGATGGCCCTCCCAAGGAGTTGCAAGCATATTGGAACAGCAGCTGTGAAGAATATGAAGAATGGGCAGACAGAGAGTTGACACACTTCTCAGAAGAGACGGCATCTAAATAACAAAGTGTTAAAGCAGAATAACTCAGCTTGTATTCCCTGCCCATGAAGAACAACAATATTTTTTTAAAAAGCAAATCTATCTTGGTCATCATCAAGATTTAAAACTGAATGTAAATAAGGAAATAGTGGTTTCCTCTCTCGTTTTTATTGCTTAGCCGTTAAGTTGTGTCTGACTCTTTTGCAACCCCATGAATTGTAGCCCACCAGGCTCCTCTGTTCATGGGATTTCCCAGACAAGAATACTGGAGTGGGTTGCCATTTCCTTCTCCATGAGATCTTCCCCACCCAGAGACTGAACACACATCTCCTGCATTAGTGGGCAGATTCTTTACCGCAGAGCCCCCAGGGAAGTGCTCCTCTCTCTGGGAATAGATGTGTTCTTGGACACATACACACACACACACACACACACACACACACACATATATATATATGCATGGGCTTTCCTGATGGCTCAGGTAGTAAAGAATCTGCCTGCAATGCAAGAGACCTGGGTTCAATCCCTGGGTTGGAAAGATCCCCTGGAGAAGAGAATGGTTACTCACTCCAGTATTATTGCCTGAAGATTTTCATGGACAGAAGAGCCTCACAGGCTACAGTCCACGGGGTTGCAAAGAGTCGGACACGACTGAGCAATTAACACATACACATGTATATGCACATGATCACATACATCATATTGTATAATGTATCATTATATTTATTTTTATATATTTACATATATATCTGTGTCTTGAGTTATTCTTGGCAAGAACATGGTTCTATCACAAAATAACTCTTCCATACTAAAAGTCATTATTAGAATGATATTTGATATCAATATATGAAGTGAGTAAACAAAAATAATTTGGCCCAAGTAACATTCTTATATGAAATTACTGGAAAGAATTTACTTATGTTATTTTCTAATACTGCCAGATCTCTGCAGAATTATACATAAGAAGTAGCAATTATTAGAGCACAGAAAAGAAAGTATTCTCCCAGTGTTCAAAAAGAACATAAAAATAATTTCCCTCAATACAGGCCATTAAGCTTTAATTTTGATCCTCTTTAAAATATTATTATGGATTATAAATTATTTTCCAGCTCTCATAAAGGTAATGCCTCGAATCCAGCATGGGTTCACTTAGAGTAGGCTATGCCACAGAGAACTCATTTGCTTTTTAATAGCCTGACCACACAGGTAGAAAATAGAAGTTCTCTGCTAATACTATAGTGTAGAATATCTATATTCAATCAAAATAATTTGAGTAGACTCTTATAACGACTTTTTGGACATGCATGACATAATTAAGTATAAAATAATTTGTCCTGATTGAATTCTAGCCAGAGTATTGATTAATAGAGGTGAATATTCATTTACACTGTAGTATTTAGAGACATGACTTTGATCTACCCTGTTCAACAAGTTTGTCAGTTATTTTAACAGCTTAGAAGTTATGCCTATTACACTTTTTAGGCATATAAAGCTGAGAAATCTTAATTTGGTTTAAGAAAAGCAGGATTCTAAAAGTCTTCTAAGTAATATACACTAGGGCTTCCCTGATGGCTCAGTGGTAAAAAAATTCATCTGCCAGTGCAAGAGACACAGGTTCGACCCCTGATCCAGGAGGATCCCAGATGCCATTGAGCAAAGTAAGTCTGTGTGTCACAATTATTGAGCCTGTCCTTTTTTTTTTTAATTTATTTTTTTTATTAGTTGGAGGCTAATTACTTCACAACATTTCAGTGGGTTTTGTCATACATTGATATGAATCAGCCATAGAGTTACACGTATTCCCCATCCCGATCCCTCCTCCCACCTCCCTCTCCACCCGATTCCTCTGGGTCTTCCCAGTGCACCAGGCCCGAGCACTTGTCTCATGCATCCCACCTGGGCTGGTGATCTGTTTCACCATAGATAATATACATGCTGTTCTTTTGAAACATCCCACCCTCACCTTCTCCCACAGAGTTCAAAAGTCTGTTCTGTACTTCTGTGTCTCTTTTTCTGTTTTGCATATAGGGTTATCGTTACCATCTTTCTAAATTCCATATATATGTGTTAGTTGAGCCTGTCCTTTAGAGTCCAGGAGCCACAGCTACTGAAGCCCGCATGCCCTACAGCCTATGCTCCACAAGAGAAGCCACCGCAATGAGAAGCCTGTGCACCACAAAAAAGAGTAGCCCCTGCTTGCCACAACTAGAGAAAAGCCTGCATAGCAAAGAAGATCCAGTACAGCTAAATAAATAGTATGCAAAAAACAAAACAAAAAATAATATAGACTGTAAGGACCAAATAATTAATAAGAATCAGTTCAGTCGCTCAGTCTTGTCTGACTCTGCGACTCCATGGACTGTAGCACGCCAGGCCTCCCTGTCCATCACCAACTCCCAGAGCTTGCTCAACCTCATGTCCATTGAGTCTGTAATGCCATCCAGTCATCTCATCCTCTGCCATTCCCTTCTCCTCCTGCCTTCAATATTTCCCAGCATCAGGGTCTTTTCATAGCTCTATACCTTGTAATGTAACAACTGTCCTATATTATAAACATTTTCATATCTATAAATGAATAAGAATAAATATAAGTAAAAATGTGAACCTGTATTTTAAAAAAGTAATTGAGTATGTATAAAATGGACATTTCATTTTTATTATAAAAGTCTCAAATACTTTTAAAAACATTGGCAGAATTGTAATATAAGAGCAGGACAATGAGAGTTATATGTCATATTTGCTTATCTTCACCTGTTTTAATGTGGATATCAGATTTTAATTGAAATATTAGCAAAGTGTGATACATCTAGAGAAAGATGACTTACAGGGTGGTCAGGAATTGTTGAAAATTTGGACTCAAATTACTTGGAATTATAAATCCTATTTTCCCATCTGACAGTTCTTCTCCATGAAAACTGAGGAGAGAATATAGAAGAGCTGTTATGAGGGAGGAAATAGACTTATTTGGACAGGAAAATGAGGGTATATAAAGCATAGTCTTAACTTGCTGGAAGGTGCCACTTTTCCCTAAGTATAGATGTTGAAAGCTAAATGGGCTATCTTGTTATGGAGAGCATGAATTTATCCATTTTTAATTCATCTACTCATTTGATAGCTACTGAATACCTAGCCTGTGTCAAGCATTATGCTATGTATTAAAGAGACAAAGTATAATCAGAAACAGGACCTGCTCACAAGGAGATCATAACTTAGAAGGAATGGAGTGGGAGAAATGTGATAAATAGAAAAATAAGTAATCAGAATATAAAAGGTGTTATAGTAACACACAAACTCTAGTACTCATCAGGAGAAGGAAATGGCAACCCACTCCAGTGTTCTTGCCTGGAGAATCCCATGGACAGAGGGGCCTGGTGGGCTACAGTCTATGGGGTTGCAAAGAGTTGGACACGACTAAGCAACTAACTCACACACACAGAGTACTCATCAAGCCATAGGAATGGCTGGAATTACGAATTTTGTCCCAGGAATAAGGGAACATCTAGGAAAGCTTCATTATAATGAAAAAAAATACATATTAGCTAAAAATAGATTATTCTACATGGTACATTCTATACTAAATGCTTTGTACCCATCATCTAATCTAATCCTCAAGACCTTCCTATAGTCAACTGTTTTTTCATTTTACAAAATAGGAAATCAACACACAGTTAAGTATTGTTTTTCCCATTTTACAGAAAAGGAAACCAACTTTGCCAGGATTACCTAACTACTAAATGCAGAGCTAAATTATAAACCCAGGAAATTTCACTACAGGGACTGTATTCTTTACCAGTGTTTTCCAAAATCTTTGTTACAACCAATTGGTGAATCATGAAATCAATTAATGTCTCTAATATCACTTTTGCAAATTACTAGAATAGAAAATATCTGGGTAAGGATGAATATTGTTTTAATAAACTCTAGTTACAGAAGTTTATATACAGATGTCTGTATTAAGCCACAATATAAAATGTATTTCTTATATGTGTATTAGTTATCACCTGCTGAATAACAAATAACCCTAAACCTTAGTAGGTTAAAAGAGCAACATATTATCTCATAGTTTTTGTGACTCAGGAATCTGGGCATGACTTGGCTGGGTTTCCTGACTCTGGGTCTTTCATAGAGCTATGGTTTTCTCAACATTTGACTAAGGGTATTCACTTCCCAGTTCAGTTGCTTGGTGGATGGCAGGATTCAATTTCCTCTAGGCTGCTGGACCAAGACTCAGTTCCTCAGATGCTATGGGCTGGCAGTTTCCTTCAGGTTTTCCCCGTGTGACCTTTCTGTAATCACGTGATGACATGGTATCTGGCTTCACAGAGCAAGTGAGAGAGCAGAAGGCCCACGGGGTGTCTGCACCAAAAGACGGTTAAGAAGATGGAAGGAATAGTCTTCTGCCACTTAATCACAGAAGTGACCTCCTCCTACTTCTGCCATAGTGTATGTGCTAAAACCCAGTTACTAGGTTCAGCCCACACTCTGAGGAGAGATTCCTCACAGGCATGAATTCCAGGAAGTGGGTATCAATGGAAGTCATGCCAAAAGCCGACCAACATGAGCAAGCTGTAGGTATTAAGAATTATTGTTCAGTAGCTTCAGTCGGGTCTGACTCTTTGCGACCCCATGGACCATAGCCCACCAGGCTCCACCGTCCATGAGATTTTCCTGGCAAGAATATTTGAGTGGGTTGCCATGCCCTCATCAAGTAAGAATTATTAGGTTGGTACAGACGTAATGGCAGTTTTGGACCGTGAATTTTAAATCATTATAATTAGGCTCTAACACATCTTTATTAATCAAAATAGGAACCATTACAATCAATATATTTTTTGCCAGTGAGAAATGTTTGTTTATTCCTATAGTGTAAAAATCTGTGCTTCAGAATTCAGTGAACTCTTGGAAACCATTTTCTTCTTCCTCCTGGTTTTTGAAATGTTTTCCCTGGAAAAGTGTTTGAGATGCTTGAAGAAGTTGGTGAGAGGTCAGATGAATGTGGCTGATGAGGCAGAACTTTGTAGCCCAAATTTTTCAACTTTTGAAGTGTTGGTTGTGTGATGTGTGATCGAGAATTGTCTGGAGAAGAATTGGGCCCATTCGGTTGACTAACAGGGGCATTGCAGTTTTTGGTGCATCTCATTGATTTGCTGAGCACACTTCTCAGATGTAATAGTTTTGCTGGGTTCATAAAGATGTAGTGGATTAGATGGGCAATAGACCACCAAACAGTGCTTATGACCTTTTTTGGTGCAAGTTTGGCTTTGGGAAATGCTTTGGAACATCTTCTCAGTCCAACCACAGAGCTGGTCATCACTGGTTGTCTTATAAAATCCACTTTTCACTGCAAGTCACAATCTGATCGAGAAATGGTTGATTGTTGTGTAGAATAAGAGGACAACACTTCAAAATTACTGTTTTTTTCTTTGCAGTCAGCTCACAAGGCACCCATTTATCAAGCTTTTTCACCTATCCAATTTGCTTCAAATACTGAACAACTAGAATGGTTGACATTGAGCTCTTCAGAAAGTCTCTTGTAGTTGTAAGAGGATTAACTTTGATAAGGCTCTCAATTGGTTGTTGTCACCTTGCAATGGTTGGCAACTGTGGTCCTTATGTTCAAGGCTCTCATCTCCTTTGGAAAAGTTCTTGAAGGACCACGGCGCTGTATGTTCATTAGCAGTTCCTGGGCCAAATGCATTGTTGCTGTTGCAAGTTGTCTCTGCTGATTTACAAACCATTTTGAACTCAAATTAAAAAATCACTCTAATTTGCTTTTTGTCTAGCATCATTTCTATAGTCTAAAATAAATATAAAATACACAGCAAGTAATAAGTCATTAGCAAAAAAAAAGTGAGAAGATGTGCATTAAAATTATGTATAATATAACCACAATTATTTAAGAATGTATTCCAATTGTTCATCAGTCATATAGTTGTGTCCCACTCTTTGCAACCCCATGGGCTGAAGGATGCCAGGCATTCCTGTCGTTCACTCTGTCTCCTGGAGTTTTCTCAAACTCATATCCATTGAGTCCATGATGCCATCCAACCCTCTCATCCTCTGTCGTCTCCTCCTCCTGCCCTCAATCTTTCCCAGCATCAGGGTCTTTTCCAATGACTCAGCTGTACTTTGCACCTGGTGGCCAAAGTATTGGAGCTTCAGCTTCAGCATCAGTCCTTTCAATGAATATTCAGAACTGATTTCCTTTAGGATTGACTGGTTTGATCTCCTTGGGGTCCAAGGGACTCTCAAGAGTCTTCTCCAACACCACAGTCCAAAAGCATCAATTCTTCATCTCTCAGCTGTCTTTATTGTCCAACTCTCACATCCATACATGACTACTGGAAAAACCATAGCTTTGACTAGACAGAACTTTATTGGCAAAGTGACACCTTTGCATTTTAATATGCTGTCTAGGTTTGTCATAGCCTTCCCTCCAAGGAGTAAGCATCTTAATCTCATGGCTGTAGTCACTAGTGATTGTGGAGCCAAAGAAAATAAAATCTGCCCTTGTTTCCTTTTTCTCCCTATCTATTTGCCATGAAGTGATGGGACTGGATGCCATGATCTTAGTTTTTTGAATGATGAGTTTTAAGCCAGCTCTTTCACTCTTCTCTTTCACCTTCATCAAGAGGCCTTTTAGTTCCTCTTCACCTTCTACCATGAGGGTAGTGTCAATTGCATACCTGAGGTTATTGATATTTCTCCCAGCAATCTTGATTCAAGCTTGTGATTCATCCAGCTCAGCATTTCACACGATGTACTCTGCGTATAAGTTAAATGAGCAAGGCGACAACATATAGCCTTGATGTATTCCTTTCCCAATTTTGAACTAGTCCTTTGTTCCATGTTTGGTTCTAACTGTTGCTTCTTGACCAGCATAAAGACTTCTCAAGAGGCAGGTATGGTGATTTGATATTCTTATCTCCTCAAGAATTTTCCACAGTTTGTTGTGATCCACAGAGTCAAAGCCTTTAGCACATTCAGTGAAACAGAAGTAGCGGTTTTTCTGGAATCTTGCTTTTTCAATGAACCAACAGATGTTGCCAATTTGATATAATTCCAGCTTGTACATCTGGAAATTCTCAGTTTGCATACTCTTGAAACAGATTGAAGGATGTTGAGCATTAGCATGCTAGCTAATTCACTTGTAGCATGTGAAGAGTGTAATTGTGTGGTAGTCTGAACACTCTTTGCCAGTGCCTTTCTTTGGGGTTGGAAGGAAAATAGACTAATATTGGTTTTACAATATCAAACAGCAAAGTTCAACAATGCAAAACCTCAACTACTTTTGCACCAAGCTAATACATGCCTTATTTCTTTTATTTATTCCTTTATTCTAATATTCATAACATCTCCACACTCACAAAAAACAAAATGTAGAAACAACCTAAATGTTCATCAGCTGATATATATTGCCTTACTTCTTTTAAACTTGCATAACTAAACTTAAGGAGTGGTATGGAAGTGTTTCTTTCTCTTGCAGAAGGTTGACATAGAGAAGCTTCACTATTCTCTCCTTTCAAAAGTCTTGAAAAATGAGTCCTTTCCTCACAGCTTGGACAGCGATCATTTCTAACAAGTACTAGTATCTACAACATGGCAGGCAGTGTTAAAAAAAACTCTCATGAGTATTTTAGCTCATTTAATCTTATGTAGTATTATTATCAGAAAAGGAAATGGCAACACACTCCAGGATTCTTGCCTGGGAAATCCCATGGACAGAGGAGCCTGAAAGGTTCCAGTCCACATCTTTCCGGTAAAGAAACTAATGGCGAGGGAGGGCACAGAGTTACTGAGTGGCAGAGCTGGGACTTGATTTCAGAGAAAATGGTCTTAGTCATTACGTATAATAGAAAGCCTCCCATTGGGTGTCCTAAAAGCTAGACCCAATGCCTCTTCTCTTTCATTTTCTTTGACATTTCTGCAGTATTTGTTCTGTTGACAGCCCCAAAATTTCTTGACATTTCATTTCCCTTATCTTCCAGAACACTATGATATCAAAACTATAGATGGATGATTCCTTCAACTGATATCAGATCATATCAGTTGTATTGATATACTATATACATATGTACTTTGTCTCTTCTAGTAGACTGTAACCCATTTATACGTACAGATCAGTCAAAATGATCTGACATTCCTTATATGCAATATCTAAAAAGAAATGATACAAACAAACTTATTTACGAAACAGAAACAGCCTCACAGACTTAAGAGAATGAACTTATGGTTGCCAGGGAGGAAGGAACAGTTAGGGAGCTTGGGATCAATATGTACACACTGCTATATTTACAATGGATATCCAACAAGGTCATACTATAGAGCCCATAGAACCCTGCTCAATGTTATGTGGCAGCCTGGATGGGAGCACAGTCTGGGGGAGAATGGATACATGTAGATGTATGACTGAATCCCTCTGCTGTCCAGCTAAAATTGTCACAACATTGTTAATTGGTTATACTACAAAAAAAATTATCTGTGGAATTGGTAATAATAATAATCATTTGTTGGCTAACTTTAGAAACTTTCCATTTACACTGAACATAGGTATTTTGCTCCTACTGTGTATTGTCATTTTATAAATGGGTATGTGGCAGTTACTCCACGTCAGGCACTGTTCTAAGTGATGGGTAAACAGCAGAGAATAATCTAGACAAAACTTAACTTTCATAGAACTTGTACACTACTCATATACAAAAGGAATGAATACAAGAATTGGACTGATTAGACCATGTACAGCCAAACACTGGGAAGCCATAAATGCACAAAACACCAGAGATATGCTTGCCAGAATAAGTGGAACAAGTTTAGTTGTCTTTCTTTACATTTAAAACCATGATATTCTTACTGAGTAAAGTTCTGTGCCTCTACTGAATGTTCAAAAATGTTCTAGACCTTGCTATAACAGACACATCATGGCAAATAGATGGGGAAACAGTGGAAACAGTGGCTGACTTTATTTTTGGGGGCTTCAAAATCACTGTAGATGGTGATTGCAGCCATGAAATTAAAAGATGCTTACTCCTTGGAAGGAAAGTTATGATCAACCTAGATAGCATATTAAAAAGCAGAGACATTACTTTGCCAACAAAGGTCTACCTAGTCAAGGTTATGGTTTTTCTAGTGGTCATGTATGGAGGTGAGAGTTGGACTATAAAGAAAGCTGAGCGCCGAAGAATTGATGCTTTTAAACTGTGGTGTTGGAGAAGACTCTTGAGAGTCCCTTGGACTGCGAGGAGATCCAACCAGTCCATCCTAAAGGGGTCGACCCTGGGTGTTCATTGAAAGGACTGATGTTGAAGCTAAAACTCTAATACTTTGGCCACTTGATGCAAAGAGCTGACTCATTTGAAAAGCCCCTAATGCTGGGAAAGATTGAAGGCAGGAGGAGAAGGGGATGACAGAGGATGAGATGGTTGGATGGCATCACCGACTCAATGGAGATGAGTTTGGGTAAACTCCCAGAGTTGGTGATGGACAGGGAGGCCTGACGTGCTGCAGTCCGTGAGGTCGCAGAGTTGGACATGACTGCAGGACTGAACTGAACTGAACTGAATAACAGACACCAAAAGGAAATGAAGAAAGTTCTCATTTTTATCCTTGGCTAAAAATGCTTCTATTGCCTACCTTTTCAAGAAATAAAACATAGAGCTTAATGCAATAATTTTCTTTCCAGAAGAATTCAGAGCCTGTTTTCTCATGCAGCCTCGCACCTTCTCAGGTTTCCTAACTTCCACCAGCACTATTTTCATATGCAATAACTTAGCTTCTGGGCAATCCATGTTTTCCCCAGCCAGTGACCCCCTCCTGTTTTTTACTTCACTAATTCTTATGGCCACCCTTTTGCTTCACTAAGCTGTTCTCAGTTTCAACCACCTCAGCACATTCTGAAATTATCTCATTATAATAGTCCAGAAATCTGTCATAAATTAGGATTCTATTGTGGTTTAATAATTAACTGCAACCACAGAAAGAATTTCACACCAGATGAGGAAAAGCATTTTGATCCTGCCAGGGGGGCCTATTTTCTTATTCATTTGCAAAATTCCCAGGTCTTTTCTGGAAGGTGGTTTCTAAATCTTACAAGGTCAAGCCTACACAGCTAACTGGGGCCCTCATGAGGCTGTAATTACCCTTAAGTGATTTGTTTCTTTATTAATAATCCTTGCCAAGTAATATTTTGGGGACATCAGAGGTACCAAAGCTATCCAGTTCCTTTTTAAATTGGAAAAGAATTTGTGCTGCCACCCACCCGCTAGTTTGTTAATAAGGCTTTGATGAAGCTTAGAAGTTTTTCAAAGATAATGTCCTATTTTGGATGACAAATGCTTCCTTAGGCACTGGGGAGGTCAGTGTGGAGACCACCATTGGCGTCTCTTTGTTTGTTTCCAACCATTCAAAGAATTGAATGTAGTAATATGGAGAAGAGAACATTTTTAAAAAATTTTATACTGGACTATAGGGAAGGCAAAAGGAGAAGAGGGCAACAGAGGATGAGATGGTCATATAACATCACCAACTCTATGGACATAAACTTGAGCAAAGTCCAGGAGATAGTGGAGGACAGGGAAGCCTGGTGTGCTGCAGTCCATGGGGCTGCAAAGAGTCAGACATGACTTATCGACAGAGCAACAATAGAGCGGCCCAGTGGTAGAGAATCCATCTGCCATTACAGGAGATGCAGGTTCAATCCCTGGGTCAGGAAGATTCCCTGGAGAAGAAAATGGCAACCCACTCCAGTATTCTTGCCTGGGAAATCCCATGGACAGAGGAGCTGGTGGTCTACAGTCCATGGAGTTGCAGAGTCAGACAGGACTGAGTGACTAAACAACAGCAACAACAAATAGTTGATTTAGAATGTTTTAGTTCCAGGTGTAAAGCAAAGTGATTCAGTTATACATACACATGTATCTATTCTTTTTCAAATTCTTTTCCCACTTAGGTTATTACAGAATATTGAGCAGAGTTCCCTGTGCTATACAATAGACCCTTTTGGTTATCTCTTTCATGTATAGTAGTGTGTATATGTAAATCCAAACACTTTAAGGAGTACTCACTATAGAACAATGATCAAAATGCTTGCAGTGAATACATGAAGAAGAAAAACAGAGGATGAGATTAAGCTTTTAAAGGTCTATTAACAAAGGAAAGACCTGCAGCACTGGAAATATCAAAAGAGAAGTTGATATTAGAATTATTTTTTTAAGACATAACTGTTCTCTTTTCATGCTTACAGCTAATGATTTTGCTGTATGTGGCTATTTCCCTATTAAGGCAGATCTATATTCAAGATAATCACTTTCTAGATTGAGGACTTTATTGAAATCATACTTCAATATTTTTTTGTCAAATGCATTTTAAGTATCCAAAGTCCATTTAAATTCAGTTTATATTACACATTATAAACATGCATCTGGATGGATATAAAACCAGTTGGTAATGTGATATATTTTTATAAACTATTTTTTCATGAGAAGAAGTAAACTTTATTTTATAAGCAGATGAAGTTAATGAAAAATTATGGTCAACTTTGATATATTTACTTTTCCTAACCCCCAAAACCTCATCATTTAGAATTTAGACAAGTTAACTGCACTGAAGAAAAAATGGCCTTGGTAATACTATACGATCCAGTATGTGGCATTAAAAGAAGAGACAATAGGTTTCAATGGAGTGTCATAAAAATTTTTTTTTCATTTGTTATAATTACTGTATTCTTTTGAAAGATGTATAATAAACTGAATTTATATAAACATATATGGTTTGGCAATCTTTATCAGGCCTTTCATATTTTAGAGAATATCCAAATAAATCTTTGATTACAGAAAGTACATCTGAACTCTCCTCCATTTGGGGTTGCCTTGTTGTTTATTTTTTCTGTATTTATTGCTGCTCTTTCAGTCTCCTGTGAAAATCCCTCCCTCTCTCCTGCCTTTTTTTTTTTTAACTAAACAAATAGTAGCAACATCTTTCAGGAGAGTTTTATGATCAGGAAGTTTCCAGATTTCTCTGATTACAGGAATCTTCCCATCTTTCTCTCAGGGTTCCACAGCTGGTTGTGTCCACACAGCACAGTATTGAGAGAAACCAGGGGAGGGAAAGAATATTTCTTGACTAGCTTCAGAAAATATTTCCTTGAATTCATTTTTCCTTTAACTGGCTGGGATCTAGAAAACAGGACTCTTGTTTCTCTGTAAGTTTCAGATTTCAATTGTTGCTCTCCCTGACATTAAGAATCTTTCTACACGTCAGGCTAAGGAAACAAGAGGCTGAAAACTGAAACAAGAAAGGGGAGAAAACAAGAGGCTGAAAAGAGGCTCAGGAAGCTGTCACAGCTCAAAAACGAACCCAAAATGGACTAACTAGCTCAGGAGATGCCTCAGAATTGTACAGATCTCAATGATTATTACCACACAAGATCTGGGCCGAAGCTTTAATAGTTAGAGTTGATAAATATTTGGAAGGATGGACTCAAAATAACCAAACCCCAAAGAGGCTAATTAGAAACAAAAAGACCAATTAAGTAACTAGTTAATTAAGAGTAGATCTATCAAGAAAAAGGGGTATCTCCCCACCCCACTTATCTTGTCAAAATGAAGTTCCGGCATCTCTCTTTATAAAAGTAATATATGAACATTGTTTTAGTGGGTTGAATTGTGTTCCTTCCCCAAATTCATATGTTCAAGATTCAACCCCACTACCTCAAGATGTGACTGTATTTAGAGATAGAGTCTGTAAGAGGTAATCAAGTTAAAATGAGGTCATTCCAGTGAACCCTAATCCAACATGACTGGTGTCCTTATAAGAAGGGAAAATTTGGACACCGGCCCACACATGGGAAGACCATGTGAAGACACAGGGAGAAAATACCCATCTATGAGTCAAGGTCCATACAGTCAAAGTATGGTTTTTCCAGTAATCATGTACAGATGCAATAGTTGGACCATAAAGGAAGCTGAGCACCGAAAAATTGATACTTTAAAATTGTGGTGCTGGAAACAACTCTTGAGAGTCCCTTGGACAGCAAGGAAATCCAACCAGCCAATCCTAAAGGAAATCAACCCTGAGTATTCATTGGAAGGACTGATGCTGAAGCTGAAGCTCCAATACTTTGGCCACTTGATGCGAAGAGTTGAGTCATTGGAAAAGACCTGGATGCTGGGCAAGATTGAAGGCAGGAGGAGAAGGGGGTGACAGAGGATGAGATGGTTGGATGCCATCATGGACTCAATGGACATGGGTTTGAGCAAACTGTGGGAGATAGTGAAAGACAGGGAAGCCTGGCATGCTGCAGTGCATGGGGTTTTAAAGAGTCAGAGACAACTGAGTGACTGAACAGTGGATAACAGTGAGCCAAGGAGTGAGACCTCAGAAAAACCAGCTCTGCTGACAACTTGATCAAACAGCTGGCTTCCAGAACTGAGAGCAAATAGATTTCTATTGTTTAAGCCACCCAATTCATGATATTTTGTTATAGCAGCCCTAGCAAACAAAGTCAACTGTAAGGAAAAAAATCAGAAACTTAAAGAAATTGATGAAGTTAATAAAGAATACATAATAATTCCCCCAAAGCTGTGTTTACAGCATTGAACATATCTTTTATATACTCTCTGGTGTATATATGACTATTTTTTTAAATATGTAATTTTACTCAATATAATTTATAACATGTATTCCCACTATTTCTATCTGTACAATACCTTTAATAGCTGGATAATATTTCATTGCATGCTTTTACTTTTTTTATTATCTAGTCAAGCCTTTGGTATTGGACATTTAGGTTGTTTTCAATACTTTTGTATAAACAGTCCTTGGTTGAAAACCCAGTGCTACAACTTTATGACTATGTGGATTTAAATAATTTAATTAGCAATAAATTTGGGGAAAAATAACTTCATTAGAAAGTGGAACCATCAATTCTGAAATATATGAACCAAATTACATAATTGAGTTTAGTATTTTCCTCTTCAAAATATTTTCTTTTTTGGCTGATTCAAATTTTTAGCACCATATCATGCATCTGGGTCATGTAGATGATATTCTTTGCCAAAGCCTGATTGCTTGCACATTATTTCAGGATTAATATCCTACTTTGTATTTCAGAGTATTCATCACACAAAAATTTAAAACAGGCAATGGATAAATTATTAATTCCATTTTTCAGTGGAGGCTTAATCTAAATGTTTTCCTCAGACCCAATGTTCTAATAATAATTGAACGGTCATACAACTTAACCTTGAAATTTAGACTTGGATCATAGGCATCTATAATACTCTAACATAAATTAAATATGATCAAATTCATTTTCATATTAGTAAAAGGGAAACTGGCTAATAAAGGACAGAATGAGAAATGAAGAAAAATTACAAATATTTGAATATTCAGTGATGTGCTTATATCAAACTTGTCCTCACTGTCTTAAGTAGCTTTAGCTACTATTATAAAATTGAATTTTTTTTTCATTTTATCTTATTTCAGATTTGGAGATTACTTGAAATCAGTGACTCAGTGGTAAAGAATTTGCCTGCCAAAGCAGGAGATGTGGGTTCCATTTCTGGGTTGGGAAGTTCCCCTGGAGAAGAAAATGGCAACCTATTCCAGTATTCTTGCCTCCTGGGAAATCCTATGGACAGAGGAGTCTGCTGGGCTACAATCAATGGGATTGCAAAAGAGTCAGACACAAGTTAGCAACTAAACAACAACAAAACTCAATCTCTTAGAGCAAAATTATGCCTTAGCTATGCTTGTAGTAATTAAGGGAAAAAAAAAATCAGTATTATATTTGGCTATGTATATAAAAGATATGAATTTTTTTTCTATTATTTTCTTTTTAGATGACAAAATAAGGGTTTTTCATTAAAATTAGCAATATAAAATTTAACCCATACTTCTGTAAAATGGGGCAACTTGAATGTTCTTATGTTATTTACTCAGTACAAATAAAATTAATGTAAATACTACTATCCTACTACCACCATGCTACTTAGAAGAGTGGGTGTCTATACAACAAGGAATTAAACTGGAATTTGCATATATAAATGCACTTTATATATTTTTCTTGATTACTAGAACTCACCTTTACAGTCTTACTTGAAAGAAATAAAAGCAATAATAAAAGGCTCATCTTTTCCACCTGTTTAAGAATAGAGTGGTGTTTGAGTCACATTGAGAACAAGGAAACTCCTTGGAGGCTGAGTGCTTCCCTCCAGAAATTGTTTGAATATTAGGTATCTCAAGGTAAACGTGGTAGGTGCTCATGAAAAGTGAAAGTGTTAGTCGCTCATTCATGTCTGACTCTTGCAACCCACGGATTGTAGTCCTATCAGGCTCCTCTGTACGTGGAATTCTCCAGGCAAGAATACTGGAGTGGGTAGCCGTTACCTTCTCCAGGGAATCTTCCCGAAATAGGGATCTAACCCAGGTATTGCAGGGAGACTCTTTACCATCTAGACACCAGGGAAGGTGCTCATGAACTTGGAACCAAAGTTTTGATCAGGTTAGAAAAAAATGAAAGAAACAAGTGCACAGCACAGAATTGTCCCCAGTACATTTTGCCTAAAATATAACTATTACATTAATAGAATCTATTTTGATTGATTTCTAATTTCTACAGAACTAAACATGCTATGGAAGTCAGGGCAAAGTTCAAAGAGTATAATACAAAGGTTCGAGTTAATTAAGTTTGCTACTAGGTATCCCCAGAAAGAGCTAAACTCTTTGCTGTTGCCTGCAGATTTATACTGGGATTTTTATTTTGTTCTGTTTAGTTATCATAGATTTTCATTACTTTTTTAAAAAAGCCAACAGTTCAAAAGTGGGAAGAAAAAAGTAAAAAAGAAAAAATCATGAAAATCCCACTGTATGTAGAGGTAACATGTATTCATATACTAGAAAAAGTCTCTCCATGCATATATGTGGTTAGCAGATATTTGGTTCTATTCAGAAAATCCATAAGCAGATTTGGTCCACCACAGATGGTTGTGGACAAAAACCTTTTGACACATGGACTAGATGTTTTAAAGGCATTCTGGATTGGACCAAATGTCCTGTAAGGATATAAGTAAATACAGAAATATGCATGTAATTTTACATAAATGGGATTTAGCCCAGGGCTTAAAATTATGGGCTTTGCAGAATTCCTACTTCACAGGGTATTATAAGAAATAAATGAATTAAAAAGCAAAGAATTGTATCTGGAACATAGTAAATGCTCCAAAATATTTACTGTTATCACATACAGACATATATAAGGGTCATAAGCTTGCAACCCCTGAAACAACTCTTCAAAATAAACATTAAAACATGTATAAATGTCATTAATAATGGTTTATTAACAAATATGAGTAGGATTCAATATTTACCTGAGTCAAAGTATTGGTAGGAACAATCATCTAGATACATAACAGTCAAGTGGTGCTAGCTGTTTTTCAGGGGGAGATAGGCAAGGTATATCCTTGGATGCTCATTCCATTAAAAAATATACACATTAACTTAGAAAGAACATTAAGAGCATCCTGACCTCAGTGCCTGCATTTTTAACCTACCACTAACCTATTGATGGCAATCATAATGATAATAAAACAATTACTAGTAACAATCATTAATAGGTAATACTAGTTGATACCTTACTCTGCAATAGGCACTGTTCCAAGCACATGACATATATTAGCTAATTCAATTCTCACAGTAATCCCGTGAAATAGGAACCATTATCCCCATTTCAGAAATGAGGAAACTGACATGACAGAGTGAAGAGTTTCACAGAACCACTCCCAGTGAAAATGATATGAAAATGTAGCCATTTGCAAAACAGAAATAGAGATACAGATGTAGAGAACAAACTTAATGATACCAAGGGGGCCAGGGGGAGTGGGATGCAATGGGAGACTGAGATGAACATATATACACCACTATGTATAAAATAGATATAACTAACGAGAACCCACTGTATAGCACAGGGAACTCTACCAGTTCTCTGTGGTGACCTAAATAGGAAGGAAATTTAAAAGATAGAGGATATATTTATTCACATGGCTGATTCATTTTGCTGTAGAGCAGAAACTAACACAACACTGAAAAACAACTAACTATACTCTAATGTGGAGAAGGAAATGGAAACCCACTCCAGTATTCTTGCCTAGAAAATCCCATGGATAAGCCTGGTGAGCTACCGTCCACGGAATTGCAGAGTCAGACATGACTGAGCAACTACACCAGCACCACCACCATACTCCAATACAAATCAAAATTTAAAAAAAAAAAAGAACAACTGTTTTCAAGTGAGCCTTAATTAGGCATAGTAAATAGAGACTATAAAACTGGATTAGAAAGGAAGACATCAAAGGAAGTTTGCTCTATTCTAATCAACAAGAACATTCACCTGTCTGGAGTGAATATTGTACCAAATGCATGTACTTAAAATGTTAGAAGCACTGGTATAGTCTATGACAATTTTCCTAGACTAATATATTATTAAATCTTTAAAATATTTTTGTCATCCTGTGAAGATAAGTAAACTATGGGAAATGTGCATAAGTTAAGAGATTTGCAAGCAATTAACCAGTGTCACAAATTCCAAAGATGATCATTGATTAAAGTATGGAAGTACTGAAGTATTAGTCCCTTAGTCATACCTGACTCTTTGTGACCCCATGGACTGTAGCCCACCAGGCTCCTCTGTTCATGGAATTTCCCAGGCAAGAATATTGGAGCGGGTTGCCATTTCCTTCTCCAGGGGATTTTCCTGACCCAGGGATTGAACTCGGGTCTCCTACACTGCAGGCAGATTGTTTCCCTTCTGAGCCGCCAGGGAAGCCCAGTCATTGATAGCAACTGTTTTCAAGTGCTTCCTTTTTTCCTCACACAATTTTTGAAACTGATAAATACTTCAAACTAAACACAACCAATTAAAACTTCTGGAAATGACCCTATGAAAATACAGCAAATGAATAAACACTTATTGAAAGAAATCTATAAAATTATGTAAGAAAAGTTAGAGTTTGTGGTGTTTGAACCAAAATCACTCCCCCACACCTCCCTCCCATCTCAGCAAGGCAAAGACACCACTTCAGAGCGGGGCAGCCAGCAACACAGTACTCCGGCTCAGTACTGTTTCTGGCTGGAGGGCTTTCTTCCAGGAAGGAGCAGGATGTCAGTATTTCTCATCTTGTCCCCAGCTACCTGTCCCTGAGGCTAAGTTCCAGGTGAGTGTTGTCCTGAGGTAGCTTTTGTCCAGCCCCCACTACTGGATTTCAGAGTCTGCTACTAGGAATGCTGAGGCCTGATCACCTTCCATGGCTTCATGAAGTGGTGGTTGCATGTCAGAAGAGACAAGCTAAGGACACCCCGGGCACTGCTTCCCCTCCACCTAGCACTCAGGAACCACAGCCAGAACGTCAGTCAAAGAGAATTGTGTCACTGGCCCCACCCCCAGAGCCCCAGCTCAAGTACTTTGTCTGGGAGAGAACTGGGGCATAAAACATAGCTAGCTCCTAATTTCTTCCCAAAGGAACTGACTTCATCTGCAACAATCTGAAAATAAAATTCCTTTATATTTTATGTTTCCATCATAAGGAATACAATACTTAACAAGAGAAATGCAAATTTTATACTCTGAAAACCCAAAATTGTTGGAAAATTAATACTATCTAAATAAATGGTAAATACATTTCATGTTCATCGATTGGAAGATTCAATATTTCTAAGACGGAAATATTTCCCAAATTAATTGACAAACTCAATGCAATTTTGGCAGAAACCTACATGACTTTTTTTGGAGAAACTGACAAGCTGACTGTAAAATTTATCTGAAATTGCAAGGGCTGCAGAATAGCAAAACAATCCTGAAAAAGAAGAACAAAGTAGGAGGACTTACTCGTACCTATCGTAAAACTTGCTAAAAAGCAACAGTAATCTAGACAGTGTGATACTGACATAGGACAGACATATAGATCAATGGAACAGGATATTCCAGAAAAAAAAAAACAACCATATATTGATGGTTAATTGCCTTTTGACAAGAGTGCTGAGACCATTCAAGACAAAAAGAATAGTTTTTCCAACAAACTGTGCTGGGAACAACTGGATAGCTATATGCAAACAAATGAAGCTGGATCCTTATCTTATACCATCTTCAAGAACTAACTCAAAATGTATCATAGTATTAGATCTAAGACTTCAAGCTATTAAACTCAGAAGAAAACATAGGGGTAAATTTTCATGATCTCAGATTTGGCAAGAATTTATAGCTTTAATACCAAAAGTCTGATCGACCAAGGGAAAAATTAGATAATTTGGACTTCATCAAAATTTTAAACTTTTGTGCTTCAAAGGACATCATCAAGAAAGTGGAAAGACAACCACAAAATGGCAGATTGAAAAATGTTTGTAAATCATACATTTAATATGAGACCTGTATCCAGAACATATAAAGAACTCTTGTAACTCAATACTAAAAAGATAAAATACTCAACTGAAAATTGGGCAAAGGATCTAAATAGACACATCTCCAAGGCAAATATACAATTGATCAATAAGCACATGAAAATATGCTCAACCTCATTACTCAATAGGGAAATGCAAGTCAAACCATGATGAAAGATACGACTTCACACCCACTAGAATGTGTAGAATAAAAAAAAATCACATAATAACAAGAGTTAGTAAGGACATAGAGGAATCAGAACCTTGATACAGTGCTCATAGGAATATATAATGGTAGAGCCACTTTGGGAAATAGTCTGGCAGTCCCTTGAAAGAGTAAACATAGACTTGTTATATGATCCAGGCATTCCACTCCTACTATATGTGCAAGGGAAATAAAAACATATGCCTGAAAAAACTTTTTATAGCACCATTACTGATAATAATGTTTATAGCAGCAGTATTCATTATAGCCATAAAACAGAAATAACCCAAACATTCATCAACAGTTCAGTTCAGTTCAGTTGCTCAGTCATGTCCGACTCTTTGCAACCCCATGAACCACAGCACACCAGGCCTCCCTGTCCATCACCAACTTCTGGAGCTTACCCAAACTCATGTCCATTGAGTCAGTGATGTGATCTGACCATCTCATCCTCTGTTGTCCCCTTCTCCTCCTGCCTTCAATCTTTCCCAACATCAGGGTCTTTTCCAATGAGTCAGCTCTTCGCATCAGGTGGCCAAAATACTGGAGTTTCAGCTTTAACATCAATCCTTCCAATGAACACCCAGGACTGATCTCCTTTAGGATGGACTGGTTGGATCTCCTTGCAGTCCAAGGGACTCTCAAGAGTCTTCTCCAACACCACAGTTCAGAAGCATCAATTCTTCATATTCAGCCCTCTTTATAGTCCAACTCTCACATCCATTCATGACCACTGGAAAAGCCATAACCTTGACTAGACAGACCTTTGTTGACAAAGTAATGTCTCTGCTTTTTAATATGATATCTAGGTTGGTCATAGCTTTCCTTCCAAGGAATAATCATCTTTTAATTTCATGGCTGTAATCACCATCTGCAGTGATTTTGGAGCCCCCCAAAATAAAGTCTGACACTGTTTCCACTGTTTCCCCATCTATTTGCCATGAAGTGATGGGACTGGATACCATGATCTTAGTTTTCTGAATGTTGAGCTTTAAGCCAACTTTTTCACTCTCCTCTTTCACTTTCATCAAGAAGTTCTTTAGTTCTTCTTCACTTTCTGCCATAAGGATGGTGTCATCTGCATATCTGAGGTTATTGATATTTCTCCCAGTGATGGATAAATGAAAAGTGCTATACCCATGTGGGAGAATATGCAGTTCAGTTCAGTTCAGTTCAGTCACTCAGTCACATCCGACTCTGTGACCCCATGATTCGCAGCATGCCAGGCCTCCCTGTCCATCACCAACTCCCGGAGTTTACTCAAACTCATGTCCATCGAGAATATCACTCAGCCATAAAGAGGAATGGGATATTGAGACATGTTACAGCACAGATGTATCTTAAAAATATTATGCTACGTCAAAGAAGTCAGTCACAAAAAGCCACATATTATATGATTCCATTCATGACATATTCAGAATGGGCAAATCTATAGAGACACAATGTAGATCAGAGGTTGCTTGGAACTGAGGTAAATGGGGAAATACATGGATAATATCTAAAGAGTACAAGCTTTCTTTTTTGAGACAGGAAATGTTCTGAAATTGTATATGATGATAGTTGTGATCTGTGACTATACTAAAACCCACTGGATTATGTACTTTTAATGGATGAATTGCATTGTGTGATGGTTAATATTACAGGTCAACTTTGCTAGGCCATGGTACCCAGACATTCTAGACGTTTCTGTGATAAAGGCATTTTGTAAAAGAAATTAACATCAAAATCAGTCGATTTTAAGTAAAGCAGTTTACCTCCCGTAATGTGAGTGGGCCTCATCCAATCAGTTGAAGGTCTTCATAGAAAAAGACTGACCTTGGAAAGCAAGAAGGAAGTCTGGCACCTTTGGATTGGAACTGCAGCTCTTTCCTGGGTCTTGGGCCTTGCATATTTTGGACTTGCCAAGCCTCCGCATGACTCCACATGAACCAATTCCTTAAAATCAGTCTATATTTCTCTCTCTCTCTCCGTCTCCCTTTCTCCTTCTCTCTCCCCAACCCCATCACCATCCTGTTGTTTCTTTTCTCTGGAGAAACCTAATACTTATGGTATGTGACTCTATCTCAATAAAACTGTTTTAAAAATAAGGAAATTCAGGAAGAGTGAGGCTAATGAGCTGCCCAAGTTTCCACAGCTGGAAAGTAGCGGAATGGAAAGCCTCTCTTTAGTACAACCTGCCATACAAGGTGTTATTTGTGCTCTTGTTAACTTTGGGCCAGGTGTGGAATGTTGTTGCGAAGTTTGTGCAAAGTCTAGGACGGAAGCATTCTTGGTGCAGACGTGGGGTTGCTGCCTCAGGGCAGCTGAAGAGGAGGAATCAGGCTCTGTGGAAGGGATGAGATTCAACAAGCTAGCAACTGGCAGGCAACAGACTTTAGTGTATTAGAATGGACCTAGTCAAGTTCAATTGGAACTGTAAAGAAGTCCACATCAACATCATACTAGCCCTGATCCCTGAAAGGCTTGTTATGAGTGACATTCTCCTTGGAGCAAGTACTTATCACATGGCAGCTTTATTATTCAAAACTTACTACTTCCCTCACTGAAGCAAGACAGGGGTGCCAAGGCACCAGGAGATGATTTCTGCAATTGACTGCAGAAATACATACATATTCTTCTTACGGTCAGAAAACACTACTCTAGCAATGAGAAACAGTAAATTACTTCATGTTTTAACCACTTGGTAAAAATTATACACTTTTTATGGACTTCCCTAGTGACTGCTTTTGTGAACAAAGTAAGCAGAACATCATATTTTCATCCATCATCATTATGATCAGAATGCAGTAGAATTCTCCAATAAGACAGGGATACCCTCAGAGGTCATTGAGAGATTCTAGGCTTGTTGCTTATATATTAAATGGTCCTGATGCCTTCTGAGTTGTTATACCTGGCTTCAGAAAAATAATTTGTCAATATCTCACACATTTTCAGACTGTTGCCTTCTCAGCCATGATACTTTTGGTTTTTGTTAAGTCCTTCCTCAACTGGGGACTGAGAGAGCAAACCTAACCTGTTATGATTTTGAGTCATGGGCCTTAATTTTTTTTTCCTTTGCAAATTAAAAAAAAAAAAATATTTGGCTGCACGAGGTCTTAATCGCAGCACATGGGATCTTTAGCTGCAGAATGTGAATTCTTAGTTGCAGCATGTGGGATCTAGTTCCCCGACCAGGAATTGAACTTGGGCCCCCTGCCTTAGAAGTGTGGTGTCTTAGCCACTGGACCACCAGGAAAGTCCCCATGGGCCTTCATTTTAATACATGTTTTTTGGTATCATTTATGTTGTCCGCTCAGGGGCTTTGGCCATTTTTCCAGAATTCTCTCTGCAGTTTTTGATAGACAAGACTCCAGATAAGATGAGCTTTGCTCATAGTTATGTAGCATTGCTTGGTTGATGTTTTCAGATAAAGCCTCACAAGGTAGCAAAGCAAGTATTTAGTCTATGCGGGATTGACCGGCATGAACCGAATTCTCAAACAAATTTCATTACTTCTTATATTTATTTAAGACACTCTACAGAATACTGCAACACACAGACAATATGATAGGTATGGGGGATGCAATGGCCTCTTGAAATCCACAGTAAAGAAAAGGATAAAGACATTCATTTATATATCTATGGAATACAACTCTTATAGCAATCAGCATGTTCATGCTTCCCTGATAGCTCAATTGGTAAAGAATCCACCCGCAATGCAGAAGACCCTGGGTTGATTCCTGGGTTGGGAAGATCCCCTGGAGAAGGGAACGGCTATCCACTCCAGTATTACTGGCCTGGAGAATTCCATGGGCTGTATAGTCCACGGGGTCGCAAAGAGTTGGACAGGACTGAATGACTTTCACATACTTTACAAGATTTCCATGATCAGGGCAGCTGAAAATCAAACAATTGATGAGAAAGTTTTCTGATGTTTCTTGAATCTCTAGAGTCTTCTGAGGCCATTTAGTTGACTAAAACTTATCAGAGTATTGCTTTTTTCTAGAAATTAAAAAATAATTAGGATGTTCTATTTTTTCCTTCTATTCATTCATTTATTCCATAGAAGCCCCATATATTGATATGTCATTTTTATAATTCCCAAAGGTACTGGGACAGGGACAATGAGGGCATGAAATCTGGCCTGTGCTTTGCTCACCAAGCTGTTCCCTGTGGGATTGTGACCCCTGATGGGGACAAATTTGTCCAATTCATCTGCCCTGAGGGGAGGCCCTTTTAAATTCTTCCTGCTCAGAGGTCTGTGTCCTGAAGTCCTGTGCTTGGGCTTAGATATAAATCAGATATGTGGCCTAACCCTTAAATGAGCATGAAAAGTAGAAATGCTTGATATACTCTTCCTGTTATTTATACAGTGTTGAATAAACCCTGATAGACCTATTCTAATTCAGCTCCTTTTTATTCAGTACTCCTTATCAATTATAAAACATTTCAGTCATCCCAGAAGCTCATTAATTTTAATAGGTTGCAGAGAGATGACAACTTGTTTTAGCTGAGTCCCATTCTACACTGATGCTTTAAAGAGATTTATACCCTTCACTGAGCCCTTTAGGAGAGGCCAGAATCAATAAGACGTTTCTAACATAATTTAATACTGTGGATCACTTCTCAGATAGCCTAAGTATGATACGGACTTCAGCTTCAGAAGGAAATAGTGTCCCTAAATTTTGGAGTCTGCTTGAGGCTGCTAGCTTCCCATGCCTTGACAAATCTTCCTCTCCCTCCACGTCAATAGCCCCACAAGGGGGAAATATTAGAACTTCCTGCGTCATCTCTGCTGACTGTTTGCCGAGCTGCTGTAACCGTTCCATTCATGGAAAATATTGCATTTAGAAGCAGACAGTTCCATCTTCTAAATGTCCTCTTAGGGTCTTCTTTCCCTCAAACTATGCCATTATCTGTCCACTAATAAGACTTAGCAACTAAACAACAATACTGCTTCTGGACCAATTCCATGGGGTACATGCACGTCAAGTCTAATTGTAAATCAACTTGAAATGCCTTCTGGTATTGAAAAACTTGAATATACCCATCCACCTAGTCTTTCCTCCAAACTTCTCTTCTTTCAATAGATATTAAAAGTAAGAGGTAATTTAAAAAATACTGGCTTGAGAGAATATTTCCATTAAATCTTATGAATTAAACAAATACATAAGTCTTTAAGATGAGGCATTTCAATCATTTAAATGGTTAGGCAAAAAAAAAAAAAAATCAACAAGTTCTTATTTAAAGCCCTGAAGTTATGACAATTTAAACTACAACTCAGTTCTGTACATCGGCTCTATGTACAGGCATGAATATTTTGGTGTAATTTATTGGGTCACTATAATCAAAGGACTAAAATGATAACATGGATTCTTATGTTATTTGCCTATAAAATGCATGGCTTAGATAGACAGTCAATGGTAAGAACATGTATTGGAAACTTTACTTCTCTGTGAATTAGTGATTAACATACACCCCTAATAGAGAGAGAGAAGTTTGTTTTTCTTAGCTGAAAGAATAGCATGTATATTATCTATGGTGAAACAGATCACCAGCCCAGGTGGGATGCATGAGACAAGTGCTCGGGCCTGGTGCACTGGGAAGACCCAGAGGAATCGGGTGGAGAGGGAGGTGGGAGGGGGGATCGGGATGGGGAATACGTGTAACTCTATGGCTGATTCATATCAATGTATGACAAAACCCACTGAAATGTTGTGAAGTAATTAGCCTCCAACTAATAAAAAAAAAAATTAAAAAAAAAAACCCTAAAGAAACTTTCTCAAATTCCATCACTGGAAATTTTTGTCCCTTTTATCATTAAAACTCTATACATCTGTGCTTCTTACTATATTGCTGAGAGAAATATCACATATTATACTTCTAAATAATTATACCAAAAGCAATGTTTATGATTTATATCAAATCACATACTTTTATTTTTGTTAGCCTAATGCATTTAACATTTTGCGAGTGTAAGAGGGGTCTCACTGAACAAGATGCTGCCATAGGAGGGAAGTATGCATTATCATTGGATTTTATTATCAACATAGTACAGTCAGTTGTTAACACCAGTCACACTCAGTGGGTTTATGCCAATTCTTTTTCAGTCTCAATCCTTCTGCAGCTTAGAAGAACTTAGCAACACACCAGAGCTACTTAGGGAGAAAAACCCTCCATACATGAATCTATTAGAAAATGAGGACTGTGCTCTAAAAGAAGTTGCAGTTGTACTATTTTACTTCTTAAAATATTTTTTCATTAAAAGACAGATTAAATATTGTAAAAGTGAGGAGGCAAAATATTTTGGACTCAGATTCCAAAATATGAATTCTATTCTGGAGTTATTTGGTATTATTTGTTAAGATTGTTGTTGAATGAGTATATGCACAAAAAGATGCTGCAAATAAATTTGACTTTGTGATCATGCTCCCCAGGGGAAAGTCACACATTTTTCTGAATTAAAACTTTGGCTCAATGTGCATAAATATTTGGATATGCTTTCCTATCACACCTTTTAAGTTAATACTGCAATCACCACCATATTAAAATAATTAATCACCAAAGCTTATAAGGCTGTTAAAAGCCTTCTGGACAGCTTAAAGTCTTTCTCTGAGATACACTTATTATTTAAGTTGCAAAAGTCCTAGATCCTACTTATACTGCTTGGAATATCATAGACTTCAGTAAATTTATTTTCATGCATTCTGTGCTATAGCAAGAGCAGATATTTTGTGCTTGAGTGTCCCTGTACCTTTGGTCACTTAAAGCCAATGGGAGATTGTTACCAGATGTGTGACATTTTAGGGTCTAGTTCTTGCTCACTGGAAGGAGGAGTCAAATATCTCATATTGGACCATGGGACATATTCTAACAGATGCTTTTTCCTTTTACAGATGCTTCTGATTTAATTCATGTATTAGATGAAGCCTATGTTTGCTGTTCTAATGGCAAGGATGTCAGAAATTCTTTCTGAAGTTAGGAGATGAAAGCCTGCAAGAATGGTTTTAATCTCTAGGTTTGTTTACCAGAGGAGAATATCATGGGAAAAAACATTCGACTCATCATCTTCACACCCTATATATTCCTGGGAAATGGAATGAGAAAACACTCTCAGTTTTGCTAATACTCTGATTCTATTCTTAGCTGT
The DNA here is from genome assembly GCF_019320065.1 of Cervus canadensis. Taxonomy (NCBI): domain Eukaryota; kingdom Metazoa; phylum Chordata; class Mammalia; order Artiodactyla; family Cervidae; genus Cervus; species Cervus canadensis. Next base: position 29,301,466 of record NC_057406.1, on the reverse strand, counting down.
TAACAAGCAAGATGTGGAACATAAATGCCATGGCAGAACTGCTAACAAAAACAGGGTCAAGGTCTTTAATAGCAAGAGAAAAACTGGAACAAAGCTCCCTAAGCCATGTTTATTCAACTTTGGAGTCTTCCAGTTCAGACAGCACCTTCTCACATGGTCATCTGCACCCCAGATGCTGGCGCACTTACCGTCTCAGAGAACAACTATTCCTGGAATTCTAACAAACTCTCTCATACATGTGAAGGACGAGTATTATTCTCCACCTTCACAAGCTGGAGAAGATGGAGTACACCTTTGATTGCAAAATAAGATTTTCTATGAGAGGAAGAGGAGATGGAGACAGGATATACATGGAAAGAGGTCAGCCAATGTCAGGGACAGGAACGTGATCAACAGTTGCTTCCGCATCACACTGTCCAGTCAATAGATGTGACTTAAAGGAGGAATAGAACTTCATATGCACAAATAAATGAGATTGACTCTGTGGGATTAGGTCCCAGTTCTGCAATTTGCTGTCTGTGTAACATTAGGAAGGGTTTCCCTGGTGGCTCAGATGGTAAAAAAATCTGCCTGCAATGTGGGAGACTGGGCTTCGACCCCTGGGTTGGGAAGATCCCCTGGAGAAGGGAACAGCAACTCACGCCAGTACTCTTGTCTGGAGAATTCCATGGACAGAGAAGCCTGGCAGGCTACAGTCCCTGAAGTCACAAAGAGCTGGACCTGACTGTGTGACTGACACACACAACACAACCTTAGGAAAGTCACCCAACACCACACAGCCTGAGGCTCCCCATCTTCATTTTATAAATTTAGAAATAAAGATTTTAAAATAAATACATTCTAATTATTTTTTAAAAGCACATACATGACTCCAATTTAAATTAATAAATTTAAAAAGTAAATTAAACTTTTTTTAAAAAGTACAATTTATAAAAAGTAAAGTAAAATTTATTAAATTTAAATTTAATAAATTTAAATGAATCAAATAAGAAATAAAGTCCAGCAGCATCCACAGATACACATACCTGACATATTTCTAGGAGGTGGCTATTGCTTAGCTGGGCATATCCTTTCATTTCTTCATCAATAAACTGGAGATGAAAATAAGTGTATATCATAGTGTTTGAGAATAAAAGGAGATAGCTATGTAAAATGCCTAGACGGCTGGGAAGTTTTGTATTCCTTTTCCCTTTCTTTCTAATTTTACTTGTTTTACTTAATCTGATGCTTGTTTATAACCAGACCAGTTTTTAAGTCCACAGGGTATTGTCTTAGCCAGATGTTGCCAAAAACAACCCAGGATTTCAGTGTCCTGTTACCTACAACATTTACTTCAGGGTCAAGTGTCTGCAGATTGGCTGATCTTGACTAACTCAGGCTACCGCTGGGTCAGGCACTCTTGGCATTTCACTTAGAGCTGGACCAGGTAGCACAGATGTAAAGAATCTGCCTGCCAATGCAGGAAACGTGGGTTCGATCCCTGGGTCAGGAAGATTCACTGGAGAAGAGAATGGCAACCTGCTCCAATATTCTTTCCTGGAGAATCCCATGGAGAGAGGAGCCTGGCAGGCTACAGTCCATGGCACTGCAAAGAGTCAGACACGACTGAGCACACACACGCAAGCTAAGTAGCAACAGCTGCAGAGCATTTTTTCCCAACGGGGATGGCAGAGGCTCAAGGGGGACAAGTGAAAGCATGTGATGCCTAATTTTGAGAGAGAGAAAGACATATAACAAACGTTTTTAATTAGTTTTGTTTTCCAGCGAAAGGTATGACTTTCCCCTCTCGTTTCCCTCACCCCCTAAGAAGGCTTTATGGACTACATCTTAGTTCTCTGTGATGTTCTGATGCTTTATTCCCAAATCTTGAAAACAGCAGATAGAAGTGCTAATATCTACTCCAAGCCTGATGTTAGCAGACAACAAAGGCTGCTTGGGAGGACAAGTTAACATGTTAAGTTAAACATGAAAGATGAGTAAGTGCAAGAGACGAGGGTTGGATTCCTGGGTCAGGAAGATCCCCTGGGGGAGGAACTAGCAACCCACTCCAGTATTCTTACTGGGAAAATCCCATGGGCAGAGGAGCCTGGAAGGCTATGGTCCAAGGGGTGGCAAAGAGTCAAACAAAACTGAGCACATGAGCACACACAGGATGACAAGGAGTGTGCTAATATGGGAGAGTTGCCATTGAGCAAAAGAAAAGATAGTTGGGGCAGGGAATGGGTGTCTGGGGGGAAAGAGTGAATCAAGGCCAGTGGTTGGAAGCAGGAGTCCCAACCAATGCCAAAAATGAAGAGGGTAGACTGATAAGAAGCATATGTTAATCAAGGGATGAGGAGGTAGCTTGGACTGTTCAAAATAATCTTGTTTTTTTAACCTTCCAACTTCAAAAAGAAAAAATGGAAGGGATAGGAAAATAAATGATACTATGTGCAGATGATCAAAAGAAGAGAATTCGATTTTTAAAATAATTTTACTGGGGTATAGTTGCTTTACTAATTTGTATTACTTTCTGCTGTATGGCAAAGGGATTCATCCACACACACACACACATAAATTCTCTTATTTTGGGATGCCCTTCCCCTTTAGGTCACCTCAGAGCATTGAGTAGCGATTCCCTGTGTTATACAGAAGTATCTAATTAGTTATGTGTTTTAGACATATTTCTGTGTACATGTCAATTCCAATCTCAATTCGTCCCGCTCCCCTTTCCACCCTTGATGCCCATATGTTTCTTCTTTACAGCTGTGTCTCTATTTCTGGTTTGCAAATTGGTTCATCTGTACCATTTTTCTATATTCCACATATATGTGTCAATATACAATATTTTTCTCTTTCTGAGCTATATCATTCCCTATAACCTAAATGTCCATTGACAGAGGGATGGATAAAGAAGATGTGGCACATATGTACAATGGAGTATTACTCAGCCAGAAAAAAGGAATGAAATTGTGCCATTTTATGGCACATGAAATGAAATGTGCCATGAGATGTGGATGGACCTAGAGGATTAGACATTTTTAAAAACTTGTATTGAACTCCTGTTTCCAAATTTTATGAACAGTTTAATCTGTTTTATTTTCATCCACACTTATACAAAGTGAGCAAGGTAAATAAGCACATTCTCTTCTATTAACTTCTGCTGCCTTGTAACTACATGGCCACCATGACTATAAAAACAGGTTTCTCACTTCTGTGACCTAGACAGTAACTATGACAATCTTTTCTTTCTTTTTTCAAAATTGTCAATGATAAAGGTAAAAACATCTAAGTGTTCACTTAAAAGCACCAATTCTTTGGCGCTCAGCTTTCTTTATAGACCAACTCTCACATCCATACGTGACTACTGGAAAACCATAGCCTTGACTAGACAGACCTTTGTTGGCAAAGTAATGTCTCTGCTTTTTAATATGCTGTCTAGGTTGGTCATAGCTTTTCTTCCAAGGAGTAAGTGTCTTTTAATTTCATGGCTGCAGTCACCATCTGCAGTGATTTTGGAGCCCAAGAAAATAAAGTCTGTCACTGTTTGCCTTGTTTTCCCATCTATTTGCCATGAAGTGATGGGATCGGATGCTATGATCTTAGAATTTTGAATGTTGAGTTTTAAGCCAGCCTTTTCATGTTCCTCTTTCACTTTCATCAGGAGGCTCTTTAGTTCCTCTTCCCTTTCTGCCGTAAGGGTGGTGTCATCTGCGTATCTGATGTTATTGATATTTCTCTCAGCAATCTTGATTCCAGCTTGTGCTTCATTCAGCCCGGCATTTCACATTATGTACTCTACATACTGACAAAGATTTATCTAGTCAAAGCTATGGTTTTTCCAGTAGTCATGGACGGATGTGAGAGTTGGAGTATAAAGAAAGCTGAGTGCTGAAGAATTGATGCTTTTGAACTGTGGTGTTGGAGAAGACTCTTGAGAGTCCCTTGGACAACAAAGAGATCCAACCAGTCAATTCTAAAGGAAATTAGTCCTGAATATTCATTGGAAGGACCGATGCTGCAGCTGAAACTCCAATACTTTGGCCGCCTGATGTGAAGAACTGACTCATTGGGAAAGTCCCTGATGCTGGGCAAGATTGAAGGCAGGAGAAGGGGATGACAGAGGATGAGACAGTTGGATGGCATCACCAACTCAACGGACCTAAGTCTGAGTAAGCTCCAGGAGTTGGTGATAGACAGGGAAGCCTGGCATGCTGCCATGCTGGGGGTCGCAAAGAGTTGGACACAACTGAGCAACTGAACTGAACTGAACTGATCACACTTAAAATATCCCTTTCCTCTTATTGACCAGTTCCTAGTAGTTTGGAAAAGTCAGTTTTATCCTGGGTTATTTTATATAATCAAAGTGATGGCTTAGTCACTAAGTTGTGTCTGACTCTATGTGGCTTCATGGATTGTCGCCCATCAGGCTTCTCTGTCCATGGGATTTCCCTGGCAAGAATTCTGGAGTGGGTTGCCATTTCCTTCTCCAGGGGATCTTCTTGACTCAGGGATAGAGCCCACATCTCCTGGATTGTGGGCGGTCTCCTGCATTGCAGGTGGATTCTTACTGCTGAGCCACCAAGGAAGCCCTATATAATCAATACTCTGCAAATAATATTTCAAAAAATGTCTACTTTGAATTACCTTGTTTTAGTAAATTCCAGATACATATATACAGACACACAGATACGCACACACATATCCTGCCCTTAGTTTGCAATTTCAATTTTTATTAAAGTAAAGGTAAATAAATAGATTGGATATTAGATAGCTGTTCTCTTCCAGGAAAACATTAGGTATACTTAAAAATGTTTTGAACCACTCTTGACATTACAACTGGGTTTATTTTAGCTCAGTTGTCCATCTTCTACTGCACTGTGAAGGCCTGCCTTAAGATATTTCTTTTAGCTTTAGAAATTTACTACAGTTTTCCCTAATTCTCTTCTTTGTATTCTTTCATCTCAGTTTCACACTTAGTCAAGAAAACCTACAATAGTCTGCATACTGTATACTAAATCGCTTTAGTCGTGTCCAACTCTGTGTGACTCTATGGGCTGTAGCCTGCCAGGCTCCGCTATCCACGGCATTCTCAAGGCAAGAATACTGGAGTGGGTTGCCATTCCCTTCTCCACAGGGCCTTCCCCACCCAGGGATCTAACCCGGGTCTCCTGCATTGCAGGCAGTTTCTTTATTGACTGAGCTACTTGGGGAGCCCAAAAGCTTAATAGTATAGGTTATCTTTAGAAAAGACTATCCAGTTAAAGTGGAAAATAATCTTTTGCTTTTCTTTCTTATATACATGAAGAGATATGACCATCTTGTTCATATTACTTCCTTTCTGGTTTAGAAATCACTGTAGGAACATTTTTAAGTGCACAGAATATAGCGTGGAGAAAACCAAATGGCTCTCTCCAGGGCAGTAACACATGTAAATTTTAATAATTCTACTCATCTTATTTCCACTTAAAACAGTTTTGATTGAAAGACAAATTTAAGATTCATCATTATAAAAAATAAAAATTTTCAAAGGATTTATATCCCATTCCACTTCTTTAGATGAAAGGAATATCAGAGAAGGCTATATGAAGGGAGGGAAAGACATAAATATTTCTGAGATTTAATTATTTCCAACCCAATTTTGCATTTTTCCTTATAGAGAAAACCTATAAACAGACCTTTACTGAATTTTCATCTAGAACACTTGTAGTTGCTGTTTCTTACTGAATTAGAAGTTACCTTTAAGATTAATTTAGTATATTTTATAACAAATAAAGCACCTTTAAGGGTTACCTAAAATTATCAATAGCAAAGATTTAGCAGTAGTGCGTGAGTACTCAAAAATTATTCAGAGAGATAGTGTCTGTTTCTCTCGAGGTGAGAAGGAGAAAATGTAATCCATTAATTCATCTTCAAATTAGGTAAACTATAAAGGCAGAACTCCAACTATAGTAAACCTTGTGAATATGACTGATGGAAATAAGAAAGACCATTAATTAGTTTGACAAGAGAAAGAAGAGCATAATTTCAGGAATAAGCTTTAGATATTCCTTTCCACTGACATTAATCAAGAATATTAAGTAATTTTTCTCCAGGTTGTTTCGCATTATATATATTCAGAATTATGCTCAATAAAAATCCAATATTACAAAATAAAGATAAAATACTCCCACGCTTTGAGGTGGTGAAATATCAGAAATTCTGAAATATCAGAAATGCTGAAAATAGTAAATAATGTTTTATTTCTATAATCTATTAGAGCTTTTTAAAAGACTTCACATACATCATTTCACTTTACTCTTGAAATGATCTCATTCAGGTAAAATTCTTATTAATCTCTACTCAGAGAGGCATTGGGACTGTTTATCTAGATAATAACTAACAAAACTTATTTGATTCTAGGGCTTTGGATTTCAAAACAATGCTAGTTCTGATTTATCACTTTGCATTCCTGATTTTATGAATACACTTTCTCATTATCCACTAATAGTAGTTTTAAAAATGATAGCCACAAAATGTGATAATTTATACTTAGCAGTTTTTTGTATTCTTATTGCTCAGCAGTATATAATCAACACATTATTAATTCATTTTTCTGTGATGCTTTTAAAAATCATGAAAGTTATTTTATTTGGATCTCATTATCTAATTGTGGCCCAAGCTATTGAGTATGTAGCAAAACAATACACTTAAATGTAATATTACAATTTCACCCATTTATTCATGTAACACTCACACATTTCTCACAATCTGTGCAATTATTTCTGTGTTAAATGCTGGGGATTTAAAGTCCATTAAGAAATAAACTCTTCTCCCTATATGGGAGAAGAATCTAAAAGAGGGTGCATATATGTATATGTGTGTAACTGATTCACTTTGTTGTACACCTGAAACTAATACAACATTGTAAATCAACTATACACCAACACAAATTTAAAAAAAATAAATTCCATAATATGTTGGGGGGAAAATAAATAAGCCCTTTTCTCAAGGAGCTTATAGTTCTCTGGGAGAAAGCCAAGTAAATCAAAGATTGCCATAGTTAATGAGTGCTCACAGAAATATTCACTGTGTCACTGGTACATAGAAAAGAAGCCATATATTGTACCAGAATCAAGAGATGTTCATTGAGAAGGTGATCAGTTCAGTTCAGTTCAGTTCAGTCGCTCAGTCATGTCCGACTCTTTGCGACCCCGAGAAGGTGATACATAGGGTAAATTTTTTAAGACTTAACTGTAAAAGGGAAGATGGAGGCAGAGTGATTAGAAGTGAAACCTAAATCAGGATAACTCCTTCCAGGACACGCAGACTCACTTAACCATGTGATCTGATGTTGGGTGGGGATTTTCCCAGACTCTGGAATCAGCCAGTAAGACCCATGAGAACAATGATGCATTGCCTTAAAAAGAAGAAGAAAAACAGAAGGTGAGACAGAGGTTGGGAAGGCCATGTTCCTAGGTACAGATTTTCCTTTCCTTCCCTTTTGAAGAAGGAAAGAATGCTAGCTCTCATCCTCCAACAGAAGAACATTTCATTGAAAAGGGCCTCCCAGGAGTCTGGGAAAAAAGAGTCCATGGTCTCACTGCCTGCTTGGACCTGAGTGTCAGCCATGGACTTGTTGATTTTCCCACTAGTGCCTCATGGAAGATGAGAATGAGAGATTTGGGGGGAAGACGCCAGGGCGTGGGGGAGAGGAGGTGGACAGCATGGAGCAGCTTCTGAGCCAATCTCTGGGCCTCATAACTACGCGTGAGATGCTTTTGGACAAATGAAACACTGAAAGACAGTTTGGGCCGTCTGTCCAGTGCCAGACCAACAGAGTAAAATGATTGGGAGGGGTGGGGTGGAACAGTAAGGGGCTAGTGGTGTCCGGACAGACAAGGGTAGAAGAGGCCCAGGTGGAGCTAGCTGGCTCACAGCTGGGAATTGTCAAGTTAGAGGAGTCCCAGGAGAACTGCTGAAGGGCTCAAGCATTTGGATTTCAACAACAGAGGGGCCCTGATGGCCTGTCACTGATAATCAGGGAAGCAGCCACCACCAACAGCAAGCTACCAAAGTGTCTGATAAGGAAGAGACACTACTTGATTCCCTCCTCCCTCCCCAGCAGACTGGGGGAAGAGCTGGAGCCAGGGACCAGGAGACAAAAGAAGTGTCCCAGAGCCACACATGCTGCTTCCACTTTCTGCTCTAAGATGAGGGAGTGAGATCCCTGAATCGCAAAAGTTATAGGCCCTGGAAGAGGGAAGTAAGAGAGAGATAAAATATACAAGCTCTTATTTCCAAGATGGAGAGATTTTACAGAATTAACAGCCTTAAAGAAATCAGTGAATCTGTATTTTGAAATGTACTGTCCAGTGGCGGTGGGCGGGGTTGGGGGGGGTGTGTGTGTGGCGTTGAAACAGGAGGGAAGGCGGCAGGGTACAACCTTTAAAGGAAGAGCACGACTACGACAAAACCTGGCTAAAACCAAGATGGTGGAAGAGTCAACTTCCGGTAGACCTTGACCCTCACTGTAATACATTCGCTTCTAAATGACACGCCTACCAGTGCCGTGACAGTTCCTGCCTGCTTGCGGCTAAGTTTCTTCCGTCCTGTCCAACTCTTCCCCACCCTATGGGCTGTAGCCCACCAGGCTCCTCTGTCCATGGGATTTTCCAGTCAAGAATACTGGAGTGGGTTACCATTGTCTCCTCCAGGAGATCTTCTTGACCCAGGGATCAAGCCTGCTTCTCCTCCATCTCCTCTATTGGCAGGCAGATTCTTTACCACTGAATCACCTGGGAAGCCCCTGATATATGTCACATATATCACTAAAAATGCTCTAAGTTAGAGTCAGGCGAGGGAAACTCTACGACATTTTCACTTCAACTTCCTGCCTTTACCTAGGGTGCCTATAATACAAGGTGTTAAGCTTTTCTTTCTTTTTGTCTAACTCTAGAATATTATGCCCTTTATTGTTTCCTTTCAGTTTAGCAGGCAAAAAACAAAAACAAAAAAACCCCAAAAGAATAAACATCTAACATTTAATTAGATGAAACATATTTGATATAAGGAGCATAATAAATGAAGGTATTTCTTTTTAAAAAGTAAAAAAGCAGTAGAAAGAACAAAAATTAAAACAATTAGGGGAGGTAAATTAAATCACTTAAAAAAAAAAAACTGAAATGTCTACAACCTTGTAAACTCAAAGTATAGTCTTTAAACAGTGTCATTGGAATCACTTGGAAGCTTATTAGAAATGAAGGATCTCAGGCCTCAACTGAGATGATGAATTCAAATTTACATTTTAACAAGATTGCTAAATTCTCTTTTTAAAAAATTTTTTTGAAGTATAGATGATTTACAATGTTGTGTTAATTTCTTTTGTGGAGCAAAGTGATTCGGTTTTACATATATATACATATATACACACATACATTTATATCCTTTTTCACATTGTTTTCCATTACAGTTTATCATAGAATATTGAATATAGTTCCCTGTGCTCTACAATAGACCCTTGTTAACAATTCCTATGCCTGTTGAAGTTTGAGAAGTTATAGAAAGCTCTGTTGAATGTCTAGGTCTCCCATGAATGGCTTCTACCCCATAATATAGGAAATTAATTTAACCCAAGACCATTATCAAAGTAAGAATACTTCCCTCCCCAGATAGTTAAACCAAATGTAAGCTCATTTGTATGTATTTTTTTTTCAAATTTCCAACATAGTAACATCTTTATATATGGAAACTGAACATACATGAACAGTATGAAAACACAAAAAGATAGGACACTGAAAGATGAACTTCCCAGGTCAGTAGGTGCCCAATAAGCTACTGCAGAAGAGTGGAGAAATAACCCCAGAAAGGATGAAGAGATGGAGCCAAGTGAAAACAACACCCAGCTCTGGATGTGACTGGTGATGGAAGCAAGGTCCGATGCTGTAAAGAACAATATTGCATAGGAACCTGGAATGTTAGGTCCATGAATCAAGGTAAATTAGAAGTGGTCAAACAGGAGATGGCAAGAGTGAATATTGACATTTTAGGAATCAGTGAACTAAAATGGACTGGAATGGGTGAATTTAACTCAAGATAAACATTATAGCTACTACTGTGGGCAAGAATCCCTTAGAAGAAATGGAGTAGCCATCATAGTCAAAAGGAGTCCAAAATGCTGTACTTGGTGCAATCTCAAAAATGACAGAATGATCTCTATTTGTTTCCAAGGCAAACCATTCAATATCACAGTAATTCAAGTCTATGCCCCAACCATTAACGTTGAAGAAGAAAAAAAATTGAACAGTTCTATGAAGACCTACAAAACCTTCTAGAACTAACACCCTAAAAAGATATCCTTTTCATTATAGGGGACTGGAATGCAAAAGTAAGAAGTCAAGCGATACCTGGAATAACAGGCAAATATTGCCTTAAAGTACAAAATGAAGCAGGGCAAAGGCTAACAGAGTTTTGCCCAGAGAATGCACTGCTCATAGCAAACACCCTCTTCCAGCTACACAAGAGAAGACTCTACACATGGACATCACCATATGGTCAATACCAAAAAAGATTGATTATATTCTTTGCAGCCAAAGATGGAGAAGCTCTATACAGTCAGCAAAAACAAGACTGGGAGCTGACTGTGGCTCAGATCATGAACCTCTTATTGCAAATTTCAGACTTAAATTGAAGAAAGTAGGGAAAACACTAGACCATTCAGGTATGACTAAATCAAATCTCTTATGATTATACAGTGGAAGTGACAAACAGATTCAAATGATTAGATATGATAGAGTGCCTGAAGAACTTTGGACGGAGGTTCATGACATTGCTCAGGAGTTAGGAATCAAGATCCCCAAGAAAAAGAAATGCAAAAAGGCAAAATGGTTGTCTGAGGATGCCTTACAAATAGCTGAGAAAAGAAGAGGTCAAAAGCAAAGGAGAAAAGGAAAGATATACTCATCTGAATGCAGAGTTCCAAAGAATAGCAAGGAGAGATAAGAAAGCCTTCCTCAGAGATCAATGCAAAGAAATAGAGGAATACAATAGAATGGGAAAGACTAGAGATCTCTTCAAGAAAATTAAGATACCAAGTGAACATTTCATGCAAATACGGGCACAATAAACAACAGAAATGATATGGATCTAACAGAAGCAGAAGATATTAAGGAGAGATGGTAAGAAAACACAGAAGAACTATACAAAAAAGATCTTCATGACCCAGATAATCACGATGGTGTGATCACCAACCTAGAGGCAGACATTCTGGAATATAAAGTTAAGTGGGCCTTAGGAAGCATATCTACGAACAAAGCTAGTGGAGGTGATGGAATTCCAGTTGAGCTATTTCAAATCCTAAAAGGTGATGCTGTGAAAGTGTTGCACTCAATATGCCAGCAAATTTGGAAAACTCAGCAGTGGCCACAAGACTGGAAAAGGTCAGTTTTCATTCCAATCCCAAAGAAGGGCAATGCCAAAGACTGTTCAAACTAGCACACAATTGTACTCATCTCACACGCTAGCAAAGTAATGCTCAAAATTCTCTAAGCCATGCTTCAATAGTACATGAACAGTGAACTTCCAAATGTTCAAGCTGGATTTAGAAAAGGCCGAGGAACCAGAGATCAAATTGCCAACATCTTCTGAATCATAGAAAAAGCAAGAGAGTTCCACAAAAATATCTACTTATGCTTTATTGACTCCAAAATCTTTGACTGAGTAGATCACAACAAACTATGGAAAATTCTTAAAGAGATGGGAATATCAGGACACCTGACGTGCCTCCTAAGACATCTGTATGCAGCTCAAGAAGCAACAGTGAGAAGTGGACATGGAACAACAGACTGCTTCCAAATTGGGAAAGGAGTATAGCAAGGCTATATATTGTTACCCTGCTTATTTAACGTCTATGCAGAGTACATCATGTGAAATGCTGGGCTGGATGAAGCACAAGCTGGAATCAAGATTACTGAAGGAAATATCAATAATCTCAGATACACAGATGATACCACCCTTGTGGCAGAAAGCACAGAAGAACTAAAGAGCCTCTTGATTAAAATGAAAGAGGAGAGTGAAAAAGTTGGCTTAAAACAACATTAAAAAAAAATTAAGATCACAGCACCCAATCCCATCACTTCATGGCAAATAGATGGGAAAACAAGGCAAACAGTGACAGACTTTATTTTCTCGGACTCCAAAATCACTGCAGATGGTGACTGAAGCCATGAAATTAAAAGATGCTTTCTCCTTGGAAGAAAAGCTATGACCAACCTAGATAGCATATTAAAAAATAGAGACATTACTTTGCCAGCAAAGGTCCGTCTAGTCAAAGCTATGGTTTTTCCAGTAGTCACGGGTAGAGGTCAGAGTTGGACTATAAAGAAAGCTGAACACAGAAGAATTGATGCTTTTGAACTGTCGTGTTGGAGAAGACCCTTGAGAGTCCCTTGGACTGCAAGGAGATCCAACCAGTCTATCCTAAAGGAAATCAGTCCTGAATATTCAAGGGAATGACTGATGCTGAAGCTGAAACTCCAATACCTTGGCCACCTGACGCAAAGAACTGACTCTTTGGAAAAGACCCTGATGTTGGGAAGGACTGAAAGCAGGAGGAGAAAGGGATGAGAGAGGATGAGATGGTTGGATGGCATCACCAACTCGATGGATATGAGTTTGAGCAAGTTCCAGGCGTTGGTGGTGGACAGGAAATCCTGGCGTAATACAGTCCATGGGGTCACAAAGAGTTGAACACGGCTGAGCAACTGAACTGAACTGATATGGAAACTAGTTTTGTTCTGTCAAATAAAAAGAACCTAAGCCTCTGATTTGATGAAAAGAGTTTATGGAAGTAAACTCCATGTTTAGAAAGCGCCCTCAAAAATGGAAAGCTCCATTTTCATTGCTCAGATATGGCCCTGGTATGCCGGAATGAAACAGGATTTTCTTTTTGTCAACTGTGCAATTTTTTTTTTTTTCATTTGGGCTGAGTTACAACCTGAATCATTAACTTGTTTCTATTACTCTTCCTCTTCTTTCTTTTGCAAATGTTGACAGTACCCTCTTCTTCAGGTAACAGCCCTGAGAGCAGGAAATCCTGTGAGAAAGGGTTTGCCCATTTGAACTTTACTATTTCAAAGGCTGAAGAAAAACATTAAGAACAATCACAGAGGAGAGATATGGTGATGAAGATTAAAAAAAAATAATAAAAGAGAGCAAGAATGGGACAAGAAGTGTTACGTGGGAAATGTAAAAATAGTTACATATTGTGAACATCCTCAGATGCACAAAGTTGCTTAGAAATAGATCTTTCTCTTTTTTTTATGTTAGTATGCCATCTTATAAGCTTTATGAAAGAACTTTTATTCTGGATGGTAGTTTTGTGGTTACAAATCTAAGAAATAGAGATTGCGTTATTGCTTTTGTTTATTAAAAGAATATAGTGACTTTTAGCTTTTAAAATGCCAAATATTATTATTCACTGCTTATTCATTTGGTCATACAATCATTTATTCAGTAAATCTCTGCTGAGTAAACTATATTCCAGGGACTATTCCGGGTGCTCAGAAGACATCAGTGAGTGAAGCAAAGACGATTCCCTGCCCCACATTCCCAACTCCGCCCTTGAGCTTGAGTTCTAATGGGAGGGGAGAGGGAGACAGAAATAACTTATAAACAAAATAAATAAATAATTGTAAAGAATGTTAGACTATCATACTAAGTCAAGTCAGTTGGACAGAGAAAGACAAACATCACATAATACAACTTATATGTGAAATCTAAAAATATTATACAAATGAGCTTATTTATAAAACAGAAACAGACTCAAGACAAAGAAAATGAACTATGGTTACCAAAGGGGAAAGGACAAGCAGAGGGATATATTAGGGGCTTGGGACTAGCAGATAAAAACTTATACATAAAGCAGGTAAACAACAAAGACCTACTGTATAGCACAGGGAACTATTTTCAATATCTTGTAATAGCCTATAATGGATTAGAATCTATAAACCAACATATATATTTAAATAGGTATATATATTTGAATCACTTTGTTGTATATCTGAAACTGACCAACACTGTAAATCCCATACTTCAAATAAAAGAATAAAAATAAAATGAAAAACAAATCATATTTAAATAAAAAAGCTGTAGACCATTTTGCTAGAGGATTCCATCAAACTAAATTGGCAATTCACTCCCTTTCTATTCCACATGGATGAAATAAGTATGTCCAAGCCGTGAAGGAAATAAAGTACACAGCACTGTACAATGAAGAATATATGAGTTACTCTCAAATACCTTAGAAACTGAAATAATGAGATACAACAGGAACATACATAAATATTACAAAAGTCAGATTATTTCAAGCAGTTTAAAAAAAAAAACATTATAAAGAGTTACAGGGGACTCAAGGGAAGGAATTTATTTAAATAAATGAGACGACAAGAAATGAGGAAATGGAATATTCCATTAGAGAAAGGAAGTGCTAATTTTAAAGAGCTTAAATAATAGATGTGACAAGTTGTGCTTAAAGAAAATATTTCAACTGTGTAATAAAAATACATTTCCCAAGTTGAAAAATATATTTAAAAATCTGGCTGATTTCAAAGTTCAAAGAATGAACACTCCGAACTTTGACTAACCCAAAAGGAATATTTATATAAGGCTTTATAAATGGCCAGTATCCTTGTTTTGAGACTATTTCCTCTCTGTTCTGTACCTTCTACTTTCACTGTTGGTATTACGCAGCAACCATGTTTTTGTGAGGTACAAATTCAAATTTAATTTTCTTCATCGGCATAGAAGTTGTTTCATTTGTTAGTGAAATCACTTCTGAAATACAGGGCACTAGTAAGTAAAGGTGGAGATTGTGTTAAAAGTGCCAATCAAGTAGAAAACCAAAGTCTTAAGAGGATAAATCGTCAGTAAAACACCCCAGTCATAAAGGACTCCATTGTTACATTGATGTTGTCTTAAGGTCTCTAAGAAAAGATGAATTCACCCTTATTCTTTCAAGAAATGAGTCTTACCTAATCCTTTTCATTTTTTCTAAGCAACAGATAGACAAACAAGGAAAGTGTAGTGACCATGGAGAATGGCAAATGTGTTCAGGAAGAGTACAGAAAAACTTTTTGAAATCCAGGAGGCAATGAACAAGGCAGTAAACACTAGGCCAATATAAAAATGGTACAGAATATTACCAGTTAACTTTTGTAGTATGCGTCATAGTTTATAAATGAACTTTTTGCTTTCATTGATCATTAATTATCTACTAGTCATTGTTTCTCATGAAATAGACTCAACTCAATCTCACTGTCGCCTGTGGCTGAACCTTGAACTGTGGTTATTTTGAGTTCTTTCTTGGAATGGAAGGATGGAAAGAAACCTCTGAAAATACTTTGTTGATAAAAATCTGATACCATCCAATAATCTGGAGAGGTAATAAAACAAATGGCCATGCAAAACTTCTTCCACTTGCAGAATAACCAGCCCAAAGTGACTTCGACCAACACGCATCCAAGGTAGGCGAGGCAAAGCTCGATTCAGAACATACAAGTTATCAGTGAGATCCATCACTTTGTTTTATGTGCTTGGACAGCCTCTATTTTCAGGCTGCAGTGAGAGGGTGAGCTTTTTCAGGCTCCCATCATTGCAGTACCCAGTACATCAGAAGATAATCTGCTTTCTGGCTGATTTAAAACTAAGTCCAGAATTGAGTTTAATTGGCTGTTTCCCTTGCCTTGGGTCACTGTGCCTCCTAAAACCAATAACTGCAGCCAGGGGAAAGGACAAAATGTCCTAATTGTCGGCTAAACCTAGGTCAATGCACCATCCCTGGAGCTAAAAGTGAAGATGTAACATTAGCCTCCATTCTTGGAGCAACAGAAACCTAACTGGCAAAAGCAATATATATATATTACTTCAAAGAAGCAATTTGTTGCAAAGAAAAT
Source organism: Cervus canadensis (assembly GCF_019320065.1). Lineage (NCBI taxonomy): Eukaryota > Metazoa > Chordata > Mammalia > Artiodactyla > Cervidae > Cervus > Cervus canadensis. The sequence goes on along the minus strand of NC_057406.1, from coordinate 29,285,558 downwards.
GTTTCATACCTTGCTATTACTGTATTCCCACCACCTCTAGTCTTTTCCTTCTCCCATCCATTCTACCTACTATTCCCAGATTAATTGTTCTACAGGACTTGTTCATGTCACACTTCTATGCAGAAACCTCAAAAGCTCCCTGTGATTTATGAAACAAATTCCATACCCCTTATCCTGCCATTTGAAGTCATTCACCATCTGATCATGTCCAAGTGTACCTTACCATTTATATCTCCAGCCAATCAGAACTTCCATGGGCCTTTATTTCTGCTGCTTTCTCTTTTTTCTTATTTAAAAATGTCTTTTCTTTGCATCTCTGCTTGTCTGAACTGCATTGACAGTTTAATAATTAAAGCAAATGAGTTATGTGTTTTTATGAAGCAGAATGTAATTTAGCCCTCCTTTCAACTTCCAGAACTATAAACTTCTCCCACAGTCCCTACTACTTCCTGCCTGAGTCACTATTTCCAGATCTGTCTACCAGACTCCCTATCCGCCCACTGAGGGTGGTTTATCTCTCAAACATCTTTGCTAATTTTGAAACAATAAAGTACCTTATAGTCAATTATATGAGTGTTTTTTATTAAAAAAAAAATATGGAGTATGCAGGGAAAATGTAACTCATCCTATGTCTTCTCTATTTAGGCAGAAAAATTTTTTGGCATTAGTTGTGTTTGTTTCTTTGCAACCCCATGGACTATAGCCTGCCAGGCTCCTCTGTCTGTGAAATCCTGCAGGCAAGAATAGTGGAGTGGGTAGCCATTCCCCTCTCCAGGGATTAGAAACAAAGTTTTAGCAAATCAATCCTTCTCTTGTCCAACCTTTATCAACTGCGAACTGTGTGCCAGGTATTCTCTAAGGTGATGGAACAGACAAAATTAGAAGGGCTGGTTCTCATTCTCAAGGAACTCATGGTTTAGGTGGAAAGACACACAGGTAATTCTAGAACAACAGAATAAGATGATGTGGGGCGACAGAGGAGAAAAAGATTAATTCTGTCGCAAAGATTCTTAAAACTCTCCATAGGAAAAGAAATATTTTAGTTGGAAAGAAAGGACCAGGACAGCAGCAAGCATAAAAGCAAAAAGGTAGTGTTTGGGAATTATTAGAGTTCAGGGTCATCAGTGTTGAGTGTATCTTGGGGTATAGATGAAAATGAAGTTGGAAAAATATATCAGAGGCAACTACTAAAAGGCTTTATTTTGTATTAAAAGAATTGTAGGGCTTCCTTGGTGACTCAGTGGTAAAAATAAATCCACCTGCTGATGCAGGAGACATGGGTTTGATACCTGATCCAGGAAGATCCCACATACCATGGAGTAACTAAGCCCATACGCCACAACTACTGAGCCTGCGCTCTACAGCCTGGAACTGCAATTTCTGCAGTCCATGTGCCTGAAAGCCTAGCTCTGCAGTAAGAGAAGCCTGCACACCGGACCTAGAGAGCAGCCCCCGCTTGCTGAAACTAGAGAAAAGCCTCAGCAGGAATGAAGACCCATCACAACCAAAAATAAAAAGATAAATAAATAAAATTATTTAAAAAGCTTACATTTCATCATGTAGGTCACTGTACATTAGCCAAAATTTGGAGGTTGGGGATTGCGATCAGATTTACAGTCTACAAGGTAATGTAGAGGATAAAGGGGGAATTGGCAGGAGGAAGGGAGTAGAAAAGAGAGACCAGAAGATGGTTACATTCTACTCTGGGAAACAGGATACATTTTAAAGTCACTAATCAGGTCAAGAGTTATGATAGATTTGGGGGACAGGGGAAAATGATCATGCTGAATTGGACATTCACAGAACCTTCTGGTGAAGGTATTACCAGGTGAAATAAATCATTAGAAGTCATTATGACCTTATCTGTTCCATAACTCTATATCTATGTATCTACACTATGCAATATTACTCAGTCATAGAAAAGAATGAAATAATGTCATTTGCAGAAAGATGAATGAACCTAGAGATTGTCATACTAAGCAACAAAAACCAGAAAAGAGAAATATTATATGATATCACTTATATGTAGATTCTAAAAAGAAAGACAGAAATGAACTTATTTACAAAACAGAAATAGACTCACAGAGTCTATTTAGAAAACAAGCTTATCAAAAGGGAAGTGGGGGAGGATAATTTAGGAGTTTGGGATTAAAATATACACACTGTCAATTACTAAATACACAGTGAGTTACTAAAATCACTGCAGATGGTGACTGCATCCATGAAATTAAAAGATTCTTGCTCCTTGGAAGAAAAGCTATGACCAACCTAGATAACATATTAAAAAGCAGAGACATCACTTTGCCAACAAAGGCCCATCTAGTCAAAGCTATGGTTTTTCCAGTGGTCATGGATGGATGTGAGAGTTGGACTATAAAGAAAGCTGGGCACTGAAGAATTGATGCTTTTGAACTGTGGTGTTGGAGAAGACTCTTGAGAGTTCCTTGGACTGCAAGGAGATCCAACCAGTCAATCCTAAAGAAAATCAGTCCTGAATATTTATTGGAAGGACTGATGCTGAAGCTGAAACTCCAATACTTTGGCCACCTGATGTGAACAACTGACTCATTAGAAAAGACCCTGATGCTGGGAAAGTTTGAAGGTGGGAGGAGAAGGGGGCGACAGAGGATGAGATGGTTGGATGGTATCACTGACTTGATGGACATGAGTTTGAGAAAGCTCTGGGAGCTGGTGATGGACAGGGAAGCCTGGCATGCTGCAGTCCATGGGGTCGCAAAGAATCAGACACAACTGAGCGACTGAACTGAACTGAAAAAGATAGAAAATAAAACAGAAACGAACTGACACTTAAAACTATCAAAACATTATAAATCAACTATACTTCAATTAAAAATAAAAAGATTAAATATTAAAAAAAAGAACAACTAAGCATGGTATCACAGGTATACCAATGACCAAACTTATCAAGTAGTATACACTAAATATGTGTAGCTTTTTATATGTTAATAACAAAAGCTATAAAGAAAAAGAATAAAAAGTATATAGTCTTAAATACAGCAAAAAATATTTCTGCACAATTAAACATTGTATACTGTCTGGGGAGATAAACGTATAAATTGTCATTTCACTTATTTTGCTTATTTCACAGACTGGAAGGTAATTAATAAACTGATGACTACATTTACAACTTTCTATGTAAGTTTGATCCAAATTGTTCAAGATGGTGACTTTAAGACCTTGGGTTGGACTCCCACCCAATTTGTAAAGTCCAGAAGGCTGACATTTTGCAAAACATTTTCTAGTCCTTTCTGTTGAGACTTTATCATGTTTTACTTTGTCTTTACTCTCTGGAATTTTATCTTAATGACTGTTACTTTCTGGGCACCACAAAAAATTACCTAGTACACTTCAGTTTGTTCAAAAAGGTTACATTCGTGTTAGGATATTTTCAGGTATTTCATCAAAAACCAATGAAACCACAAAAAAAGATAAATTGCCATTAAGAATTCTTTTGGTTTTTCTGAAGAAATTATGTTAATCTCATGAACTATATGATGAGAAAATTTTATATATAGGTTAAATATCAATCACCTGTGAAGTTAGCTTGATAGCTTTCATTTGATTGCTTACACGCATTTGGGAAAATAATCTTCTTACATTAAAATACAGTTTCTACTATTTGAGTTGTTGGCAAACTTCGAAAAGTTGGCTCTCAACTCTTCTATGCTTCGTTGACGAAACTGTGACAAGTGACTGGAACTGAAGTCTGTTGTGCATATTGCTGAATTTGCCAACTTAATAAAATTTAACCAAAAAGATTCTTAAGAATAAAATTCTAACTTGTAGTGCATTATACTCAATTTTAATTAGGTATAATATAAATTTAAGAGAATGAAAAGATAAGCCACAGACTGGGAGAAAATAGTCATAAAGCATATATTTGATAAAAACTTATATCCAGATATACAGAGAACCCTTAAAACTCAGCCATAAGAAGACCACCCAATTAAATAATGGGTAAATGATCTGAATAAACAAAAGAAAGTAAACCAAAGAAGAAATACAGATGGCAAAAAGCACATGAAAAGATGCTCAATATCATACATCATTAGGGAATTTCAAATTTAAACAATGGGATACCACTACACACCAAACACTGACAACAACAAATGTGAGTGTGAGAATGTGGACTAAACAGGAGCTCATTCATTGTTGGTAGGGATGCAAAATGGCAGTGCCATTTTGAAAAACATTTTGATAGTTTCTTATAAACCTAAACATATTCTTATTATACAACCCAGCGATTGAACTCCTAAGGATTTACTCAAGTGAGCCAAAAGCTTATGTCCAAATGAAAACCTGTGCCCGGGTATTTGTAGCAGCTTTATTCAATAATTGCTCAAACCTCAAGATGGCCTTCAGTAGTTGAATGGATAAACAGACTAGAACAGCCACGCAGTAGACTAATATTCACGATATAAAGAAATCAGTTGTTAAGCCACAAAAAGGAGTCTGAAATCCACTGTGAAGTAAAGGAAGCCAACCTGAAAATTCTATATATTATATGATTCCAACAATATGACGTTCTGGAAAAGGTAGGGTTGTGGAGAGGAAGATTGTCAGGGGCTAGGTGAGAGAGCGAAGAAGGTAATGGCAACCCACTCCAGTGCTCTTGCCTGGAGAATCCCATGGAGGAGGAGCCTGGTAGGCTGCAGTCCATGGGGTCGCTAAGAGTCGGACACGACTGAGCGACTTCACTTTCACTTTTCACTTTCATGCATTGGAGAAGGAAATGGCAACCCACTCCAGTGTTCTTGCCTGGAGAATCCCAGGGACGGGGGAGCCTGGTGGGCTGCCGTCTATGGGTGGCACAGTGTCGGACACGACTGAAGCGGCTTAGCAGCGGCAGCGGCAGCAGCAGCAGGTAAGAGGGAGGGATGAATAGGTGGAGCACAGGGGATTTTTCGGGCAGTGAAATTATCTTTATGATACTGTAATGACATTATGACATGACATTATTCCTTTGGCAAAACTCAGAACTGTAAGTGAACCCTAATGTAAACTATGGACTTTAGCTAATAATAATATATTGATATTAGTTCATCAGTTGTAACAAATGTATCACATCAATACAAGATGTTAATAATAGGGGAAATGAGGGTGAGACCTGGGAAGTATTTAGGAACCCTAATACTCTTTGTTCAACTTCTCTTTATATATAAAACTGCTCTAAAAATAAAGTCTATTTTAAAAAATAGACCAACCTAGACAGCATATTAAAAAGCAGAGACATCTTTTTGCCAACAAAGGTCCATCTAGTAAAAGCTATGGTTTACCCAGTAGTCACGTATGGATGTGAGAGTTGGCCTATAAAGAAAGCTGAGTGCTGCAGAATTGTTACTTTTGAACTGTGGTGTTGGAGAAGACTCTTCAGAGTCCCTTGGACTGCAAGGAGATCAAACCAGTCTATCCTAAAGGAAATCAGTCCTGAATATTCATTGGAAGGACTGATGTTGAAGATGAAACTCCAATACTTTGGCCCCCTGATGGGAAGAGCTGACTTATTTTAAAAGACCCTGATGCTGAGAAAGATTGAAGGCAGGAGGAGAAGGGGACTACAGAGGATGAGATGGTTGGATGGCATCACTAACTCAATGAATAAGAGTGTGAGCAAGCTCCAGGACTTGGTGGTAGACAAGGAAGCCTGACGTGCTGCTGTCCATGGGGTTGCAGAGTTGGACATGACTGAGCAACTGAACTGAAAAAGATAGAAAATAAAACAGAAATAAAAATGGCACAGGTACATTGGAAAAGAGGTAAAACATTCTCTATTTGCAGACACCAGGTCTGTTTATGTGGAAAGTCCTAATGATTCAAAATTTAAAAACTGCTAGACCTAAAACAGTTGAGCAAGTTCTGAAGATAACAAAGTCACCACAAAAAATCAATTGCATTGTTGATTTTTGCTATGGTCTCTTTAGTTTCTTTTGCATTTATTTCTGCCCTGATTTTTAAGATTTCTTTCCTTCTGCTAACTCTGGGGTTCTTCATTTCTTCCTTCTCTAATTGCTTTAGGTGTAGAGTTAGGTTATTTATTTGGTTTTTTTTCTTGTTTCTTGATGTAAGCCTGTAATGCTATGAACCTTCCCCTTAGCACTGCTTTTACAGTGTCCCATAGGTTTTGGGTTGTTGTGTTTTCATTTTCATTCATTTCTATACATATTTTGATTTCTTTTTTGATTTCTTCTATGATTTGTTGGTTATTCAGAAGCGTGTTATTTAGCCTCCATATGTTTGAAGTTTTAACAATTTTTTTCCTGTAATTGAGATCTAATCTTACTGCACTGTGGTCAGAAAAGATGACTGGAATGATTTCAATTTTTTTGAATTTTCCAAGACCAGATTTATGGCCCAGGATGTGATCTATTCTGGAGAATGTTCCGTGTGCACTTGAGAAAAAGGTGAAGTTGATTGTTTTGGGGTGAAATGTCCTATAGATATCAATTAGGTCTAGCTGGTCCATTGTGTCATTTAAGGTTTGTGTTTCCTTGTTAATTTTCTGTTTAGTTGATCTATCCATAGTTGTGAGTGGGGTATTAAAGTCTCCCACTATTATTGTGTTACTATTAATTTCCTCTTTCATACTCATTAGTGTTTGCCACACATATTGCGGTGCTCCTATGTTGGGTGCATATATATTTATAATTGTTATATCTTCTTCTTTGATTGATCCTTTGATCATTATGTAGTGTCCTTCTTTGTCTCTTTTCACATCCTTTATTTGAAAGTCTATTTTATCTGATATGAGTATTGCGACTCCTGCTTTCTTTTGGTCTCCGTTTGCATGAAATATTTTTTTCCAGCCCTTCACTTTTAGTCTGTATGTGTCTCTTGTTTTGAGGTGGGTCTCTTGTAGACAGCATATATAGGGGTCTTGTTTTTGTATCCATTCAGCCAATATTTGTCTTTTGGTTGGGGCATTCAACCCATTTACATTTAGGGTAATTATTGATAGGTGTGGTCCCGTTGCCATTTACTTTGTTGTTTTGGGTTCACGTTTATACAACCTTTCTGCATTTCCTGTCTAGAGAAGATCCTTTAGCATTTGTTGAAGAGCTGGTTTGGTGGTGCTGAATTCTCTCAGCTTTTGCTTATCTGTAAAGTTTTTTGAAAAAATAAACAAAATTGACAAACCATTAGCAAGACTCATTAAGAAACAAAGAGAGAAAAACCAAATTAACAAAATTAGAAATGAAAATGGAGAGATCACAACAGACAACACTGAAATACAAAGGATCATAAGAGACTACTACCAGCAGCTCTATGCCAAAAAAATGGACAACTTGGATGAAATGGACAAATTCTTAGAAAAGTATAACTTTCTAAAACTGAACCAGGAAGAAATAGAAGATCTTAACAGACCCATCACAAGCAAGGAAATCGAAACTGTAATCAAAAATCTTCCAGCAAACAAAAGCCCAGGACCAGATGGCTTCACAGCTGAATTCTACCAAAAATTTAGAGAAGAGCTAACACCTATCTTACTCAAACTCTTCCAGAAAATTGCAGATGAAGGTAAGCTTCCAAACTCATTCTATGAGGCCACCATCACCCTAATTCCAAAACCAGACAAAGATGCCACAAAAAAAGAAAACTACAGGCCAATATCACTGATGAACATAGATGCAAAAATCCTTAACAAAATTCTAGCAAACAGAATCCAACAACATATTAAAAAAATCATACACCATGACCAAGTGGGCTTTATCCCAGGAATGCAAGGATTCTTCAATATCCGCAAATCAATCAATGTAATACACCACATTAACAAATTGAAAGATAAAAACCATATGATTATCTCAATAGATGCAGAGAAAGCCTTTGACAAAATTCAACACTCATTTATGATTAAAACTCTCCAAAAAGCAGGAATAGAAGGAACATACCTCAACATAATAAAAGCTATATATGACAAACCCACAGCAAGCATCACCCTCAATGGTGAAAAATTGAAAGCATTTCCCCTGAAATCAGGAACAAGACAAGGGTGCCCACTCTCACCACTACTATTCAACATAGTGTTGGAAGTTTTGGCCACAGCAATCAGAGCAGAAAAAGAAGTAAAAGGAATCCAGATAGGAAAAGAAGAAGTGAAACTCTCACTGTTTGCAGATGACATGATCCTCTATATAGAAAACCCTAAAGACTCTACCAGAAAATTACTAGAGCTAATCAATGAATATAGTAAAGTTGCAGGATATAAAATTAACACACAGAAATCCCTTGCATTCCTATATACTAACAATGAAAAAACAGAAAGAGAAATTAAGGAAACAATACCATTCACCATTGCAACAAAAAGAATAAAATACTTAGGAGTATATCTACCTAAAGAAACAAAAGACCTATACATAGAAAACTATAAAACACTGATGAAAGAAATCAAAGAGGACACAAACAGATGGAGAAACATACCGTGTTCATGGATTGGAAGAATCAATATTGTCAAAATGGCTATTCTACCCAAAGCAATCTATAGATTCAATGCAATCCCTATCAAGCTACCAACGGTATTTTTCACAGAACTAGACCAAAGAATTTCCCAATTTGTATGGAAATACAAAAAACCTCGAATAGCCAAAGTAATCTTGAGAAAGAAGAATGGAACTGGAGGAATCAACCTGCCTGACTTCAGACTCTACTACAAAGCCACAGTCATCAAGACAGTATGGTACTGGCACAAAGACAGAAATATAGATCAATGGAACAGAATAGAAAGCCCAGAGATAAATCCACGAACCTATGGACACCTTATCTTTGACAAAGGAGGCAAGGATATACAATGGAAAAAAGACAACCTCTTTAACAAGTGGTGCTGGGAAAACTGGTCAACCACTTGTAAAAGAATGAAACTAGAACACTTTCTAACACCATACACAAAAATAAACTCAAAATGGATTAAAGATCTAAATGTAAGACCAGAAACTATAAAACTCCTAGAGGAGAACATAGGCAAAACACTCTCCGACATAAATCACAGCAAGATCCTCTATGACCCACCTCCCAGAATATTGGAAATAAAAGCAAAACTAAACAAATGGGACCTAATGAAACTTAAAAGCTTTTGCACTACAAAGGAAACTATAAGTAAGGTGAAAAGACAGCCCTCAGATTGGGAGAAAATAATAGCAAATGAAGAAACAGACAAAGGATTAATCTCAAAAATATACAAGCAACTCCTGCAGCTCAATTCCAGAAAAATAAATGACCCAATCAAAAAATGGGCCAAAGAACTAAACAGACATTTCTCCAAAGAAGACATACAGATGGCTAACAAACACATGAAAAGATGCTCAACATCACTCATTATCAGAGAAATGCAAATCAAAACCACAATGAGGTACCATTACACGCCAGTCAGGATGGCTGCTATCCAAAAGTCTACAAGCAATAAATGCTGGAGAGGGTGTGGAGAAAAGGGAACCCTCTTACACTGTTGGTGGGAATGCAAACTAGTACAGCCACTATGGAAAACAGTGTGGAGATTTCTTAAAAAACTGGAAATAGAACTGCCATATGACCCAGCAATCCCACTTCTGGGCATACACACTGAGGAAACCAGATCTGAAAGAGACACGTGCACCCCAATGTTCATTCGCAGCACTGTTTATAATAGCCAGGACATGGAAGCAACCTAGATGCCCATCAGCAGATGAATGGATAAGGAAGCTGTGGTACATATACACCATGGAATATTACTCAGCCATTAAAAAGAATTCATTTGAATCAGTCCTAATGAGATGGATGAAACTGGAGCCCATTATACAGAGTGAAGTAAGCCAGAAGATAAAGAACATTACAGCATACTAACACATATATATGGAATTTAGAAAGATGGTAACGATAACCCTTATGCAAAACAGAAAAAGAGACACAGAAGCACAGAACAGACTTTTGAACTCTGTGGGAGAAGGTGAGGGTGGGATGTTTCAAAAGAACAGCATGTATACTATCTATGGTGAAACAAATCACCAGCCCAGGTGGGATGCATGAGACAAGTGCTCCGGCCTGGTGCACTGGGAAGACCCAGAGGAATCGGGTGGAGAGGGAGGTGGGAGGGGGGATCGGGATTGGGAATACATGTAAATCCATGGCTGATTCATATCAATGTATGACAAACCCACTGGAAAAAAAAATAATAATAATTAAAAAAAAAAAAGGAGGGCAAAAAAAAAAAATCAATTGCATTTCTATTTACTAGCAGCAAATTATTGAGAAAATTTTTAATTCATTTATAATAGTGTCAAAAATAAATAAAATACCCAGAGTTAAATGTAATAAAAAGGCATATAAAATACCTATGTTGAAAACTATAAAACATGACTGAAAAATTAAAGAAGACCTAAACAAACAAAACAATAATACAGGTAAATATATTATTTGTGCTCTAAGAAATATGAATAAATGGTATGAGACTCTTGGTGAATTCCAGAAGGATTCAAACTAGAGGTGCTTATTAAGACTTTTAAGTGAAATTTAGGTATTGAACAATGAGCTAACTTCAATAACAACTAAAGCAAACAAGATATATTTTATCAGGTAACAATTTGTAAGCAGAACTCTGTGTACAATGACAGTCATTCAGATTGTATTGTGTTGTGCTCTATTGAGAGACAAGGGGGTCAGAGCAGGGAATGTCTGTTCTAAGAATTCTCTTTCTTATATAATTTATTTCAATGTAATCATATTTTTCCCTACTTCTTTAAAAGATATGGAAAAATAATCATGCTAGGAATATTCATGAAAGTTGGTGGAGGTGCTAAAATCAACAAATTGATCTCCATCTTTGAAATATTTTTCCCTTTGACAAGGCTATCTTTACTTTCCATTATATTTTTCTCTTTCTTCTGTCAGATTTTTCTAATATGTGAACTATATTCTTCAGCATCAATCCTTTATTATTTCCCATGTACCTGTTTCTATACCTTTAAGAACCAATCTCAAGAAAGATTTCAGTAGTTTGACTTCACGTCAAACTCAAAGGTCTTTTCTCTCTTCTCATTTTTTGACAGCTGTTGAGCTCTTACCTCTATTGACCACTCCATTTTCCTTGAAAGCTTCTCTATCTCCAGGTTTCAAATACATGAGATATCACCAGTCGCTCATTCTACTGCTCTTAACTATTCTGGTGATAATTCCTAGACAGATACATCTTCCTCTCATGCCCAGACTGCTGCTCTATGAGTATACAAATATGAATAAGACAGATTCCGGGGAATCTCACCATCTAGAGGAAGCTAGCTGGTTTATTTGCTGTAGAAAGAGGGGGTAGGTAGCGTGGGATCAGGTACATAGCAAATGCACAGGCATGGTAGTAATAACTGATGGTATATCAGATACAGGCTGAGAAGTTCAACAAGGCTAGAGTTTAAAGGTAGATGCTAAGCTGAAGATTAGGAGAGCTGAAAAGTAGACAGGATTGGGTTGCATTGTAGCAACACAGATGGACCTTGAAATTATTATACTAAGTAAAGCCAGGGAGAGAAAGACAGATATCATATGATATTGATTATATGTGGCATCTTATATATATATATATATATATATATATATATATATATATATATAAACACACGCACACAAGAACTTACATACAAAACAGAAATATACCCACAGACATAGATAACAAGCCTATGGTTACTAAAGGAGAAAGAAGGCAAACAACTTACAGTATAAGAGACTGCAGGATACTTCCAAATTTACAGGGCATTTAAATAACTATGGGAGAAATGAGTAGTAATTAATGTGCTTATAGTCAATGCATATGGACTATCTCAAGTGAATTCAGAGTTGAATTAGGCCTTGAAAGTTAAGTAGAATTTGGATTGTGTTAGAAGAGAAAGGAGGACATTTTACATAGGCGGAAAACGTCTAGCAAAGACATGAAGCTGACAACTGGCCAAAGCTAGAAAGAGAATAATACTGTCACTGGCCTGTATGATGCTACGGTGTGCTGGACAGTGTGATTTTCATTGATGGCAATCGTGGCCAGCCACCAAACTAGTCCCACATGACTCTCTCCCTCCTGATATTTATCAGAAGGCTGCAAAAAGAGAGAGAGAGAGAGAGAGAGAACCAAGTTGCAAAACTTTTTTGTTGTTGTTGTGAGATTTTTTTTAAATTGAAGTATAGTTGATTTACAATGTTGTATTAATTTCAGGTGTATAGAACAATGATTCAGTTATACATACACATTGTTTTTCAGATTCTTTTTCCATTTAGATTATTATAAAATATTAAGTATACTTCCCTGTGCTATATAGTAGGTCCTTGTCGGTTATCTATTTTATATATGAAGTGAAGTGAAGTCGCTCAGTCGTGTCCGACTCTGCGACCCCATGGACTGTAGACTACCACACCCCTCCATCTGTGGGGTTTTCCAGGCAAGAGTACTGGAGTGGGTTGCCATTTCCTTTTCCAGAGGATCTTCCCAACCCAGGCATTGAACCCAGGTCTCCTGCATTGTAGGCAGACGCGTTACCATATGAGCCACCAGGGAAGTCATATTTTCATATAGTAGAGTGTATATGACTTCCCTGGTGGTCTAGTGGTTAAGAATCTGCCTTCCAATGCAGGGGACGTGGGATTGGTCCCAGGTCTGGGAACTGAGGTCCCACATGCCAGGATGCAACTAAGCCCACATACACCACAACTGCTGAGTATGTTCACTACAACAAATGGCATATGACACAGTGAATGTCAACAAATCCCATATGACACAACGAAGAACCTGAGTATGTTTCTATATACAGAAAACAAATGTATGGCTGTCTGAGAAGGCCTTACAAATAGCTGTGAATAGAAGAGAAGTGAAAAGAAAAGGAGAAAAGGGAAGATATTCCCATTTGAATGCAGAGCTCCAAAGAATAGCAAGGAGAGATAAGAAAGCCTTCCTCAGTGATCAATGCAAGGAAATAGAGGAAAACAATAGAATGAGAAAGACCAGAGATCTCTTCAAGAAAATTAGAGATGCCAAGGGAAAATTTCATGCAAAGATGGACTCAATAAAGGACAGAAATGGTATGGACCTAACAGAAGGAGAAGATATTAAGAAGAGGTGGCAAGAATACACAGAAGAGCTGTACAAAAAAGATCTTCATGACCCAGATAATCACAATGGTGTGATCACTCACCTACAGCCAGACATCCTGGAATGTGAAGTCAAATGGGCCTTAGGAAGCATATCTACGAACAAAGCTAGTGGAGGTGATGGATTTCCTTTTGAGCTATTTCAAATCCTGAAAGATGATGCTGTGAAAGTGCTGCACTCAGTATGCCAGCAAATTTGGAAAACTCAGCAGTGAACAAAGGACTGGAAAAGGTCAGTTTTCATTTCAATCTCAAAGAAAGGCAGTGCCAGAGAATGTTCAAACTATTGCACAACTGCACTCATCTCACATGCTAGTAAAGTAACTCTCAAAATTTTCCAGGTCAGCCTTCAGCAATACACGGACCATGAACTTCCAGATGTTCAAGCTGGTTTTAGAAAAGGCAGAGGAACCAGAGATCAAATTGCCAACATCCGATGGCTCATCAAAAAAGCAAGAGAGTTTCAGACAAACATCTGCTTTATTTACTATGCCAAAGACTTTGACTGTGTGGATCACAATAAACTGTGGAAAATTCTGAAAGAGATGGGAATACCAGACCACCTGTCCTGCCTCTTGAGAAACCTGTATGCAAGTCAGGAAGTAACAATTAGAACTGGACATGGAACAACAGACTTGTTCCAAACAGGAAGAGGAGTACATCAAGAATGTATATTGTCACCCTGCTTATTTAACTTATATGCAGAGTACATCATGAGAAACGCTGGGCTGGATGAAGCACAAGCTGGAATCAAGATTGCCAGGAGAAATATCAATAACCTCCCAAATGCAGAAGACAATGCCCTTATGGCAGAAAGTGAAGACGAACTAAAAAGCCTCTTGATGAAGGTGAAAGAGAAGAGTGAAAAAGTTGGTTTAAAGCTCAACTTTCAGAAAATTAAGATCATGGCATCCAGTCCCCTCACTTCATGGCAAATAGATGGGGAAACAGTGGAAACAGTGGCTGACCTTATTTATCTGTGCTCTAAATTCATGGCAGATGGTTATGGCAGCCTTGAAATTAAAAGATGCTTACTCCTTGGAAGGAAAGATATACCAACCTAGACAGCATATTGAAAATCAGAGACATTACTTTGTCAACAAAGGTCCATCTAGTCAAGGCTTTGGTTTTTCCAATGGTCATGTATGGATGTGAGAGTTGGACTATAAAGAAAGCTGAGCACTGAAGAATTGATGTTTTTGAACTGTGGTTCTAGAGAAGACTCTTGAGAGTCCCTTGGACTGCAAGGAGATCCAACCAGTCCACCTGAAAGAAATCAGTCCTGAATATTCATTGGAAGGACTGATGTTGAAGCTGAAACTCTAATACTCTGGCCACCTGATGGGAAGAGCTGACTCACTTGAAAAGACCCTTATGCTGGGAAAGATTGAGGGCAGGAGAAGGGGATGACAGAGGATGAGATGGTTGGATGGCATCCCTGACTCAATGGACATGGGTTTTGGGTGGACTCCGGGAGTTGGTGATGGACAGGGAGGCCTGGCATGTTGAGGTCCATGGGGTTGCAAAGAGTCAGATAGGACTGAGTGATTGAACTGAACTGATATATGAACAGACCAACTGAAGTCATATTTCTTATTAACTTTTATCAATAACTTCTTAGAACTCCTACTGTAAATTAGGGAAGTTCCCTTCTGAGTCAGAAAAGCACTCCTTTTAGCTATAAACAGAGTCAGAGTAATAACTTGGCTGCTGCTGCTGCTGCTAAGTCACTTCAGTCGTGTCCGACTCTGTGTGACCCCATAGATGGCAGCCCACCAGGCTCCCCTCTTTCTGGGATTCTCCAGGCAAGAACACTGGAGTGGATTGCCATTTCCTTCTCCAATGCATAAAAGTGAAAAGTGAAAGCGAAGTCGCTCAGTCGTGTCCGACTCCTAGCGACCCCATGGACTGCAGCCTACCAGGCTCCTCCATCCATGGGATTTTCCAGGCAAGAGTACTGGAGTGGGGTGCCATTGCCTTCACCAATAACTTGGCTACCCATGGTCATTTTACTTGGTGGAATTAAATTTGTTCTTTCAGCTCGAAATAAAAGTACTCCTCCATTACTATATATATATATATATATATATATATATATATTTACCATTTCTTTGGTAAGGTCCAGCTTCCTCTAGTGGCTTCCCAGGTGGTTCAGCGGTAAAGAATCTGCCCGCCAGTGCAGGAGACACAGGAGACATGGGTTTGATCCCTGGGTCTGGAAGCTCCCCAAGAGGAGGAAATAGCAATCCACTCCAGGAATCTTGCCTGTGAAATCCCATGGGCAAAGGAACCTGGCAGGCTACAGTCCATGGGGTCACAAAGAGTTGGATGCGACTAAGCATGCACTCACGCATCGTCCTTTAATGTACTAAGACTGAGGGAAAAAATCAAGTTTATACATAGTACTTCTTTACCTCTTAGGCTTGATATGGAAGATGCTCCTTCCACAAACCACAGCAGAAGTATAGTGAAGCAATTGGTCATAATTTCCTTCAACATCATAGCACAAAGTTATACATATATATTGTACTTCACAAAAGAGAGATAATTACAATAGGTAAAAAAAATAAATCTAAAGATGTATACTTTATGAACATTTCAAGGTAAAAGATTCTGAGATATTACACATTTCAAAGGAAATTTTTTGTTGAATTCATCCTACTTTCTGACATTACTTTCCCCTCCTTAGGTATTTTCTTATTTGTAAAACAATCTCTTGATTCAAATCTTTAATGACAGACTACTTCACCAAGTCTGAATAATTCCATGTAAACCTAGACAGCTACAAGTCTACATGCTACACTACTACCATTAGTCATGTGTGTGGCTATTGAGCATTTTAAATGTGAAAAGTCTGAATTAAGATATGCTTTGAGTGAAAAATAACTACCAAATTTTCAAGACTTAGCACACATACACAAATATAAAATAAAAAGTTGTACATTGATAGCTTCTTGAAATAATATTTTGGATATACTGGATTAAATAAACTATTATTAAAATTAATTTCACAGGTTTATCTTGCTTCTTTCAATGTGGTTATTAAATATACATGTGGCTTGCTTAATCCTATATGTATAATTCTACTGGACACTGCTGGGCTTGAATAATGAAGAGGGCACTGCTGGGAGGTGAAGCTGGGGGTAAGTTGAAAAGAGAAGGAAATAAAAAGCCTCAGTAGGATAGTGTGTGGTAGGCTATGCCACTTTAATTCCAGCAGAAAAAGTCTGGGGGAGATTTTTTTCAAGTCATAGTCAAGTTGAAGATATGGACACCCTAAATCTTGTCTGCTTATAGTTATACCTTAACGGTGTGAATAACAAAATTAAAAACAAAATTCTCCCTGCCATTAAGTCACAACTGTAGCCCGCCAGGCTCCTCTGTCTATTGGATTTACCAGACAAGAATACTGGAGTGGGTTGCCATTTCCATCTCCAGGGGATCTTCCTGACCAAGCGATCAAACCCACATCTTCTATGTCTCCTGCATTTGCACAGAGCCATCCTAAAGGAGATCAGTCCTGGGTGTTCATTGGAAGGACTGATGTTGAAGCTGTAACTCCAATACTTTGGCCACCTGATGCAAAGAGTTGACTCATTTGAAAAGACCCTGATGCTGGGAGGGATTGAGGGCAGGAGGAGAAGGGGACGACAAATGATGAGATGGTTGGATGGCATCACCGACTTGATGGACATGGGTTTGGGTAGACTCCGGGAGTTGGTGATGGACAGGGAGGACTGGCGTGCTGCAGTCCATGGGGTCGCAAAGAGTCAGACACGACTGAGCAACTGAACCCAACTGGGGAAGCGCAACCGCACACATAGATAAATTCTAAAAGCAGCTCCAGAAAGTGAATTTTACTTTCTACAGACTATGTCCTAATCAAAGACTGCACATCCCAATGCTAACAGGAGCTAGATGGGTCCCTTAAATAGTCAAGGGTCAGTGAATCAGGTGAGATCTATGGAAACCCAGAGAACACATTTTATTTTGAAAAGGGGTAGCTGGTGCTGGGCTCCAGACAATTGTTCCCATGAGGGAATGCTAGCCCTGTGATGCCAGAGCTTCTGATATTTTCAGAGAAACTAGGAATCCTGATTTTCATATGACTTTTCCTTACTTAATATTTAAAATAATACTGGGTGTAGTATTCATAAATAAATAACATGGGCTTCCCCAGTGGCTCAGTGGTAAAGGATCTGCCTGCAGTGCAGGAGACACAGTAGACTCAGGTTTGACCCTTGCATTGGGAAGATCCCCTGGACAAGGGAATAGCAGCTCACTCCAGTACTCCTGCCGGGAGAATCCCCATGGACAGAGGAGCCTGGTAGGCTACAATCCATAGGGTCGCAAAGAGTCAGACATGACTGAAGACTTTGCAGGCACACACATAGTTTACAA
This sequence comes from Cervus canadensis, assembly GCF_019320065.1. NCBI lineage: Eukaryota > Metazoa > Chordata > Mammalia > Artiodactyla > Cervidae > Cervus > Cervus canadensis. The sequence goes on along the minus strand of NC_057406.1, from coordinate 29,268,047 downwards.
CCCATATTGGGGTCATGTATACTTTGGGTTATAAACCTATTATCTGCATCTAAATTTAGGGAGAAAGAACAATTCTCTAAAGAGCTTCATAATTTCTCAGGCTGCAGCTAACTTTCACCACCAAGGAATCAATTGTCAACATACGGGTTCAGATCATCTCATCTTCCCTCATCTTTTTTATCTGCTTTCAAAGTTGGACATTTTAAGGACAGTTAGACCTCAAAAGAGGCAGTTTGTTACAGTCATGTATTTTTTATTAATTTCTATTTATGAAACAGTTCAGACATTCAACTAAATCAGAGAAAACAATATAATGAGTGATCATACCCATTACCCAGTCTAAGACATGAAACTTGACAAATGAGTGAATTGGTACAATCCCTATTCTGAAAATTAACATTTCTATGCTTTGTCACAATTTCTCTGTGCTCCTCTTCTCAGTAACATTTAGTTACCCAAAGCACTACCTCTGCCCTCAGTAATTACCATCCTGAATTTAGTGCTTATGATTCTAAGATGATACTTGTATACTTTTGATATGGATCCATAAATAAATAACATGGACTTCCTTGGTGGCTCAGTGGTAAAGAATTTGCCTGCCAATACAGGAGACCTGGGTCTGATCACTGGGTCACAAAGATCCCCCGGAGAAGAAAATGGCAATCAACTCCAGGATTCTTGCCTGGGAAATTTCATGGATAGAGGAACCTGGTGGGCTATAGTCTATGGGGTCACAAGGATTCAGACATGACTTAGAGACTGAGTATGCACACATGCATAAATAATACAGTATTATTTATTCATATTTTAACATTTAATATGTCATATAGTAAAATTTCTTCTGAGACACACTGTTTTTTGTGAGGACCCAGATGAGATGTCTTTTCTCATCTGTCTGTGTTGTTATGTGCCATTTCCATATTTAATCTTACCACTAGGATCAAATGATGGGCCCTATTATTTTGGTTCCTCAACATTATGTCTTGTGAGGTTTATCCATTTGATATATTTATGGTTTGTTCCTTTTAACAACTATAGAGAATCCCATTGTAGGAAGATAACAATGTATTTAGTCATTCTTATGTGAAGTACCTTTAAGGTCTTTCCAATTCTTAACTACAAACAGTGCTGAAACATTATTTTACAAGTTTTCTGCACATCAGCAGGGCTTTTAGGGTAGTGATACTCAAGGTATGCTCCTAGACCAGTACAATGGCATTCCATGAGAACTTGTCAGGAATGCAAATTCCCAGGTCCTACCTTAAGAGAATTAGATGTTCTAGGGGGTGGAGCGTAGCCATCTATTTTAAGAGGCTCTGCAGGTGATTCTGTTGTATCAGTTCAGTTCAGTTGCTCAGTCATGTCCGACTCTTTGTGACCTCATGGACTACAACATGCCAGGCTTCCCTACCTATCACCAACTCAGAGCTTGCTCAAACCCATGTCCATTGAGTTGGTGATACTATCCAACCATCTCATTCTCACTCATCCCCTACTCCTCCTGCTTTCAATCTTTTCCAGCATCAGGGTCTTTTCTAATGAAGTAAAATTCCAATGAGTCAGATCTTTGTATCAGGTGGCCAAAGTATTGGAGCTTTAGCTTCAGAATCCATCCTTCCAATGAGTATTGAGGATTGATTTCCTTTAGAGTTAACTGGTTTGATCTCCTTGCAGTCCAAGGGACTCTGAAGAGTCTTCTCCATTACCACAGTTCAAAAGCATTAATTCTTCACTGCTCAGCTTTCTTTATGGTCCAACTCTCACATCCATACATGACTACTGGAAAAACCATAGCTTTGTCTAGATGGACCTTTGTTGGTAAAGCAATGTCTTTGCTTTTTAATATGCTGCCTAGGAGCTTTTCTTCCAAGGAGAAAGTGTCTTAAATTTCATGGCTGCAGTCACCATCTGCAGTGATTTTGAAATCCAAGAAAATAAAGTCTGTCACTGTTTTCATTTTTTCCCCATCTATTTGTCATCAACTTTATTGACTACACCAAAGCCTTCAACTGTGTGGATCACAACAAACTATGGAAAATTCTTAAAGAGTTGGAAATACCAGACCACCTGACCTGCCTCCTGAGAAATCTGTAAGCAAGTAAAGAAGCAACAGTTAGAATTGGACATGGAAGAGCAGACTGGTTCCAAATAGGGAAAGGAGAAAAGCTGTATATTGTCACCCTCCTTATTTAACTTCTATGCAGTACATCATGTGAAATGCCAGGCTGGATAAAGCACAAACTGGAATCAAGATTGCTGGGAGAAATATCAATAACCTCAGATATGCAGATGACACCACCCTTATGGCAGAAAGTGAAGAACTGAAGAGCCTCTTGATGAAAGTGAAAGAGGAGAGTGAAGAAGTTGGCTTAAAACTCCGCATTCAGAAAACTAAGATCATAGCATCTGGTCCCATCACTTCATGGCAAATAGGTGGGGAAATAATGGAAACAGTGAGAGACTATTTTCTTGGGCTCCAAAATCACTGTAGATGGTGACTACAGCCATGAAATCAAAAGATGCTTGCTCCTAGGAAGAAAAGCTATGACCAACCTAGACAGCATATTAAAAAGCAGAGACATCACTTTGTGCCAATAAAAGTTCATCTAGTCAAAGCTATGGTTTCTCCAGTAGTCATGAATGGATGTGAGAGTTGGACTATAAAGAAAGCTGAGCACTGAAGAATTGATTCTTTTGAACTGCCATGTTGGAGAAGACTCTTGAGAGTCCCTTGGACTGCAAGGAGATCCAACCAGTCCATCCTAAAGGAAATCAGTCCTGAATATTCATTGGAAGAACTGATGCTGAAGCTGAAACTCCCATACTTTGGCCACCTGATGTGAAAAACTGACTCATTTGAAAAGACCCTGGTGTTGGGAAAGATTGAAGGGAATGAAGAAGGGGATGACAGAGGATGAGACGGTTGGATGGCATCACCAACTGGATGGACATGAGCTTGAGTAAGCTCTTGGAGTTGGTGAAGGACAGGGAAGCCTGGCATGCTGCAGTCCACGGTGTTGCAAAGTCGTACACGACTGAGTGACCTGAACTGATGAGACCGGATGTCATGATCTTCAAATGCTGAGTTTTAAGCCAGCTTTTTTACTCTCCTCTTTCACTTTCATCAAGAGGTTCTTTAGTTCATCTTTGCTTTCTGCCATAAGGGTAGTGTCATCTGCATAAATGGGTTTATTGATATTTCTCCTGGAAATCTTGATTCCAGCTTTTGCTTCATCCAGCCCAGCATTACTCATGATGTACTCTGCATATAAGTTAAATAAACAGGGTGACAATATACAGCCTTGACATACTTGTTTCCCTATTTGGAATTAGTCTGTTGTTCCATGTCCAGTTCTAACTATTGCTTCTTGACCTGCATACAGATTTCTCAGAAGGCACATCAGGTGGCCTGATATTCCCATCTCTTTAAGAATTTCCCATGGATTGTTGTGACCCACACAGTCAATGGCTTTGGGGTAATCAATAAATCAAAAGTAGATGTTTTTCTGGAATTCTCTTGATTTTTCTATGATCAGGCAGATGATGGCAATTTGATCTCTGGTTCCCCTGCCTTTTCTAAGTTCAGCTTGAACATCTGGAAATTCTCAGTTCACATACTGTTGAGTTCTTACTTGGAGAATTTTGAGCATTACTTCGCTAGCATGTGAGATGTGTGCAACAGTGCCGTAGTTTGAACATTCTTTGTCATTGCCTTTCTTTGGGATTGGAATGAAAACTGACCTTTTCCAGTCCTGTGGCTGCTGTTGAGTTTTACAAATTTGCTGACATATTGAGTGCAGCACTTTCACAGCATCATCTTTTAGGACTTGAAATACTTCAGCTGGAATTCTATCACCTCTACTAGCTTTGTTCCGGGATATGCTTCTTAAGGCCCATTTGACTTCACATTCCAGGATGTCTGGCTCTAGGTGAGAGATCACACCTACATGGTTACCTGGGTCATTAAATAAATAGTTCTTCTGTGTATTCTTGCCACCTCTTCTTAATATCTTCTTCTTCTGTTAGGTTCTTACCATTTCTCTCCTTTACTGTGCCCATCTTCACATGCAATGTTCCTTTGGTATCTCTAATTTTCTTGAAGAGATCTCTGGTCTTTCCCATCCTATTGTTTTCCTCTGTTTCTTTGCATTGTTCACTTAGGAAGGCTTTCTTATCTCTCCTTGGTATTCTTTGAAACTCTGCATTCAGATGGGTATATCTTTCCTTTTCTCCTTTGCCTTTTGCATGTCTTATTTTCTCAGCTATTTGTAAGGCCTCCTCAGACAACCATTTTGCCTTTTTGTATTTCTTTTTCTTGGGGATGGTTTTGATCACCACCTCCTGCACAATGTTACAAACCCTTGTTCATAGTTCTTCAGGCACTCTATCAGATTCTGTTGTATAAAAGTTTACAAACCACGGCTCTAAGATATAAACCTAGGAAATGTATTACTGTCTCAAGGAATAGGCACATCATTAATTATGTGTTTTAAAAGTTGTTTTCAAAGTGGATGAAGCAATTTATAGACAGCAGACTTTATAACATCTGAGAGGGCAATTAGGTGGTAAAATATGCTCCAGTGTCTCAGTAGTTAAAAACAAAAAGGCAGTATTAACCTATGAGTAACATAAAGAACAAAAGTTCAGAATCAAAAGGCCACAAATAGACCCCCAAATGTCCAGAAGCTTAACCTAAGAATACGGGGGCATCTTTTCTCAGAAAAGATTAACTTTTCTCTGAAATCTGTTTTAACAGCTGGGAGACACATGGAATAAGAAAAAAATAAGGTCCTAGGTAGATTGCAAATCAATAAATACAGGATATAGAGAGACAGACACTCTGTGTGTGTGTGTGTGTGTCTGTGTGTGTGTGTGTAATTTTAAAAAAGGCTAGTAGAAAAGAAAATATGGAGAACTGACTTGCCTCAGAGTGGGAAGACCTTTCTCTTCCCACATAAAGTTCAGAAGCCATAAAATAAAATAAAATTAAAAAGCTTTCACAAGTGGCAAAAGCAAAAGTACTCAAATTACACACATGGGAAAAAATATATTAATAACATATCACAGACCATAGGCAATTCTCCCTATGGGAAAATGGGCAAATGACATGAAAAGAGGGCTGTCCCAAAATGAAATACAAATATCTCTCAGTAATATGAAAAGATACCCAAATAGGGTTGCATTAAGAGAAACTCATTCAAACAACAGTGAAACAAAATTTGCATCTACGTGATAGGCTAAAACAAAGTATTCTGTGCCGGCAAGGCTATAGGGAAATAGAAACTCTCATAAATATTGAAAAATTTTAACCTCTAGAGATGCTATTTGGCAGCATTTATCATAATTAAAATGTATATAGCAAGCTCCAGGAGTTGGTAATAGGGAAGCCTGGCGTGCTGCAGTCCATGGTGTCTCAAAGAGTCAGACATGACTGAGTGACTGAACTGAACTGATATACCCTGGCAAGATAATTCTATTCCTAGGACTTTATCCTAGACAAAGGATATCATGTGTATAACTTCACACATGTGAAAGTGCATATGTACATGATTACTCATTATGGCATTATTTATAATAGTAAAAATATAGAAAAAACCCTAAATTTCCATTTGTAGAGGGCTGTTTACAAAAATCATAGTATATCCTCACATGGCATACTTTTCAATTGCTAAAAAGTGAAAAAGAATTGAGGAAGTACTTTATAAATGGGTTAATATAACAAGAACTATAAGGTGCAAAAGAGCATATAATATATGCTACAAGAGTGGGATAGAAACTTCACTCCAGGTACATTTTTATATTTTTATGATGTTCTAACTATGTGAATATGTTATCAACTCAAAATTGTATGTGTCTGAGTATGTTGGAATAGATTTGCTCAGATTCTGTATTAGAGAAGTCAACTATATTACTCTCATTCCATTAACATAGTTTATTTAATTGGTGATGTCTAGTGAAGGTGTGGATTATGTTGATAGAATACTACTATGTTCCACTCCCTAAACTTCATTTGAGAATTTATTTCGTTTTCTACATGACATTCTTGGTGATTTTTCTGCTATAGTGTTATGTGAAGCATATTCCAAATTACTCTTTGTCTACCAGGAATTTTTTTTTTATAAAACTCTTCTGCCATCAGTGAAATAACCTACCTCATAGAATACTTTCACATGTTGATTTAATTTATTATTAAATATTATTTGTAGTTAAACTAGGGCTTTGACTTGGATCCACCATTTTCCTCTTCCATGTTTAATTTGTTGTTGCCGTTGATTAGTCACTAAGTTGTGTGTGACTCTTCATGACCTCATGGACTGTACCCCATCAGTCACCTCTGTCCATGGACTCTTCCAGGCAAGAATACTGGAGTGGACTGCCATTTGCTACTCCAGGGGTCTTTCCCAGCCAGGAATCAAATCCACATCTCCTGCATTGCCGGCAGATTCTTTACCTCTGAGCCACCACAGAAGACTTCCACGTTCAATAAATCCCCTTTCCTTGTTTCCAAATCATCTCTTTCCTGTACCTCCCCTCTCATGCTTGGTCCATCTCCTTTCCATTGTTTCTTTCTTTCTTTTTTTCCCTGATGTGGACCATTTTTAAAGTCTTTCCCTGAATTTGTTCCAATATTGCTTCTGTTTTAGGTTTCAGTTTTTAGCCGCAAGGTATGCGGGCTCTCAGCTCCCTGACCAGGGATCCGACCCCCAGCCCCTGCCCTGGAAGGCGAAGTCTTAACCACTGGATCACCAGGGAAGTCTCTCCATTTTTTCTTACTACATCTTCACTTAATATGCACTGAGAGATTTAGCCTAACTTCTTTTCTAAAATTTCTAACATTGATCTCTGATTATATTGTGAACCACAGTAAAATGGTTAAACATCTACTTTTAAAAACTTGTCATTTTTTCCAGGATTCTCAATGACTAACCACAATTGTGTCTATATACTTCCACCTGCAATGCAGGAGACCCAGGTTCGATTCCTGAGTGGGGAGGATCCTCTGGAGAAGGGATAGGCTACCCACTCCAGTATTCTTGGGCTTCCCTGGTGGCTTAGCTGGTAAAGAATCTACCTGCATTGTGAGAGACCTGGATTCGATCCCTGGGTTAGGAAGATCCCCTGGAGAAGGGAATGGCTACCCACTCCAGTATTCTGACCTGGAGAATTCCATGGACCGTATAGTCCATGGAGTTGCAAAGAGCTGGACACGACTGAGCGACTTGCACTTTAAAGTGAGAGCATAGACGGTTTTGATCAAACAACTGATTTTTGATCCTCCCACTCCTGGTAAGGCTTCCACTTCTCACAAGGACCATATGCAAGTACATCAAAAAGCTGTGTGCTGCTCCCAGGATTCTACCTCTACATCTATTAAAATGAGCTATTGGTCCAAGCCCTCTGGCCCTGTCACATGAGAGCATTCTGTGACATGGGGCACCTCCTTCAGGTTTTTGTTCAAATATCAATTTCTCAGGGATGTATGCCCTGGTCATCCTTTTTTAAAAACTGGTACCTTTTAAAACTCCCAATCCATGGACCACTGGTTTCCCTTTAATATATAAGGTGTGTTTGTGTGTTTTCATTCTGGTGTGTCCCGTTGAAAAACAGATTTTTATTAAAAATATTTTCACCTAAAGGTACAGATATACATATTTACTGTGGAAGATCCATGGCAGCAGTGTTTTTAATTCTTTTTTTTTTTTTTTCCACCACTATATCTCCCAGTATCTAGAACAAAGTCTTGTTCATGGAGGCACTCAGTGAATTATCTGTTGAATGAAAAAGTATAGTATTCTTGGAAGTCAAGAAGCCTTAAGACTTCAAATTGGAAACCAAATCAGATTACATTTTTAGCTGTAATTAAAAGATTGAGCTAAAATCTATACAATGGAAAGTATGAATTTTATCATTTCTCTGATAGCAATCTATTTTTTACAGCAAGTATTAATGAGAAAGTCAGTTCCAAACTTGGACCAACCTGGGGAAAGTACGAGTAAAGAGGGACCTTGGATGAAAAGTCAGAGTGAAGAACAACAAAAGAAATATAAATGAATGTCTAAACATTCACTAAAGCGTTGTAAGGTTATGATGAACAACAAAAAAGTCAACTGTGCCATAAATGCTTGGGTTATAATTTCATTTTTCTAAATGTCCTCATCTAGACAAAAATGTGCTCATCATCTGTATGATGATGAAATGTGTCAGAGCAGTGAGCTATGTAACTAGAGCTCCTTTTTATTCTAGCTAGAGATATCTGGGAAGAGGGCCATGCCAATTACATCTGAAGACATCACTGCAGGATATTCTCCTCTGGAATCTTGAATCACTCATTTTATTAAGAGAGTTTCAAACATTTCTGTTCTGAGTTGTAACTAAAGTTAACAAAAGCTCCATTTTCTAGGGAGGATTTGCTCAATTCCCTCTGGCCAGATGGCTTCTATATCCTGGGTTTCCTTCCTGTGCTCATCTTTACTGATCCACAGCTGCACACCGCCTTGAGTACTTAACCTTCTCTCATTATGCTGTCATCTTGCTAAAAGGGATTCACCGCAGATCAAATCCTAAACAAATCTCTTTTACATAATTGCATCCAGAAATAAAATTGAAATAATATATACAAGAGCAGTAATTAAGCAAAAATTTTAGCAAATAGAAACAGAGAAATGGATATGGCAACCTGTATTTTTTAAAGATTTACCCCATTTAAGAATTATCATTGCAGATAATGACTACTGCAGCTTTGCATGCATAGTGCCTGGCAAAGAATCTGCTATGTAATTTTTAATACCATGCTTCTTGAAAGAAAATAATTTTGATAGCTGGCCCAGTTTATATATATAATTAATGATTATATAATATAAACATATGGTATTAATATAATTAATAAATGCTTGTTGACCACTAGAATGGTTATTTTATCAAGTTGGGGGTTTCAGGAGATGCAGGAGACATGGGTTGGAGAGATTCCCTAGAGGTGGGCATAGCAAACCACTCCCTATTCTTGCCTGGAGAATCCCAAGGACAGAGGAGCCTGGCAGTCTACAGTCTATGTGGTCACAAAGAGTCAGACACAACTGAGCAACTAAGCATGCACGCATGCAGTGTCTCCAAATAGTAGCTGTACATTTGAATCATGTGGAGTAAAGTTGTAAAAAATACTGATTCTTGGCTTTACCCCCCAGCAACTTTTATTTGTGTGGGACATTTTCCAAGCATCAGTATTAATGTAAAAAAATAAAAACAAAACAAAAAAACCCTCTCTAGATGGTTCTATGTGTAGCCAAGTTTGAGAATTTCTGCACTACATGAATCCAATGAAAGAGAGGAAGGGATTACAGGCTGTTAGCTAAAAGGACCACAGCATGATGTCAAAAACTAAAAGCAAAAAAGTATTATCTGTATTTAATCAGGAATACATACTTTTTAGCCCCCAGCATTTGAGCATTTACTTGTGTTGCTTTTTCTAGAAACTAAGACCTTTTCCTACAATTTTTAGAAATCTATATCTAAAATTGTTCTCCTTTATTTTCAGAGAAAGAAAACTTCTAAAATTTTGTATTGTAAAAGACTGATTTAAAAGTAAAACCAAATTATGTTCTACTCATGATCTGAATATCTTGACCAAAAGAACTGAACGACAAAAATTTTGTTTGAATTTTTATGAACATAATCAGTGGGTATTTGTTGAACTGGAGATTATTCAGTGTGGATTGAAATGCTGAATTTTTCAAATTTAGAAATAAGGAACACCCAACATTTCCACAAATTAATTTTATTTGTAAAATTTGGAGTTACCCAGCCTTTGGTAAAGCAGGGTATTGGAGACAGGTGACAGAGGAAAATGCTAATTTATTGTATACTTTTGAGATACTCAAGATCATTTTTCAGAGTCTAAGCTATCACATACAGAACTTGTATTCTATTGAGATGCATAGTAACATAGCTCATGAAACTTCCAGAAATACCCATCTTAGATAAAGTGTGCATTTGTAATATAATTCAATTTTAAGAAAGGAATTAATTTAGGCAGATTTTCCCCTTCATGTACAGTTTGGACTGAACTATGTATGCAATTCATTTTTATATTAAAGGTTTATCTGATTAGGAGTATCTAACCTATTTTATTTTTCTATTTACTGTTGATTGAGCTATTTTACAGCTCTATAAAGGTAGTTAACTAACTTGTAGAAATCAAATAGCAAGACAAATTATTCCTGGTTAATAACAATGGAAATGCACTTCTCCTATCAAGAAGCATTATTTCTGTTCGTAGACAAAATTACAAGCCCAAAGTTTTAGCTTTTTATTTATTTTAACTTGTATGCCAGTATCTGTTGAATTTGTCTGCATTCTTCATGGAAGGAGAACCACTGGATGGAGTAATATGGACACACATAACCTGTGAGGGCTTCCCAGGTGGAACTGGTGGTAAAGAACCCATCTCCCAAGGCAGGTAGACATAACAGATGGGGGGTTCGATTCCTGGGTTGGGAAGAACCCCTGGAGGAGGGCATGGTAACCCACTCCAGTATTCTTGCCTGGAGAATCCCATGGACAGAGGAACCTAGCGGGCTACAGTCATAGGGTTGCAAAGTGACTTAGCATGCACACGCACACCAGTGATGTATTAACCCTTTCTCCAGAAGAGGAGGTACAGTATTCTTGAGCCCACTGTGGATGACAGGATAACTGAGAAAAGATGACTTGATACCCACAGAATGAATCATTCTATCCATTTTATTACCAAAATCTTTCTCTGCAGAAGTGACAGCAAACAGATACAAATACCTCCTTACAGATGAATGTAGAAATAATGTTTGACCAAATATCTGGGCAAGCTTTAGCCTAATCAAGGTAACAAATAAAATTAACCATCACACCAGTCTTGCATGTAATTTCACAATCTTATTCCATCATTCTTTCACTGGGTCACCAAAATACTTTTGTCTTTTCTGCATATTCTTGAACCCAAGTTCAAGTTTTATCACTATTTCATTACCAAACATTTGATGTGCTCACTTTGTGTAAGTCATATTTTGAACTTCAAAAAATTACACCATGAGAGTTTGCGGAAGTTTCCCTGAGATGTTCATGTGAAAACCATCTTGATAAACCAATTAGACTGAGTTGCCCAAGAAAATGCACCTCGTATTTCAAGCACAGCACACTCTTCTTGCCTCTTTGAGAGAATGCCAAGTGGCAATAGAAATTATCCTTGTTTCTGTTTTAATTTCTCATTCTATGGTTTTATTTTCTATTTCTTGATTAAGTTTGATTCTGTTTCTGGTTTGCACAAGACAGCAAAGAATGCAAATATGTGTGTATGGTCTGAACATTTAATGATCTCTAGTAGGCACAGACAGATTTGTTCTCTAATAGATTGCCTGAGTTATTGGTCTTTTTGTGAGTCTATTTATGAGTTCAAACCAATTAAGAAGACATGTTATGCTCATTGGAAAGGAGAACAGCAGTCTGGAACCTGGACTAGTGATTTGTGTGTTTTCACATTGAATTTGACCTGCAGCCAAAGTCATTGAATTGAGGTTGCAGAGTCTGTACATGTGTCTGTGTCTTTAATTGAAAAAAGCAAAAAAAAAAAAGAAAGAAAAGAAAAAAGCCTTTAATTCTCATTGTGAGTATGAAATGTTTCCTACCCCAGAAGGCACTGCATGAATAAATTAGATACAAGTCTCTAAAAATAAGTGAGGTATGTTCTGATATAGAAACTAAAAGTCACAGACATAATTTGAGTATATCTGGAAAATAAAGACATAAAATTTCTAATATTTTAATGGACTATCTCTTTAAGAGGAAAATGAAAAATCTTTCTCACCAAAACTGCTATCTCAGAGGCATTTTTTTTGTTAGAAATTAAGTTGGTGTGAACAAGTGAATCTTGAACAAATCAGACCTGCTTGATAATTTTGGATTAAGAAATCCCCAGCAATACATAACTTCCCTGAATATCAGCATACAGTAAAACTTTTAAAAGTAAAAAGGTATCTTCATAATATTTGGATTTGCTTTCTCAGAGACTAGTTAATCTGAGCTTCTTCATTATCTTATAGTGGTTCATTAATAAGAAAAACTAATAGCATTCCCACAAAATCTTTTTAAAGCATCAGTCCCCAACCTCTTCAACACCATGGACTGGTTTCCTGAGAGTTTTTCCACAGAACAGGGAGGGAGTGGGGGATGGTTTCAAGACGATTCAAGTGCATTACATTTATTTTACAGTTTATTTCTAGTTATTATTACATCAGCTCCACATCAGATCATCAGGCATGAGATTCTGGAGGTTGGGGACCCCTGCGTTATCTACTCAGAGGTCTGTTTGAATAATCTACAGCTTTGGGTCATTTCTGAGTTAGAACACTGAAACATTGATGACCATACAGTTAATTTTGTGTGGATAAATTGTTATTAATATACTTGTTATTAATATAAATGTTAGAAAGTGTACACTCTAGAGGAAGGGCCTGGAAATTTACAAGGCCTCCACTGAAGAATATTTTCTCACCTTCATTGAAAGACAATTCTCTATGGATCTGTATGAAATGCAAAGGACAAGCTTTGGCTGCCTTGTTCTGGGTTACGTGTCCAAGGATATTTGTATAGCAAGCAGGATTGGAAGACAGAGTTTCTATCCAGAGCAGGGGGCAGGTTTGTTTACCAGTATTGGTAAATTTCTTTTTTATTTCCTTGCAGCCTATTAGAAAAGATTTGTGTTCCCTAAACTCCATGTTTCTCAACTATGATGCAAACCCACTGCAAGCCCAGCATCCATCTGGGCTCCTTTATCTCAGTCCTTCCACAAAGCAGTTGGCAAAGACAGCTGATGGGAACATGATGATCATGCTTGCTTTGTTATTAATTCAAGTAATGAACAGTCCCTGCTCTTTGACTCAGGAGTGTTGTCTGTTCTGCCCAAGTTCTTGAAACCGTGGCAGGCTATCTTATTTAGCCAGCAAGTAGATTAACATCTCATATCTCATAGGGTAACATCACAAATACTGAAAACTATCAGGGAAACAACAAAAACACTCTCTATACTGATAGTGCAGATATAAAGAAAACAAACTGTGTTAGCAAATGAGCATTTCAGATTTGTATGCACGTACATGTATCCTGAAAGTGTGTGCAAAGTCTGGACAGAACTGGATGCATTTTCATATGTTATAGTTAGGTAAGGAGAGAACAATGAAAACTTCTCATATATTCTTAGGAGATGAAACAATGTACATGTGATTACCTCCTATATATGCTGAGTGAGACTCCCTCCTAATTCTGGGAGAAAAGTGTTTTCAGTTCCAAAGGTCAGAAACCCTAAGACTTGCATGGTCAAACGAAAAGATTGGGCCTTTTATCAAGCCAATAATGTTTTGAGGAGACATCTTCAAGACGTGAGGTGGGGAGGCAGGTACCTCTCTCATCTTTATTAAAAAAAAATAGAAACCTTGGAGTATTACTCAGCCATAAAAAGAAATAATACCATTTGCAGCATTATGGGTGGACCTAGGGATTATTACACTAAGTGAAGTAAGTCAGAGAGAGACAAATATATTCTATTGCTTATTTGTGGAATCTAGAAGAAAAGGAAACAAATGAACTTATTTTCCAAACAGAAGGAGACTCAGACACAGAAAACAAACCTATGATTGCCAAAGGGAGGTTGGAGGAGGGATAAAGCAGGAGGCTGGGATTAAACATACACACTATATATATAGAATAGATAACCAAAAGGACATATGCACAGGGAACTATACTCAATATTATGTAATAATCAATAAGGGAAAAGAATATGAAAAAGAATACATATATGCATTCTCCTCACATATATAAACAGAATTGATATGCTATACACACACATATTGTAACTAACAGGATATTGTAAGTCTATATACTTCAATAAAAATTTTTAAAAAAAGAAAGCTTGACCATCTCACCCTTACTCACCCCTCAGAAGAACCACTGGTCAAATCCTCATGCCAGGGTAATGCATTTATCTCAATAGAGAATACCACCCTGCTCCACTCTGATACTGCTGATTACAGTAATAAACTAACCACAGCCTTTCACGCCACATCAATAGGCATTTCTGCCTTGTTTCCTGCTTATCTGAAGGCTCTGCTACAGGTTGGAAATTTGGTTTTCAAATAAAAAACTGTCAATACCTCCTAGAAAGAAGCATAACAGGTGTTTTAACTACTTATACTTGAAGAAATAGATTCATTAGTAGGAACTTTGGCATTTAAGGGGATATCTCTTGGATAATTGTAAAGATTGCATCAGAGGACTGACTCAAGAGTTTTTATTCCAGAAGCAGACAACCTCTTGAAAGCAAACAGGTATTAGACCAAGAGGAACAATAATTACATAGTAATGATTTAACTAATGAGGGAGTCTGAGTAGTTATGTGTGTTTCCTTAGAATATTGTTGATATTTCTGATGGACATATGAAACATTGTTCTTTCTTTAACCCTCAATAACTTAAGACTGGTTTTGCAGAATAAACAAAAAGCATTCTTTAAATGCTATCTTTTTTTTCTGTAAGAAATCTTTAAGGCTGATTCCCACACTTCTTTTTTTATACTAAACCTTTCATTTCAATGGTAACATAATTATCTTCACAGGTTAATAGGAATCTGTCTCTTTCAAAAATTGAGATATCAATACACATGTCAATTGTGCAGACAAAATCATATTTAGGGGTATGGGGATTCCTATTTGAGCATTCAACTTAGTCAGAGCAATAAGCTCACCATCTTCATGGCAAATAGATGGGGAAACAATGGAAACAGTGGCAGACTTTATTTTCTTGGGCTCCAAAATCATTGTGGACAGTGACTGCAGCCATGAAATAAAAATATACCTGTTCCTTGGAAGAAAAGCCACGACCAACCTAGACAGCATATTAAAAAGCAGAGACATCACTTTGCCAACAAAGGGGCCACCTAGTCAAAGCTATGGTTTTTCCAGTAGTCATGTATGGATGTGAGAATTGGACCATAAAGAAGGCTGAGCACCAAAGAATTGATGCTTTTGAACTGTGGTGTTGGAGAAGACTCTTGAGAGTCCCTTGGACTGTAAGGAGATCAAGCCAGTCAATCTTAAAGGAAACCAACCCTGAATATTCATTGGAAGAAGAGATCCTGAAGGTGAAGTTCCAATACTTTGGCCACCTGAAGTGAAGAGCCAACTCATTAGAAAAGATCCTGATGCTGGGAAAGATTAAAGGCAGGAGGAAAAGGGGACGACTGAGGATGAGATGATTGGATGACTTTACCTACTCAATGGACATGAGTTTGAGGAAACTCCAAGAGATGTTGAAGGACAGGAAAGTCTGGCGTGCTGCAGTCCATGGGTTCACAAAGATTCGGACATGACTGAGCAACACAATAAGCTCACCAAAGAAAAATGGTGTAATTCAAGTCTGGAATCTATGCCCACAAAGTGCTCCAGGAAACTGGTCTTACACCTTCTGTGGTAACAAGAACACAGCCTCATGGACAATATAATAGATCAATTAATTCTTTGCTGGTCAGATCCCTTTAACAGATTTCCTGAACCTTGAAAAAGTAGAATCCACACACAGATAAATACTGCAAGTATATCTCTAAGGAGATAAAATTCTCCTTTTTCTTTCCCTACCCTCAGAATGGAAGAGTAAATAAGAGTTATTTAAAATTCAACCCAACCCAAAATTGAGTGTGTAATCAAGAATAATCTCTGAAGCTTATTTTAGGGTAACAGGTAGAGACTGTCCTAATGAAGCATTGTCTAATAGGCTCTCCCAAGGGTTATCTTATTTTGGACCTTTGTTTGGATTTTTTCCTTAACTAAATCGGTTGGAGTATTTTACTACTTTCTAAGGTCACATAAGACATTCTTTGGTTTTGTATATGATTTCATGGTACTCTCTTACCATTCTTTTATTTGTCGCTATAAATACTTCTGTTTCTTCTAACGTTTTTTTGAAATAGTTTCGCCTTTCTTCTTTGTTCATTAACATGTTAAATAAATCTTTGGTGTGTGCTCATTTTCAAAATTCATGTGTTTAACCTTTAAAAGCTGTATTTTGACAAAAATTGAGGATTGAAATAGTAATACATAGAGATATTTTCATTTATACATTGTGTGTTTATATATATATACACATTTGATATATATGTTCTTTAATAAATAACATATATATCTGCTTATGTGAATTCTTATAGAGTAGTCTGATTTGTTGGCTTTTTAACCTATTCACAAGCTATAAATAAAGCAAACTATTTTATCTCTAGAACCTTAATTTGGTAATTCACCTTTCTTTATACTTTACAGCTGTAAACTGCAATGTATCTTGCAATGTTGGGACTCACAGATTCCCCAGGTATATAATTCACTCAATCTATGCAGTCCACTAAAAAAATGAAAATCTCCCCTGAAGCACTTTCAAAGACTGCTATATTTTTGATGCAATAAAGAACATTAAAATAACTAGTAATTATCTGTTTTATGCAATTAATTGCATGCAAGACCTAGATATTACTATTATAATCTTTATTACCAATAGCCATTTTTATTTTTCAAAGTGTAATTTATAAAGATCACTTTGGATACTTATTTCTTAACTTTTCATTTAAATTTTAAAAGTTGGTCCGTTATTTGATTACATTCTAATTTCACACACTTAAACTTACTTAGTAAGAATATTATTTTTGTAACAATAGCTATGGTGATAAATTACTTTGAAGAAATTTTTTGCTATTTTAAAATTATATTTTGAGTTTATATGACCTCTGAAAGATATACCAGTAAAGATAGCAAGTCCTCTTAAAGAAAACAAAACAGCACTATATAATTTTAACTGAGAATGGGAGCTTAGAGGGGATTCAAATTTCAAGAACTTTAAATTCCACATCTAAATTTAATGTTTGGATATTAAAAATTCACTGACCTGGGGAAGTCTGTCAAGATGCACAGAAATTTCCCTCTCAGTTTAGGAGGGCTGTCCTATGAATCAGGCTGGCTCCTAGAGAGGACGATTTAAATTAAAAATAAATAATTGGCTCTTGACAAAATCTTATTTCTAAAAAAAGGAAAAGTCAAAGTCAAGGAAAAGTTTGAGTGTGTGTGCACACATGTTTTATAAGGAATGCTGATGAGCAAAAAATGAATTTATCATACATATTTTGATAAATTTTTCCAACTCAGACTTTGTTTAAAAAGAAAATATATTTTAAAATAGTCTTTCATGGCATTTAAAAGTAGAGCTCTCTGAAGCAATACTGAGAAAGAAGACCAAAGCTGGATATCTCACACTCCCTGACTTCAGACTATACTACAAAGCTAGAGTATCAAAATTAAAACATAGTGGTGCTGGCACAAAAACAGACATGAAGATCAGTGGAACAGATTAGAAAGCCTAGACACAAACCCATACACTTATGGTCAACTCATCTATGACAGAAGCAAGCAAGAATATACAATGAGGAAAAGACAGTCTCTTCAGTTAGTGGTGCTCAGAAACCTAGACAGCTATAGGTAAAAGAAAGAAATTATACCATTTTCTCAAACCACATACAAAAATAAACTCAACATGGATTAAAGACCTAAATGCAAGACCAGAACTCCTAGTAGAAAACATAGGCAGAACACTCTGATATAGATTACAGCAGTATTCATTGATCTGTCCCCAAAGTCAAAGGAAACAAGCAAATATGAACAAATGGTACTTAATTAAAAGATTTTGCACAGCAAGGAAAACCATCCACAAAATGAAGACAGCCAACTGAATGGAGGAAATATTTGCAAATGATATAACCAATGAGGGTTTATGATTCAAAATATATTAACAGCTCCTACAACTCAATATAAAAAGGCAAAAAAATAGGCAGAAAATCTGAACATTTTTCCAAGGAAGACATATAGATGGCCAACAGACACATGAAAAGCACAACAACAGTAATCAGAAAGATGCTGATCAAAACCACAATGAGCCATCACCTCACACCTGTTAGAATATCTATCATCCAAAAGACCACAAATAACAAAGGTCAGGGTATGGAGAAAAGGGTCTCCTTTTTCCCTGTTGGTGGGAATATAAATTAGTGCAACCATAAAGGAAAAGAGTATGATGTTTCCTCAAAAAGCTAAAAATAGAACTACCTATGCTCTTTCAATTCTACTGCTGGGTGTAGAGCCTAAGAAAACAAAAACCACTAATTTGAAAAGATGCAGACACCCCAATGTTCATAACAACATTAGCTATAATAGCCAAGATATGGAAGCAACCTAGGGTCTATCAACAGATGAACAGATGAAAAAGATGTGGTATACATTATACATGCACAGAATTGAGTATTGAATTGAATTGAATAGCATATGCTATTCAGCCATAAAAAAGAATGAAATTTTGCCATTTGTAACAACGTGGATGGATCTAGATTCACTAATCCATTCACAACATGGATTCACTAAGCATTTCATTATGCTTAGTGAAATAAGTTAGAGAAAGACAAATACTATATGTAATTGCTTATACATGAAATCTAAAAAGCAAAACAGATGAACATAACAAAACAGACTCACAGATATAGAGAACAAACTAGTTTCTAACCAGTGGGGAGAGGGACGTGGGGAGGAGTAAGAGAGAGATAGGGGATTAAGAGGTACAAACTACAATGTATAAAATAAATAAATTATAAGGATATATTGTACAGCACAGGGAATATAACCAACATTTACTAATACCTTTAAATTGAATATAGTCTATAAAAAAATTTGAGTCACTGTATTGTACACTTGAAACTAAGATAGTATATCAACTATATATCAATTTAAAAAAATAAGCAAGTGCTTTGAAAAGTTTGAAATCATTCTCACAGGTTTATTCTCTTTAATCAACTACAATTTTCCATTCATACTCTAATATACATGTTCATGCATTAAACCTTAAAAATTTCTAAATAGTTGTGTGACATGAAACCTATCGTAACCACTTTGGGATGTTGGAGACATTTTTCAAATAAAAAAAAGGATAAAAGTTGGAGTAGGAAGGCTATTTTGCTAAGTTATTGCAGGTTATTATTAGCCTGGATTTGGGTTTTTCTACGCAGCCCTAGAAGTCACCTCTTTTTTCTTTCCTCCTTAAATATAAAAAAAGTGAGTTAAAATTTTGAGATTCTCCATCTTGCAGGAATTTGATTAGACTTTCTATGGTCCCTACAAAGAAAGGGATGGTTTGGGTTGTTTTTCTTCAATTTTTACATTCTGTTGGTGAGATCATATCATGCATACCTGCTGTTAAGAGAGACACAGCAAAGATACAGCTAACAAACTCAGAAATGCAAAACAACAACAACAAAAAAATTAGCCCCAGTTACCAAGGGCTAATTAAGAGGATTAAATAGTCATGGGTGCAGAGCAGAGCTTGGTCAAGTAGGGGAGGCAGAGAGAGCAAGAGAAAAGACTAACCATACAAATACTGATATGGTCCTAGTTACATTTCTCTAATATCTAATAATTTTAGAAAAGACATCAAAAGTCATTGAAAATGAGAAATTCAAATGACAGGGAAATCATTCTTTTATAAAAAAAAAAATGTGTTCAATAGCTAGGCATAAAGATGCAATAAAAAAAAAAAAAAAGACTCTCCCCTGGGTTCATCTCTCCCTCCATCCTAGTTTTAAACTCACTGTTCCCTCCCTATCTTTTCAGTCTGAATTTGACCAACGTTGAGACTCAACTATTAGATCTGCAGTGAAGGAAGAAGTATTAGTCAAAGTTCAGCCAGGGAAGCAGAAGGAGATTTTATCTACAAGCAAATGTAAGGCCATTTGCTTGTGTAACTGTGGAAGCCTGTTGAGCACGCAGAAAGGGTCAGCAGCCAGTTGGAACCCAGAGGAAGGAGCCAAAGCTGATCCATACGAGGAAAGCCTCCGCTCAGAGAAAAGAAGGTGAAAGCGAAGTCGCTCAGTCGTGTCCGACTCTTTGCGACCCCATGAAGCCTACCAGGCTTCTCCGTCCATGGGATTTTCCAGGCAAGAATACTGGAGTAGGTTACCATTCCCTTCTCCCGGGACTCTTACTGACCCAGCGATCGAACCCCGGTTTGCCGCATTGCGGGAAGACGCTTTACCCTCTGAGCCACCAGGAAAGCCCACTCAGAGAAGGCCTGAACAAATCTGCAAGAACTTCCAATTGATTAATTCAGGCCTGCACAGGGATAATCTCTTGTTCAGTTAATTTAACTGATTCGTGTTTTAAATGTATCTGCAAAATGCCTTCACAGAAGAATCTTGATTTAGTGTTTGATTGAATTAACTGGGAGGAGCTCTGTGTATGCTATAATATGGCTTCAACTCCTGGCTCTTCCATTTGTATGCATGTAAACTTAAGCTGGTTAGAAAAACTCTTTCAATTTCCCCATCTGTGAAATGGGAACAAGATCTGTGTTATAGAATTGTGAGGATTAAAAACCTCTTACAAATGAGATTACTGTTATCCATAGTTTTAAGAAATTTTGACGTATGTTAACTAATTTAATTCTCATTGTCATCCTGAAAAATGTTTAGATACTTTTTCCTATTGAAGACAGGAAAAAATAGAAATTATACAGCAGTAAAGCATTAATCAATGAATACATAGAAATAAAAATCAATAACTGCCATAAAAGAAAAGCTTTAAAAAAGCATACTTATAAAAATATAGAACTTGAGCAACTATGTATTAAGTACATAAAACAGATTCACAGCAAATAATTGTTAACTCTGAAAACTGTTAGAGAGCCCAGATTTTCAGAAGTGTAATGTTAACCTGTATATTTGTAATAGTTTCCTTTATAAATCACACATTCAGAAAGATTTCAAGTATGCCCTATCTCTGACACTTTTTTCTAATACATTCACTACTAATATAAACTGTCATTTTTTTTATTTAAAAAAGAAATCAGAGAAACAGTAGATTTGATGTAATGAAAATTACAGTTTCAATGACAATGTTAATTTACGACCAGGTTTTCCCAGGAAGACAGTAGCTAAGGAACAAGCCAGCCCACAAAACTACCCCTCAGTTTCCTTTCAGCACACAAACATACAGTTTTAATATGACTTAAAATATCGTACTTAATGCTTTGCCTTATACATAGAAGTTTGAACAACCACATTTTAAAACTGCCTAAGTCTATCTTAAGACAGAAGAAGCACAGTGAGACATGGTGAGAGGGACATGGTGAGAAAAATATTATAAAGACTATATTTTCTCTTGATGAAGAAAATGTTAATTGCTTTTGTCTGGGTGGATTTGAATGTTAAGAATGAAGGGGGAAGTGGGTCTCCAAGGGTAATAATGCAGATTTTTTAAACTAAATATTGTATGACTCATCTATGACTGAATGACTATCAGATTAAATTTTCCATCTAGAATAACTCAAGAAGCTTATTAAAATACAAACAAAAAAGCTTGATAGAATTCAAAATAAATGGTGGCATTGGGGAACAACCAATGCAGCCAAAATTGAAAGGGCCAGGCTCCTAAGTCACTGGGAAGATATTAAGATGAGCCTGCTTTTCCTACCACCTTCTTCCATCAGGGTACTGTGCTTAGTTGCTCAGTTGTGTCCAGCTGTTTGAGACCCCATGGACTGTAGTTGCCAGGCTCCTCTGTCCATGGGGATTCTCCAGGCAAGAATACTGGAGTGGGTTGCCACGCCCTCCTCCAGGGGATCTTCTCAACCCAGGGATCAAAGCCAGGTCTCCTACACTGCAGGCGGATTCTTTACCATCCACGCTACCAGGGAAGCCTATCAGGGTGTCTGCTGGTAAACTAACATTGGAAGAGAGGTCTAACAGAAAATGTGTTGTGGAGCTGGCAGTAATGTCACTGACTTGAGAAGATAAAAGTTGGTACTCAGGGCTACCAAAGCAGCGAGGACCAGAGAGACCTTCAATATCTTGAAGGAAAGTGAATTACAGGGAAAAGAACCCAATGAGAGCAATTTCCCCTCAAGTGTATTCATTGACTTCTAAGTTCCTTGTGCTTTAGTCCAAAGGCCAACACATCAAGTAGAAAGCAACTGGTAAGAGGCTAAAATGTTAAGCAGAAATCAGAAGTCTCAAAGTCCTGGAGAGATGAACCTTAGAGTATGGGGACTATCAAAGAGAAAGGGAATGGTTAAACACACACACACAAACCCTAAAGCTAAGGTTTCTTTTCAAGACTCCTGGAAAGTTTTGCCTTGTGAATTTAGAGTATTTAGGAAATAAATCAACAGTTAAAACTACTGAGACCAAGAGGTCATGCTCATGGGACTGCACATCATAGACCTCCATCTAAAGGGAGTTTCGTTGACCAAGGGACCAGATGCTACAGAACAGCATGGCCACACTTTCTACCCTTATGTGGGTGCGGACTGTGGCCCACCAGGCTCCTCTGTCCATGGGATTTCCCAGGTGAGAATACTGGAGTATGTAGCCTTCCCTTCTCCAGGGGATCTTCCCAGCCCCAGGATTGAACCCAGATCTCCTGCATTATAGGCAGATTCTTCACTATCTGAGCCACCAGGGCAAGCCCTACTACCCTCATCGCAGCTGATAACCGAGCACTGTGGGGATTCTGAGGAAGGCTCATGCCTGGCAGATATGGAACTCCTCTAACAGCTGATCTTGGCTCAAATACAGTCCCTCATCTGTGGTTCCACTTTTCACAGATTCAGTACCTGTGGTCAACTTCAGTCCTAAAATATTGCATGAAAATTTCCAGAAATAAATAATTCATAAGTTTAAAATTGCATGTCTTTTTGAGTTAGCAGGATGAAATCCGGCACAGTCTTACTCTGACCCACCCGGGATGTGAATCATCACTTTGTTCGGCTTGTCCTGCCTGTTTGTCACTTATGAGCAGTCTCGGTTATTAGGTTACTGTCCCAGTGTCATAGTGCCTGTGCTCCAAGTAACCCTAATTTTACTGAGGAATAGCCCCCAAACACAAGAGCAGGGATGCTGGCAATTTGGAGAGGCCAAAGAGAAGCTCTAAGGTGCTTCCTTTAAATGAAAAGGTGAACGTTCCCAAATTAAGGAAAGAAAAAAAAGAAAAGGAAGCGGAGGTTGCTAAGTCTCTAGTAAGACAAGGCTGGTGCACTGGGATGACCCTGAGGGATGGGATGGTTTCAGGATGGGGGTCACATGTACACCCATGGCTGATTCATGTCAATGTATGGCAAAAACCACTACACTATTGTAATTACCCTCCAATTAAAATTAAATTTTTTTTTAAAAAAGAAAATCTATCCAAAAAATTATAAAGAAGGAAAAAAAATTCCTTTTTGGCTGTTGCACCTCAAACTGGGAAAGTTATGGCCACAATGTGTGGTTCAAATTTAGTTAAGGTGGAAAAGGCATTAAATTTGTACAATTTGAGAGAGAGACCACATTCACACAACTTTTATTATAGTTTATTGTTATATGTGCATGGTTGCTCAGTCGTTTACGACTCTTTTTGTGACCCCATGGACTATAGCCTGCATGGCTCCTCTGTTCATGGTTTTCCAGGCAAGAATACTGGGATAGGTTGCCATTTCCTCCTCCAGGGGATCTTCCCAACCCAGGGATCGAACTGGCATCTTCTGCATTGGCAGATGGATTCTTTACCACTGAGCCAACTGGGAAGACCAATATTGTTATGATCATTCTATTTTATTATTAGTTTTGTTGTTAACCTCTTACTGTGCCTAATTTATGAATTAAACTTTACCATAGATATGTATGTATGGGTAAAAACAGTATGTGTAGGGCTCAATAATGTCCATGGTTTTAGGCATCCACTGGGGGTCTTGGAACATATCTCTCATGGATAAGGGGGGCTACTGTACTCACCAACAGCTTTGCTGAACCTTCTTTAGACTGTAGGATGGTCTAGGATCTTCTACCTCACCTTCCTTCCTTCCTTCCTCCTATCCTTTCCTTGGGTTCAACTTGCGTTGTAGTCTGCCAGCTCTCTTAGCCTCCCCAGACCCTTTGTCTCATAGGCATTCTCCTGATGAAATTCTTGCGTATTTATTCCTGCTTTGCTGTCCGCTACTTGGAGTATCTGCACTTTCACAAATGGTACCAGGATTAGCCTGAGAAAAGAGGCACCAAGATGGTGATGTGGAGAACGGCTCACCAGCTACACACCCAGAAGTAAAGAGAACACTTTCCTAGCTGATGGTAAGCCTAGATAATTCCTGGCAACATACTGCAGCTCAGTTGCCTGGTTTCACTGGTAGTGACCTGGGAAAATGTTCTGTTGAAAAAGAATGTTGTAGCAGGTGCGATGAGGCAGGGTATTTAAAAATCAAGGAGGGGGGCAGAGAAGAAAATGCCTAAAACCACAGCAGAGTCAGCTGGTTTTCCTGAGTTGTATTGACACCAGGTGGAAAGACTGAAGACTCTTTAACAAGGAGTTGTTGCTCTTCTTTAGTTGCTAAGTTGTGTCTGACCTTTTGCAACCTCATGGGCTTTAGCCCACTAGGCTCCTCTGTCCATGGGATTTCTCAGGCAAGAATACTGGAGTGGGTTACCATTTCCTCCTCCAAGACATCTTCCCAACTCAGGAATTGAACCTGCATCTCCTGCAATAGCAAGTGGGTTCTTTGGACTATATCACCAGGGAAACTCCCAACGAGCCGTTAGTAGCTATTTATGAGTCAGAGAAGCCCTTCTCAGTCAGGCCGGGTAGCTTGCACTGAGCCCCCATCACCTGTGTTGGGAGGGCCACACAGTTGATTGACAGGTTGAGACTTATCTGTTGGAGTTGCAGCATTTCAAAGAAGTAGGACGGCTCAAGCAAAACAGTCCTGTTATGTGAAGTCCATGGCCTGGTGGATAAAATGTGAGATCCTGAACCATGAGATGGAGATATCTGCATGGTTTCCTGCCCAACACCCCCCACTCCCCCGACCCCGGCCAGAGGGTGGACCCTGTAACTCCCTCTGAACACTTTGGGCTTGCAGAAGTAGCACGTTCTTTCCTTACAAGAGGTAGAACTTCTGCTATGTGAGAAGATGCTAATGAAGCCTCTCTCCTGTGAAATATAAGGTGTGTCCCTCAGGACTGGTCCTGACTTATGGCTGTTAAGCTGATAACTAGGGTTAAATTCCAGTATCACCTGGTAGGGGATGTGCTAAGCCTCAGACGGGAGGAAAATCTCATAAATGTAAAAAAAAAAAAAAAGCAAGAATTAGCCAGAATGGAACAGTGAGCAATGTGAGTACTACTAGGATTGGATTCTTTTTTTTAAGGTTTTGTTTATTTCTTTTTAAAATTTATTTTAATTTTTATTTCTAATTGGAGGATAAGCAATTATCCTGGGATTGGATTCTGATAGTGCTTGATCAAGGGAGGTAGAATGTAGAGCTAGATGAGAAAGGATTGATTTACTCAGCTCTACTTTCTTGAGACACAAGACTTAACGCCCAAGCTAGGATCCCCAAGGATGGGACCAACTCATTGTTGGGCTCTTTAAAGTCAGAAAAGCAAAAATGGCATACTCTCAGCAAAGTAGAAATGCCTGAATTTCCCTGGCATTTGACTTCCCTGGTGGTTGAGATGATAAAGAATCTGCCTGTAACACAGGAGACCTGGGTTCAATCCCTGGATTGGTAAGATCCCCTGGAGAAGGGAATGGCTACCCACTCCAGTATTCTTGCCTGGAGAAGTCCATGGACAGAAAAGCTGGGTGGGCTACAGTTCATGTGGTCACAAAAGAATCAGACATGACTGAACAACTAACACTTTTTTTACTTGGTATCAGAAGAAAAAAAGAAGCTGACAGAAATAAATGTGCTGGAATGGATATATTAATAGTAGGTAAGACCAGAGAAGATCAGTTCCCATGAGAAGACCAGGAGAATCACACACTAGCCAAGGTCATCAGCCATGCACTGGTATGAGGGCCCAGGCATTCCTGTGAAGTTCAGGGGTGGGTCTCTTCTGCAAGTTGGGAATGACAGGAGGAGAGGCAGTCATAGGGTGCATGAGCAGCCATAGGGATAAAGTTTGGGCCCACATCTCAAAAGTAAAGACCAGGTGGCAAGGGTTATCTACGATCAGCTGCAAGGCTGTCATCACCATAAAGAGCATAAAGGTCAGAGCATGAGCTGAGGAGGAGCCAAGAAGACTTGACCCACAGGGAAAGGCATAGATGATGAACAGAGTGTTGTCCTTGAGAGCAAGAGAAATAGGCAGTCCACAGAAGCTCTGCTCAAAATCAATAACAATGGCAACAACAACAAAAGAGCAAGAATGGAAGGGTAGGGAGATGAGGGAAGCTGCCCCAATAAAATACCACCATCCCTTGCTTGGTTATCAGATCTGAGACAATATTCAGATTTGGAACCCACTGCCTGAGTCCTAGGGACCCTGTGATCCCTGGAGCCATGAAGCTATACACTGTGGCAGTTCCCTTAGACTTTTCCTAAAGGGACTTGCTCAACTGTGTCTCAAAAAGTCAGACACTACTGAGCGACTGAACAACAAAAAGGGGACTATGGTTACTCATTTTGGTGACTCTACACCCTGCCAAAAAAGGGAGAATCACCAGACATTTCAGGAACTACTGGACTCTGAACACCAGTTTACTGTCTCAGCCCTACAGATCCCCAAAATCCAGCTGTTGTCCTAAGGAGACTACCCATTACATGATGAGTACACTTCATATCTAAGTGCCCTACCTTTGTCTCTCCAGTGTTTTTTCTTTAGGATCCTCTGACATATTCAAACTGGTCATCATTTTATTTAGCTTTTCTAGTTGTTATTAATAGGAGTCCTGGTCTCTCCAAGTTACACCATCTCTCTTAGGATGACGTCTCATTTAGCATTTTAGCATCTTCTGGTATAATATAATTTTTCTCTTCTTTTTGTTGACAAATAGTTATTTAATAGTAATTATAGAACAGTATAAGAACAGAGTCAGGAAAAAGCCTAAAAGTCTACCACCTAGAAAAAAAGAAATATTTAGCATTTACAGATATCATGTAACACCCCCCCCACCCCCATGCTCTTCACACTCCAAACAATACTGCCATCTCCTCCTCCCTCATCTCCAGAACTCACAAACTTTGTCTCTATAATTTGTTTTAAGATCATCAAGTTTAATCCTCTTGTTTCTATTATTGTTATTCATCTCAGTCACATCAAGTTCTACCATCTCCAGGACCCCAAACCAACATCACTTTGTAGATCTCCTACCCAATCCTTACCTCTTGTCATTCATTCTCCAATTCCTGGAATCATTCCATTAGACCCTTTGGGCGAAAGTATGTCTTTAGCCTATGTCTTCATTTTTTTTTTTTTCGGCAACAAAAGTCAACTTTATTTTTTTAATGAACAGTATTTGAAGTAAAGGACAGTAAAAACTTAGAATCCAAATCAAGTTCTGAAAACCAAAACTAAATTTTGTAATGTCCTGAGTTTACACACTCAGTTCACTTCAGTTGCTCAGTCATGTCTGATTCTTTGTGACTCCATGGGGTGCAGCATGCCAGGCCTCCCTGTCCATCAACAACTCCTGGAGTTTACTCAAACTCATGTCCATTGAGTCGGCGATGCCATCCAACCATCTCATCCTCTGTCATCCCCTTCTCCCACCTCCAATCTTTCCCAGCATCAGGGTCTTTTCCAATGAGTCAGATCTTCACATCAAGTGGCCAACGTATTGGAGTTTCAGCTTCAGCATCAGTCCTTCCAATGAATATTCAGGACTGATTTCCTTTATGATGGACTGGTTGGATCTCCTTGCAGTCCAAGGATCTCTCAAGAGTCTTCTCCAGCACCACAGTTCAAAAGCATCAATTCTTCGGCACACGCTAGTTACAGATTTATACAATGAGTGTCTGTGTGCCAAAATATTTCTGGTCAGAATGACAACTGGCAGTTGTGACTCCCATCCCTTCAGAACACAAGGCTTAACAGCTAGGAAGAAAAAGCCCACAGTAGGATTCATGTTAGGCTTTCCTAACAGGAATAGACACTAAGACTCTAGAGATGACAGAGCTGATAATAAAAGGCAGCCTCAGGGTTTCCTCTTACAACCTTAACTAACCTTGAAATGAAAGTCACACAATACATAATTTTTTTTAATTTTTTTGAAAGGATATTTAGTAATATCCTTAGGATGTCATTTTTTTTCCATTTATTTTTATTAGTTGGAGGCTAATTACTTTACAATATTGTAGTGGTTTTTGCCATACATTGACATGAATCAGCCATGGATTTACATGTATTCCCCATCCCAATCCCCCCTCCCTAGCCTATGTCTTCAAATAAGGCACTGAGGAATCTAAAAATTGTATATAGGAAGGATAAACAACAAGATCCTACTGTATCGCACAGGGAACTATATTCAATATCCTGTGATAGACCATAATGGAAGAGAATAACAGCAGAAATCAATACAATATTGTAAATTAACTACACTTCAATTTAAAAGAGAGTCCATTCTTTACAAAATGGTAAAAATGTACTTATTTCAGAACAGAAATAGAGTCACAGATATAGAAAGCAAACATGGTTACCAAGGGGGAAAAGGCAACAGAGGATAAATTGGGAGATTGGGATTGACATATACACAGGATTACATACAAAATAGATAACAAATAAGAACCTGCTCTATAGCACAGGGAACCCTACTCAGTTCTCTGTAGTGGCCTGTATGGGAAAAGAATCTAAAAATGTATACCTGGTTAGATGTAAGTCTACAACATGTACAACTGATTCACTATTTTTTTCCTGCTGTAGAGCAGGAACTGACACAATGTTGTAAAACAACTATTACTCTAAATTTTTTTTTTAAATATGGCAGTGAGAGTTCCCTTCACGTTTTTTTTTTTTTTTTCTCTTTTTTACTCCAACAGAGAAGGTCCATTTCCACTCAGATCCCTGTCATGCTGGCTAGTTTCTCTCTCCTCGTCCTACCATCCCTAGGTGTGAAGGCAAGTGGGTGTTCCTCCTATTAGCACTTCCTGTCTCTTCTCCCTCTGTCTTCCCTAAACCCACCCAGATTAGAATGTCACGCCATCAGTGAGTTCAACACAACCCCCTCCTTATTCCAAGTCACCTCCGTCCTCTCCAGTTACGGACCCATTTCTCTGCTTTTCTGAAATATAACATCGTACATTTATTTTTGCCTTTATTTCTTCTTTTTAGCCTCATCTCTCCACGGAAGCCGCTTTTGTCAAAGTAGGAATAATCTCCCATTGTTAAAACTTTTAATCAGTTCTCTTGCCATGATTGTTAAACAACATTTGGTATCAGTTGTTTCATGGTTGAAAAGAAACACTTGGAGCCCTTGCTCAATCTTCTTTAAACATGGTTATCACTTGGCTTTCAAATAGAAAATTCTCCTGTTTCTCCTACTTAACTGAGTGCTTTTTTGCAGTCTTTGGTTTTGCTTTTCCTTTCCTTTTTTTTTTTTCTTTTTGCCTCTCTCTATTTTCCTCAGCCCTTGGCAGTCCTTTTTCTACATTCTATGAGTCTGACTTTAAAAAAAAATAATGTCACATACAAGTGACACCATGCAGTGTTTGTGTTTCTCTGGCTCATTTTACTCAGCACACCGCTCTGAAGATTCATTCATGTTGTTGCAAGTGGCAAGATTTCTTCCTTTCTCATTGCTGAATAATAGTCTATCCTCTCAAGTGGGAGGGAATATATGCATACATATAGCTGATTCACAACATTGTTGCACAGTAGAAACTAACATAATATTGTATAGCAATTATATACCTATTAAAAAATAAAAAAATAATAATATTCCATTCAAAAATGCTTTTCCCACCCCACTAAGTGTCTACATCTGTCTCACCTCCTCACATCTTTGGTCAGACACCACCTTATATATGAGACTTCCCACATCACTGTACTGGAAACTGAACATGTGCACACATGCACACATAGAAACACACACACACATGAACTCCATAGGCTGCCTTTATCTTTTTCCATTGTTGTCACCCACATTTGATACAACATGTATTTAACTTTTTGATAATTCTGTCTTTCTACGCTAGAATGTACAGTATACAAGGGAAGAATTTTCTCTTATTTTCTTTATTGCTATACCTCCAGTAGTCAAATCCATGATTAACACCTTGTAGGCACTCACATTACTCAATTATTGATCAAAAGAATGAACAAATTCTTAGGGATATAAGGCCATTTTGAGGATAGCCAAAGAGACACACCACTGATAAGTCTGGTGGAATTTTCAGTATAGATGAATTTAGTACAATGTACATAGTCAAATTAAAAAATATTTATCGGATGATATATTCCCAGGGAAGACTTTGAAGAAGAGATATATAGGCTTCCCTGGTGGCTCAGACAGTAAAGCTCTGCCTGCAATATAGGAGACCCAGGTTTGATCCCTGGGTTGGGAAGATTCCCCAGAGAAGGAAATGACAGCCCACTCCAGTATTCTTGCTGAGAAATCCCATGGACAGAGGAACCTGATAGGCTACAGTCCATAGGGTCACAAACAGTCGGACACGATGAGTGCCTGACACTTTCACTTTCATATAGTCTTTCACTTTTATTATCAGTGAGCCTCACAGACAAGCCTAAAAGTTGTTTTTAACTAGAAACCAATGTTGCCTACTCAGTTTTTATGTATTTTCTATCTCAATCTCTGAATGTAATTAAGTTATTCCTTACTCATTCAGCATTATGTATTGAGTACCTACTATTTGCCATGACATGTGCTAGTTGTTGGGGATATAGGGTTTCTGCTCTTAGAAAACTTACAAGTGCATTTTTCTCCATGATGTCCAATAGCCCCCCTTACCTATGGCTTCAGTAACATTATGTAAGGTTAGGTGGTTATTTGTGGAAATCTTCATTGACCTTAACTGCTTTGAGTCTACCCAAAATAAACACTCAAAAATGGCTGGTGTGATCTAACATAAATGACACAGTCTTTCAAACAGAGATCTGAATTCTAATCCCTTGTTATTATTGTTCAGTCGCTAAGTTCTGTGACTCTTTGTGACACCAGGGACTGCAGCATGCCAGGCTCCCCTGTCCTTCACTACCTCCCAGAGTTTGCTCAAATTCATGTCCATTGAATCAGTGATGCTATCAAATCATCTCATCCTCTGGCACGACCTTCTCCTAACTTCAATCTTTCCCAACATCAGGGTCTTTTCCAACGAGGTGGCTCTTCACATCAGGTGGCCAAAATGTTGGAGCTTCAGCGTCAAATTCCTATAATGTGATTAATCTCTGCAGCAGGTCAGAGGGTCTCTATTTTCTTTAGTTTCTTCATCTTTGAGAAAGAGTTAGTAATCTCTACTAAATGAAAGAGATTCTTGTGAGGACAAAGTAGCAGTCAAGAAAATGCTTTTGAAAACTTCATGTTCCACTTAAATATGTAATAAAATTTTTAACTCCATTGGGAGTCAAAGCATGATGTGATGAAGACCAAAGTTTTGGAATCAAATCCTAGCTCTAGGACTTGGCAGGAAGTGGAAACAATGCCATTAATTTGCAAAGTCATTGTGGAAATTAGAAGTGACATATTTAAGAAGTCTAGCGCCTAACACGGGATCAGACAGAGTAGATGCCATTGCCAGCTTTTTCTTTACTGTAATATTTTGGCACATGACCATTAGAATTACCAATTTTCTTCCATTTTTTAATATACCTCAGTTTTCAAATCTGTAGAATGGGGAAATATATTGTAATGGAGTTTTTCCAAAGGCCTCTTGAGAAGCCTTAAGAGATGATAATAATCCATCATAGATAATAATAGATGGTGATCTCCAAGCAAAAGTCATTATTGTTATATCCTCAAGGGCGGCACTTTGACATTCTTTATTAGATTTCTGCACAGTCAACTCTGAAGGCCCAGACAGAAAAAAATCACATTCAGGAAAAGCTCTTCAGGGAAGGACACCAGAGGAAAAGAAGAATAATGAAGTTGTACAAATTGTAAAGTAAACCAGGCAAAGAGCCAAGAATTTTCATGCAGAGGGAGACTGGAGAGAATCAGGTCTCACATACCTACAGCTTCCAGCTCCTTTCAAACAGCAGGAGACAAAGAACACTCTTCCCTGCCAATTTAGAAAAGGCAAAGGCAAACAAGCCCCTTCACTTCCACTGAGGTTAGAGGACATCCCTTCGCTGTTCATGGTCGGCCTCAGACCACTGGCTTTCCTGACATCATTCTAGTCAAATGGCAGTGCTGCGCTGTGCTTAGTCACTCAGCCATGTCCAACTCTTTGTGACTCCATGGACTGTGGCTCACCAGGCTCCTCTGCCCATGGGAATTCTCCAGGCCAGAATATTGGAGGGGTTGTCATGCCCTCCTTCAGGGGAACTTCCCAACCCAGGGATTGAACCGAGGTCGCCTGCATTACAGGCAAATTCTTTACCGTCTGGGTCACGAGCGAAGCCCAAGAATACTGGAGTGGGGAGCCTACCCCTTCTCCAGGGGATCTTCCCAACCCAGGAATTGAACCAGGGTCTCCTGCATTGCAGGCGGATTCTTTACCAGCTGAGCTACCAGGGAAGCAGTCACAGTCACATGGTGGAGATGTTGACAGTTCATGGAAACTTCAATTCAATTCCACAGTAACCTAGTGTCAAGGTTATTCTACTAAACCAACGAAAGTGGAATAAGGAAATGGGCAAGTCATCTGAACATAGTTGTGTTGTACAGGCTTTGTGTCTCTGCCAAAATTTCCCAGAACTAGGAGTTTCCAATCAAGTACTTTTGGTCTTTTGAAATTAATTAAAAAAAAAAAAAAGGAAGCTTTATAGTATAAAAGATCAAAGTGAGCTGCTGCTTTGGCATACTCTGAAACTCTCTTCTGATGCCCTTTGCTCAACTCCATCCTAGCAGGTTTTCATCCATCTTAGACAGCCTGAAACCAAAGGTTTCTGTTTCCTGATTGATCACTTCATGCTTTACAAACAAAATACTTTATAAACCAGTGGGCAAACTCAGTTGCATTATCTAGTACCCAAATTATATTGATTTCATGGCACTTCACTTAAAAAACTAATCTGTGGGGATTTAGGTCACACTTTAATAATTCAGCCTATGAAAGTGTAACCAATTTTTTTTTATTCCCTGGTCAAATCTGAACATTCAAGAGTATCACAACAAATTATATTTTTCTACATCATAAGCTCAGGATGTAATTGATTGTTGTAAGGTTGGAATTTTACAACTGCTGTTCAAAGGTATATGATTACCATGAAAGAGTACCATAAATAGAATCTGGAGAATAGCTGTTATTTTTGTATGTAGGTATGTATATTTGTTTATTTTTAATATTATTACAAAATGATAGCCCGTCGCTGCTCAAGGCATTAAATATTGAACAGTTTACTACCACAAGAAATGGGAACTTCTGATTCCTGATCCATGGCATTTGATATTTATAACATTGTTCAATATGTAAGATTGATATTTAAATTTGGTTTTGTTCTTTGCCTGGTTATTATTTCAGGGTTTGTCTACATGCTAGTCATTTGCTGCTGATCAGATGCTTTCTTGTTTTTTGGTGATTGATTCCGAGTTAAGAAGTTTCTTCTCTCATCCATCTCTTGCCCAGTCTTTCTCAGTTCATTAATTTTCTGGCCTAGGTGAACTTAGATTAATCTTTTCTTCAGAGTCATGGTTTTCTTTATCTAATGATCATACTTAACATCCTTATGATGTACTTTGGGTTTCCCTGGTGGCTCAGATGGTAAAGAATTGGCCTGCAATGTGGGAGATCTGGGTTCGGTCCCTGGGTAGGGAAGATCCCCTGGAGAAGGGAATAGCTACCCACTCCAGTATTCTTGCCTGGAGAATTCCATGGACAGAGGGGCCAGGATGGCTACAGTGATGGGGTGACAAAGAGTCAGACACAGCTGAATAACTAACACTTTGGGTCAAAATAAGGTTTTCTAAAAAGTAGTGCTCATGAAATATTTTCTCACTGTAACAGAAGTGCTGTGGGTTTCCACCCAGCACAGAGGCATGAGAAGCAGGAATTCTTTCCTCTGCTGTTTCCAGAAAGAAGAGCTAAGTAGCTCTCAGGGTTTCCTGATCGCTCTGTGATCACACACATACTGCTAATGGCCCGAGGCACTCATACATGTCCGGGAGCTCTCCAGCCTTCTCTTGAACTAATTCCTTCCAGAGCGTCTGTTCAAGTGTGACTCATCACTTTACAAAGCCACTGCCTCCCCGCATTCCTCCTGCCAAATGTGGAGGGCATGTCTTTCCCATTGGATTCTTGCCATGTCTTTCATACATTTGACGTAATCCTCTTTCCCATTGTGTTTGTGCACCAGCTTGTGCAAAATCTCAGGCAAAAAAGTAGAGCAGAACCTCAAAACCTACAAAATGAGTCCACTGAGTTTCCTTCAGTTATCTTGGGCTATGCTCTGGGCATGAAAATCCCCATCAGTTTGAATAGGGACTTTAATTCTGTTTATTTGTATGTTTGTTTTGGGGTGAGAGAGTGGGGGCTGTTGTAAGGCTTCATAGGATTTAGGAAAGTAGGAGAGATTAGAGAAGACATACAAATATATAGTTAGAAGTAAAAACAATTTTTTAATAAAAAATGTGAACATATTTAGTAGAATTTACCATCTGAGCAGACACTAGACCTTACTAGAGATTTCATGGCAACAGAAATAGTCATCATATCCTGTCTCTGCCTGGACTTTCCTCCATTAATTATCCCTTCTCTTCTTAGTACTGTCAACCTTTTCCTTTCCCTGGCTTCTTTCCCTAAGTCTGTAAACATGCTCAAGTCTCTCCCATCTTAGGAACAAATACTTCCTCAACTCTGCCTCCAATCAAGCTACCGCACCTTCTCCTTTAAATTTATTTTTTAATAGCTCAGCTTCTAGAACAAGTGATCTGCATGAACTGTCTCTAATTCCTAATATTTAGTCCTTTACCTTATTGATTATAATCCTTCCCATCCCTACATTATTTCTATTCCAAAGGCAGTTCTATGTTGCTGTTTTCAATTTTATTATTCAGTATTCTTGGATGCAAGTGACTGAAAATTCAACCTGAGTTATGCCAAGAGAAAAGTTAGTTTTATTATTGTGGTTATTATTATTACTTAGCTCTGCTGTTGGTGCTGTTTTAGTCACTAAGTCATGTCTGACTCTTTTGTGACCCTTATGGACTGTAGCTCACCAGGCTCCTCTCTCCATGGAATTTCCCAGACAAGAATACTGGACTGGGTTGCCATTTCCTTCTCCAGTGGATCTTCCTGACCCAGAGATTTAATTTATGTCTCCTGCATTGGCAGGTGGATTCTTTACCAATGAACCTCCTGGGAAGCCCAATTAGCTCCTTTACCTAAAAAAAAAAAAAAAAAAATCATAGTTAGAGCTAATTTCATTCAAGTCCAACACTGAACCAGGACTGTTAC
This sequence comes from Cervus canadensis, assembly GCF_019320065.1. Lineage (NCBI taxonomy): Eukaryota > Metazoa > Chordata > Mammalia > Artiodactyla > Cervidae > Cervus > Cervus canadensis. Next base: position 29,232,639 of record NC_057406.1, on the reverse strand, counting down.
TTTCTTGACTTTGTCTCCCTTGATTTTGGCTTGATTTCTTGGCAGTTCATGATTCATAGTGGCAAAAGATGACAAGGATTTCTAGGTTCACATTCTCATTGCTTTAAATCTATCAGAAAAATAGACCTTATCTCCCATATAATTCTCAAGGTTAACTGGTGGACTCTGAATGAGTAACACACCCACTACTAAATCAAACAGTCCAAAGGGCTGCAACATTCTGATTGATTAAGGCTTGTGTCATATGTATTCTTTGGATTTAAACATGGCTTTGAATTTCAGCTCTAAGAGTGTTTATTAGTAGTAACAATATAATTACATCTATATGTTATTTACATATAACATCTGTTATATGTACAGCTAACATCTGTTCTTTATAACAACTATACAAATTCCATGTTAAACATTTTGTAGGTGATAGGTAGTTGAAGAACTTGAGTAATGGGCCCAACTCTTAAAATTAATAAAGAAAATCTAGGGTCTGAACTCAGGTTGGTTTAGTTTCAAAACTGCGTTCTTCCCACTAATCAGGCTGAGATACCTTACCTAAGACATTCGTCACAATGCTAGGACATACTTAACTCATGCTAGTTCTTTTACTTTTCTCTGCATATACAATTCTGATCATGTCATAACTCTTGAATATTTTGTCTTGAAGGACCTTCCATAACCTGGTCCCTGCCTACCAATTTTAAGTGGTTTCATCTCTTACCATTTTCTCCCAGGTCATTCTGAAACATTTGTTTCTGCTTCACTTATTTGTCTGAAATTTTGAATATAAAATGTCTTCATCCTGTCTCACTCCCCCTCCCCATGGCAAACTATTCATTTTTCAAGTTTGGCCTCCAACTTTTACTTTCTCCTGTGTTCCTGTGCAGTTCATATATTACATATACCTCCATTCTGGAATTTATTACATTATAAAGTAGTGATTTCTACATGTTCTCTCCATTATGTATGAAGTCTTTAAGTTAAGGCCATGGATCAGATCACTTTATTTTCATATCCCTGGAGACACAGTGCAGATGCTACGTAAATGTTTGTTGAGTGAATGAATTTACGTATAAAGAAAACAATCCTTCTTTTCCCAAGTTGGTACAAAGTCCCTTTCTCAGCATGAACTCTGTAAGACACAAGCAGCAATAAGAAAAAGTAACATAATGTGAGAGAGGGAAAAAAAAAAAAAAGAAAATCCTCCTAAAGCCATATAGAAAAATTACACAGAAAGTATTTCTTATCTTTTATATAAATAAGTGATCATTGATCTACAACCAACTATTAATTAAAAAGTAGAGAATTCAGGCTACTTGCCTTATTGTTCCGTGGTGGACATAGGAAAAAATAATTTCCAAGAGCCTCTTTGCTTTCCACGTAGTTGATACTGATAAAGCTTTCTTTCTTTTTTCTTTTTTTAATGTGGACCAATTTTTTTAAAAGCCTTATGGAATTTGTTACAATATTGCTTCTGTTTTATGTTTTGGTTTTTTGGCCCCTACATGTGTGGGATCCTAGCTCCCAGACCGGGGATTGAACTTATACTCCCCGCTCTGGAAGGCAAAGTCTTTCTTAACCACTGGACCAACAGGGAAGTCCCTGATAGAGTTTCCTTAAATAACCTTCATTCTGTGCTCACTCCTCTATCTCTATTGCTTTAGCTACTGCCTTAATCTAAATCTTCATCTTTGCTTGAATTATTGAAAGAGTCTCCTTCCTCCCCCTTCCTTCTGCATGAGCCTCTCTGCAAACTGTCTTCCACTTGGCTGCAAGATGGATATTACTAAAATAAACAAGAAATCCTTCTATAGGTTTCTTTTCTTGTTAGCACAAACTCCAGACTTCTAAAGTATCAAAGCTATTCAAAACTGTTTTAGTCTATCTCTTTGATGCCTTTCTCTTTATTATTCCTGCATTAACCTCTTATACTCCAGCCATACCAAAACTATTTAAACCTTCCTGCATTCACCAAGCATTTCAATTCTCTTTACTTTTTTTGTGCTACTGCTTTTTTCTGGAACACTCTTCTGACTTTGTCCACTTGGCAAGCACAAGCTCACAATCATCACAACCAGCATTTTATCTGTATACTTGTCAGGTCCTCCTACATAGATGCTTCTTTGCTTTTCCCTAGAGGTATACACTTTTATGAGACAGCCTACAACACTTTAATCCTTGCATTTATGTATTCTATCTTTACCACTAGATGGGAAAGCCGTTGATGTCAGAGACTGTATCTTACTCATCTCTTGTTCCCTGGCACCTAGCCAAGTGCTCAGAACATAAATATTTGGTGCTTGGGCTGAAAAGAAGGAAGACAAAAGAGACAGAAATACGGAAAGAAGTAAGTCTGCTTTCACTTTTGTTTCAGGCCTCTGACATACATACCACAGAGAGAAAAATCTATGAACAAGTAAAGGAGAGAAGCGTCTTGTTTATATCAATTTTTTTCCAATAATAGTATTTGTTGCAACAGAGTCAAGTATATATATCCATGAATTATTTGGTCTTAAGTTTTTGCTTGCAATATTTTAATTCTTCCAGGAATAGTCTTTCTTTAGCTGGTTCAAAAACTCAGTGATAATTTCTGGGGAATAAAATTCAAGAAGTTTATATTCCTATTCTGCTTGCTGACAAAAAATGAAGTTAAATAAATGAATTATTTTTGTTACATATGTATTTCTTCCCCCAATATTTGATGCGATTCTTCCCCGCCCCCACCCATTGGAGTATAATTACTTTACAACGTTGTGTTAGTTCTGTTGTACAACAGAGTGAATCAGCTGTATGTTATGTATATCCCCTCCCTCTTGGACCTCTCTTCCACCGTTCCCCCACCCCACTCATCCCACCCATCCACCGATCTAGAGCACTGAGCTGAGCTCCCTGCACTATACAGCTGGTTCCCACCGGCTATTATACACGTAGCAGTGTATTTACGTGAAACCTAGTCTCCAAATTCACCCCACACTTCCCTTTATGCCCCCCCACCCCCGCCGCCATGTCCACACATCCATTCTCTACATCTGCTTCTCTATTCCTCCCTGGAACTAGGTTCGTCTGTACCATTTGTTTTACTCTTTCTGACTTACTTTACTTTGTATGTGGTATGTATATACAATGTCATATTACTCAGTTATAAAAGGGACTTGATTCTTAATGAGAAAGAAGTAAATCATAAAACAGAACCAGAGGGCTGTGGGAAACCAAGACTCTGCTCTTGAAGTCTCATGAACGAACTCACTAACTCCAAGTACCAATGCAGAGGCAGCAGCTTTAAAAGTGCCTGAGTCATATGTGGAAGAAATTCAGTGACTAATTTTAGGGTATGTATTGGAAGGGCAGGGATCTGGTGGAACTTTCTCTGGGTAAGAAAATACCTTTTTTTTCTTTTTTTTTTCTCCTTCCACAGAGCTGGCCCATTGTTGGCAGGTACCATTTCTGTTGCTCTCCATCAACCTAGCTAACACTATGTACCCACTCAACCAGCCTGTCCTGGTCAGCCCTCCCAAAGTGGTTCCTGCTCTGGCCCACATGGTAGGCAGTCCCAGCTAGCAGCAGGAGCACCCTTTTAAAGCATCTTCCACTCCAAGAAACTGGTCTCACACACCAGCATGCCTGCAGCAATTATGGCCCAACCACAACAGAAGGGTACATAAGACCACACAGAGGCTACGCCCAGAGCACCTGGTTCTATTGCCAGGAGATTTTAGCCCTGGGACTCACAGGACATCTTCTACATAAGGACACTCTTTCAAGTTTGGAAGATGTAGCTGATACATCTAGTAAAAAGTGAAATTGTTAGTCACTCAATAGTGTCCAACGCTTTGTGACCCCATGAACTGTAGCCTATCAGGATCCTCTGTCCATGAGATTTTCCAGACAAGAATACTGGAGTGGGTTGCCATTCCCTTCTCCAGGGGATCTTCCTGATCCAGGGATTGAACCTGGGTCTCCTGCATTGGCAGAAGGATTCTTTACCATCTGAGTAACCAGGGAAGCCCAGTATATCCAGCACACAGATACAAACACAGAGAATTAGGCAAATAAGGAGATGAAAGAAAACTTTTCCAACAAAAGAACAGACAAAACCTCAGAAATAAAATGAAAGATAAGCATTTATCAAATAAAGAGCTCAAAGAGTGATTAGGACACTAAGCAAAACTGGGAGAAGAATGGATTAACTCTGTGAGAACTTCAACAAAGAGAAAGTTTTAAAATGAAGCAATCAGAAGTGAAGAATACAAAAACTGAAATGAAAATAAACTAGAGGGATCAACAGCAGACTAGAGGATGCAGGAGAACGAATCAACAATCTGGAGGACAGGGTAGTAGAAATCACCCAATAGAAATAACAAAAAGAAAAAAAAGAATTTTTAAAAAAGAATAGTTTAAAGGATTTCAGAGATAACATCAAGATATATTCAAATGATAGAGTCTCAGAAGGAGAAGAGAGAGAGGAGGGAGCAGAGAACTTATTTGAAAAAAAAATGATAATAACTGAAAACTTCCCTAACTTGGGGAAGGAAATAAAGCAAAATTCAGGTCCAAGAATCAGAGAGGAATCCAGGGAAGCCATACAGATGGCCAATGGGCCCATGAAAAGATGCTTAACATCACTAATCACCAGGGAAATGCAAGTCAAAACCCAGTGAGATATCACCTCACACCTTCAGCTGTTATCAAAAAGACAAAGAAATGTTGGTGAGGATATGGAGAAAAGGGATCCCTTGTACACTGTTAGTCAGAATGTAAACTTGTGGAGACACAATGAAAAACAGAATGCAGATTTCTCAAAAAATTAAAAATAGAACTACTAATATGATCCAGTAAATTTACTTCAGGATATTTACTCCAGAAAAACTCCCAAAACAAAATGAAAACACTAATTCAAAAAGATACATGTACCCCAGTGATAATGCAGCATTATATATAATAGCCAAAACGTGGAAGCAGCCTAAGTGTCTATCAACAGAGGAACAGATTAAGATGCATAATGAAATATTACTTACCATAAAAAAGAATAAAATTATGTCATTAATGACAACATGGATGGATCTATAGAGTATTATGCTAAGTAAAATAAGTGAGACAGACAAAGACAAATACATATAATTTCACTTATAAAAGGACTCTAAAAAACAAAATTGAAACAAAACAGAAACAGACTCACAGATACAAAGAACAAACAGGGAGTTGACAGAAGGAGCGGTATGGGCAAAATAGGTGAAGGGGATTAAGAAGTACAAACTTTGTTAAAAAAAAAACAAGTCATAGGCATGTAATGTACAGCAGAGGAAATATAGTCAATAATATTGTAATAACTTTGTATGGTGATGAATAATCATAGTGATTAATTAATAATGTATATAAATGTCAAATCACTATGTTTCAAATACATAATATTATATGTCAACTACACCACAATAAAAATAGAAAATAAATTTAATTAAATTTTTAGAAAACTAAGTTTTCTGAATTGATTTTCAGAATGATCAACCAAGACACGTTAATGTTAAATTTCATATATACACATATATATAGGCACACACAATATACATATACATGCCACACATGCACAAATACCTACATATGCCAAAATGAACTTAGGACAGATTAATGCTAAAATGTAACATCCAAAGTATATCAGATATTATGGGAATTAAAGATATTCTCGAGTATGTATAAATAATTCAAAATAGAATTGGAAATACTTATCTCACTAGCTCTTCTAATCACTCTGGTTTGGTGCTGCCTGATTTGAATCAATTTTTGCTTAAATAAATTCTTAAAGCTTTAGGAAAATAAGAAATACTTATCTCTTTTTGTTCTCATTTCTAATATCTATTCAATTCAATTTTCTAAATTTCAGAAGTAATGATTCTGATTCTCTGGTTGTCTTGATACTAAAACACTGGAGAAAAAACATGAAATCACTTGTTAAGCAGACTATTTGGTATTCTGTAGACTGAAAAAGTCAGTCACACTGAATTTAAACATTTTGAAACCTTATTTATGTTAAACTGATTTACCACTGAGACTTCATGCATCCTTATCTCTCAGGACTCCTCCAGCAAAGCAAGTCCTTTGATTTAAGCCTGATAGTTGGAAATGTAGCCGTAGGATTTCTTTTCAAGGTACTTCTAAACATAGCTGATCTTAAAATTAACTTTTCATGTAATTTTGCTGCAAATGCTAACAAAAGAGGCTGACTCTAGAAGCTCTTGGCTTGAAACTCTAGTTAGCAACTTTGAGTACAAATAATTGTGTGTTCAGTTTTTACCTACTCAAAGAAAATATAGAGTCAGGAAGAATTATCTACGAGAAACTAGAGCTAAATTTTGAAATGCAGCTAGTTTCCTGTGAAAATCTACTTCTAAAATGAATAACAACAGCACCCGAAATCCACTCATTAATATGATACCCACTGAAATGAATATCCACTGAAAAAACACATTCCTGATTTAGTTTTAAGGGAACCACGGGGAGCTCTTTATGGACTCATGAATGAAAGCAGCAGTAGGAGTTTATTATTTTGGAGCAGGTAGCACATACTCTGAAATTGCAGTGTTTTCATGATTTCAGCAAAGACAAAGTATGCCCTATGCGTATCTCATGGTGACTTGGATTAATGCCAAAGTACACAGCACCAGCATTCTGAGGGTTAAATCATCATATACTATCAACTGGAACAACACGGTGATTCAAGCCATTTGCCCTGAAAGCAACTGAGAAAGAAACTCAAGTAAAGCTAGTTAGAACAAGTCCATCACTGTTTCTAGGAAAGTAAAAATGTGGGGATTGAATTTTTCAGAGGCACTCTGGAATATACATGTAAACAAATGCAGTGTCTAATTATTAAAAATAAGCTTGTTTTATAATAGGTCATTTAGGTCCTTTAGAGGTAGGTTTTTGCCATATATTTAAAATACTTACTTCTAACTTAGTAAAAAGCAACCTAAAAAACCATCCAAGTTAGTCAGCCCTTAGCTCCAAAATAAGCTGCATGCTGAAAACATAATTTAGTATTTTTTAAATACTTTATAAATTTGAATTTCTATTTAAACAGAAGTCAGTCTTGCTCAGAAGGTCTGAGAAGCCTTGGCTTAGTAACTATTTTTTTAAGTCAGTTAATAGGGACCGATTGGAACGTACTACAAATGGCTGATGGTAATTAAATAAATGTACCTATTAAAAATACATGTACCCATACCTCTGAGGGATTTTATTATTCATCAGTGAAAACCCTTTTTAACAACTACATTTGATTCCCCACAATCATTCATGTTCACAAACATCCAAACCAAAAGTGGACAAATATTTTCATCCTGTATTAAGTGATATTATAAAGCCCTGGGCATGATAATGAAGTCAAAAATATTTACTGGCATACCAAGGTGGTATAAAAATAGTAATAATTTTTGACAACAAAAAGCTTAGTCAACTCACAGTGACAGTTGTTTTCTGCATTAAAGATGAAATTGACATTACTTTAAAAATCATCAGAAGGTGCTACAGCCTAAAATTCTATTTACCTCGAACTTTATAAATAGAAATCTATAAAATAGCATTTCTAATGAGAATTTAATCCTTTCCAAATGCATTATGGCTGAATATTTGAAACTACAGGCATATTGAAACATACTGTTTAACTGCCAAAACTATTTCTAAAGTAGCTGAATGTACAAATATTTGTTGAAATGTAACCCATTTAACTAGTTTACACAATTAGCCACTAGACAGTATCCATTTCGCTTATCTTATTTCTCTGGAAAAAAACTAACATTGTAATAAAACAATTAGAAGGGTGGTTATACAACTTATATCATTCCCTTTAAAACCACCTACTAGTTCACAGGGCTATAATCTTGAGCTTTGCTCTTTGATAAGTAACATAGTGATTTTTATAGGCTTTTTGTGTATTAACCTCTGAGTATCAATGAGAAGAAAAATTTTACTTTATGCTGCTTGAACTGAAAAACAGATATAGAAATGATTTTCACTTATTACAGTGATGGAATGCAAATAGAACACACTTTGGACCACAAAGACATTCATGTTTAGCTCCTGTTTGTATGTGTGTGTGCTCAATCAGTCTGTTTGACTCTTTGTGGCCCCATCCATGGACAGTAGCCTGCCAGACTTCTCTGCCCCTGGAATTTTCCAGGCAAGAATTCTGGAGTGGGGTGCCATTTGCTACTCCAGGCAATCTTCTTGGCCCAGGGATGGAACTTATGTCTACTACATTGGCAGGTGGATTCTTCACCACTAGCAGCATCTGGGAAGCCCTAACTCCCATGCCTTTGGCAATTATACTTTAAACATAATATTGATACATTATTTAGAAATCTTGTTGTATTTTATATAATGACCACATTATATAGAATATCAATAAAAGCCCTATTTCATGGCTCTTAAAAATGGGAGGGAAATGAAAGCAAATTTGCTGGAATATAATCAGGGGTCCTGTAATTCAAAGAAATAAGTATCATACTTCTGTACTTTGTTGATGAACTGGAACAGTTGTTAAATTATTTAACTGCCAGGTTCTCTAACTTTATCATACACATGATAGAAAGATAAATTAGAAATGTGTATTTTTGTGTTGAGATTCTCATAAGAAATGGACTGTGTAAAATGCTGCAGAAATCAAGGATATGAAAATGGTTACTCCTAGGAAAGGACCATATTGCTAGATATATATTTTAAACCATAGAAATAACCTCCAAAAAAGAAAGCCAATGTCTTTCAACAAGATACAACATATTTTCAGGGAAATATTTTAAAATGTTTAAGGTTTTTATACTGGTGAAAATATTCACTCATCATGTCTGACTCTTTGTGACCCCATGGACTATATAGCTTGCCAGGCTACTCTGTCCATGGAATTCTCTAGGCAAGAATACTAGGATGGGTATTCATTCCCATGACCTACTTTCTTTAATGGTATTTGGTACAGATAAAGAATACACAGGAGTAAATGAATGTCTGGACTCTTAAAACTAAAAAAATATTTCTGAGTTAATGTAAAGAAGCCCTAGTATATTTTGCCCATGGGTAATTCCATGCAATCATGTCAAAATCTCAACTGGATTTTCCTTGTGTTATATTTTTTGCTAGACACTATAAAACTCACATGGAAATACAAAGGACATTAAATAGTCAAAACTATTTCAAAAAGAACAAACCTGAAGGACTTAAGCTACTTGATTTCAAAACTTATTATAAAGTTATGGTAATCTAAGACGCTGTGGCACTGGCATCAAGAAAGACAAGTATATGAATGAAATAGGACAGATGGTCCAGAAATAGACCCACACTTATATAAATGTTTTTTGACAAAGAAGCAAAGGCAATTCAATGCAGAAAGGATAGGCTTTTCAACAAATGGTGATTAAACATTTAGAAATCCACATGCAAAAAGATGGACTTAGATCCTGTCTAGTGCCATATACAGCATATTAAAAAGCAGAGACATTACTTTGCCAGCAAAAGTCCATCTAGTCAAAGCTATGGTTTTTCCAGTAGTCATGTATGGATGTGAGAGTTGGACTATAAAGAAAGCTGAGTGCCAAAGAATTGATGCTTTTGAATTGTGGTGTGGAGAAGACTCTTGAGAGTCCCTTGGACTGCAAGGAGACTCAACCAGTCCTTCCTAAAGGAAATCAGTCCTGAATATTCATTGGAAGGACTGATGCTGAAGCTGAAACTCCAATACTTTGGCCACCTGATGTGAAGAACTGACTCATTGGAAAAGACCCTGATGCTGGGAAAGATTGGGGGCAGGAGGAGAAGGGGATGACAGAGGATGAGATGGTTGGGTGGCATCGCCGACTCAATGGACATGAGTATGAGTAAGCTCCGGGAGTTGGTGACAGACAGAGCGGCCTGGCGTGCTGTGATTCATGGGATCACAAAGAGTCGGACATGATTGAGCAACTGAACTAAACTGAACGGGGTGCCATATAAAAAAATTAACACAACACACTGGGTCATAGACTTCAATGCAAAACCCAATACTATAAAATTTATGGAAGAAAGCATAGAAGAAAATCTATGTGTCCTTGGATTTTCAAAGGTTTCTTAGGATACCAAAAAAACATATATGTATATAAACTAGACTTAAAATTAGGTACCTCTGTTCCTCAAAAGACACTTTTAGGATCAATAAAATCACAAGCCACATAACCACATTGGGAGAAAAGATTTTCAAATTTTAAAAAGTAGGCTAAAAATCTGAACACATAAGACACCAAAGAAGAACTAAAGAGTGGCATGGTATGCTGAATAATGGCTTCCACAAATTTATCCCTGTCCTAATCTCTGGAATCTGTGGGTGTTTTCTTGTGTGTGCTCAGTCACTCAGTCATGTCCAACCCTTTGCGATGCTACAGACTATAGCCCACCAGGCTTCTCTGTCCATGGGGATTCCCAGGCAAGATTACTGAAGCAGGTTTCCATTTCCTTCTCCAAAAGATCTTCCAGACCCAGTGTTGAACCCCTATCTCCTGCATTGGCAGGTGGACTCATTACCACTGAGCCAATCAATCCACTAGTGGATTCCTGACCACTAGTTGGGGAGAAAAAAAAGACTTTGTAAATGTGAGTAAATTAAGATTCTTGAGATGCGGAGATTATCCTGGTTTATCTGGGTGGGCCCTAAATTCAATCAGGTGTGCCATATCAGAGGAAAGCTGATGGCTTTGACCACAGACAAGAAGAAGGCCATGTGACAGAAGCAGAGGGAAGCAGAGTCAGAGAGAGAAGATGTTGTGTCATGGCTTTGAAGATGCAGGAAGGGACCATGAGCCAACGAATTCATGGTATTCATCTCTAGATGCTGGAAAGGGCAAGAAATTGTATTCTCCCCTAGAATTTCTGCTAAAACCTTGATTTTAATTTAGTAAAACTGATTTCAGATATCTAGCCTCCAGAACTGCAAGAGAAGAACTTTCTGTTATTTCAAGCCAATGAGCTTGTGATAATTTATTATAGCAGCCATAGAAATGTAACACAGTGTATAAAAGCACATGAAATGATGCTCATCGTCATGAGGGAAATAATTAATAAACCAAGCATATCAAGTGTTGATGAAAATATGAAGGGACTAGACCTCACACACAGATGGGGGGAAATGTAAAACGGTACAACTACTTTGAAAAATGGTTTAGTGGTTTCTTTAAAAGTTCATAAATACACAGCATATGATGCAGTCATCCAAATCCCAGGTATGTACTCAAGAGAAAAGAAAGTAAGCTTCCATGCATAGACTTGCATGTGAATGTTCATAGCAACATTATTTGTAATATCCCCAGACTGGAAATGGCCCATAAAGAGGTAAATGGATTTAAAAAAAAATAAATAAAATAGCAGTCTATCCATACAATGGAATGAAACTCAGCAGTAAGAAGAAATGTACAAATTAAACATGAAGAAACATGCAAGCATCTCAAAATCATTCTGAGTGACAGACCTAAAAGAAAGTACATACTGCAAGATTCTATTAAACAGAACTGTAGAAAATCAAAACTAATCAACAGTGACAGAAAGCAAAGAAGTGTCTGCCTGGGAAGAAGGCATGGGAGGGACAGATAGGATGGCTTTCCAAGGGGCAGGAGGAAACTCTGGGTATGACCAATGGTTTCATATATACTGGGTTGGCCAAAAATTTTGTTTGGAGTTTTCCACAAAATGGTACAGAAAAACCTGAATGAACTTTTTGGCCAAATCAATATATTCATATCAAAACTCACCAAATTGTATGTGTATGCAGTTTATATTTATTGTATATCAACTATACTTCAGTAAAACTATTAAAATTAATCAATAAAAGAATATTTTTGATTATCTATTTTCAGTCTAGGAGCTGGATCTAAATTCTAAATCCATTGACTGTTAATGTTGAGGGCATGTGTTTTCACAAAGCATATATCTCCAAAAGATTTTAGATGCTTAAACTTGACTAGTTTGATTTAGAGTCAAGTTGACAATATCATATATTATGTCTTAGTGAACTTTGCTTCCATGATAAAATAATATCCTATATAGAACATTTATTGATTAACACATAATATTTAGTTTTCCAAGTCTATAAAACTACTTGAGGGAGAAAAAAAATGGCTCAGTTTAATTGAAAAAGAGGGTATGAGTTGTAATATCCATGAGGCACCTAGCATGTGAATAAATGGTAGAACTATAATAAAGATGTAGAAGCCTAAGGAAAATCAATATAAAATATAATTCTGCAAAATATTTAAACATATAAAAATGAGTCACTTAGTTTCTAGTCCACTGTAAATTCTAGTATTTCTGAACTATCTTTATTTTTAAGTTATTTATAAAAAATAACAAGTCACTTATAAAAAGTTATTTTTATTTATAAAAACATTTGCGGAGTTCCAACATATGTTTAAACACATTATTTTGCTTCTAAGCCCTGAAAAGTGAAAAAAGTCCTGAACTTAAAGAAGTAGACATGTAAGGAAGTGAATTTGTACATTTAAGAAAAAAGAAAAAGGTAAACTGGACTATGAATGAATGGTAGGACAGCTACCTGGAAGTACTTCCTGAGGGTAAAAGAATCATGGAATGGGTATTAAAAGTGGAAGTCATGATTAAAGCTCACTCTTTAGGTTAATTAATTTATTTATTAATATTTATTTTATTTATTTGGCTGCACTGCCTCTTAGTTGCATCATCTGGGATCTTTAGTTGCGACCTGTGAATTCTTAGTTATGGCTTGTAGGTTCTAGTTCCCTGATCAGGGATCGAACTGGACCCCTGCATTGGGAGCTTAGAATCATAGCCACTGGACCACCAGGAAGTCCCACTTTGGGTTAATTTTTTAAAAATTGAATTTTCTTCTTATGTCATATAATACTACTACTAATAAAATGAAATATTAAAAGGACCACTGCCCTATTCCCTCCCTCTATATTCCTAAGTGGTGTGTTTTCCCCAACATGGGTAGAATCTAGGTACCCAATTCATGTGGCCAGGTCATGGCTGCCAACTCTCATAAAGTTACTGGGTTTCAAACCAAGTCCACACAGTTCAAAAAACATTCTTTTAGATTAATAGTAAGCATGTAATGTAAACATTTAAACCATTTGTGCAGATTCACTTGTCAAACAGCAAACTCAATACCAATGTACATAAGAGAAAATAAAGCCATCCACAGCTTGCATTTCCTTTATAAAAGTATTTCACTAAACACTATATTGTTAACTGAAAATTGAAATTTGTAGAGTAGTATACCATCTCTATTTTAAAAGTACATGCATATGTACTTAAATCTTTGATAACCTAAGAATTAAAAGAAGCAAGGAAAATACTTTTTCAGGCTATAAGATGTGTAGCAAATATCCAAGCTGTCTCAGGGTCTGCTTGCAGTACATACTAACAGGTTTATTATTAACTTTTTTTCTACAAAGAAAAGTGCACCTGTTCATTTCTCTTAATTCTGATGAATAACTTGCTGACCTGAAAGATGTTAAGCCCTGTGTTAAAATGAAGACTCTAGAGAACTGGCATATCTTGGATGTGAGAATGCAAACCTTTTCTACATTATCCCATCAGCTCTGACAGGCTCTGTTAGGTCTCAGACTTAAGTCTTTCCAAGTCAGCTAAGAGCATTAAAAATGGACACAGGAACCTTAGCATCTAGTACTGAGTTTAAAGATCAAGACCAGGACTTCCCTGGTGGTCCAGTGGTTAAGCATCTACCTGCCAATGCAGGGGATATGGGCTCCATTCCTGATTCTGGAAGATGATACATGCTATGGGGCAACTAAGCCTGTGTACTCCAACTACTGAAGCACCCGTGCTCTGGAACAAGAGAAGTCACTGCAATGAGAAACCCATGATGGCAACTAGAGAAGAGCCCTTGCTTGCCACAATTAGAGAAAGCCTGTGTACAGCAGTGAAGATTTGGTGCAGCCAAAAATTAATAAATAAATAAATTTTAAAATTATAAAAATAAAAAATTAATATCATTTCTAAGAATCATGGCTCATTTGTCGTTGCTCAATGGGGCCACTGACTTTTTCAGATCAGAAGGAAATTAAAGGTGCAACTCCACGAATAGCTGCCACACCCTCCTTTAAGACACAGTTAAAATCAGTGAAGCCAGATGGCTTAAAGACTGTGGGGACAGACAACGCTTCTTATTTCTCTTTTTTGCATCATCTTCCAAGCTGTAAACTCTCTGTTTAGCTATCCTCTCTTCTGTTCTAACACCCCTCGTGTGTTGGCCTTCCTTTTTGCCAACTCAGATTTCCACTCTGTTCCTTCTCCTAGACCCTTGGTTTTATTCTCTGGAACTTTGAACTTGTGAAAAAAAAAAAAAGTTCTATCTTCACAAGCTACATCAAAGTTCCATTTTCTTTCTTTCCTCAATGGAAACCTCTCTCTGCCCACACAGCCGCAGGAGAGGCAGGCATGCACCTTCAGAACCTTTCAAAGAAGAACTTACTGACCAGTTGGGAGTATGATGAAATACTCCCTACAAGCTGTCAGTACTCTCCTCATTGGCAATAGCTAAAGAGAGTCTGCTCATCTAAAGTCACCCCTTTCTTTTTCATATAATTTATTTGTTTTTAATTGCAGGATAATTGCTTTAAATACTGTGTTGGTTTCTGCCATACATCAACATGAATCAGCCATAAGTATACATATGTCCATATACCCCCTCCCTCAAGCTCCCTTCCATCTCCCACCCCATCCCACCCCTCTAGGTTATCACAGCACTGGGTTTGAGCTCCCTGCATCATACAGCAAATTGCCACTGGCTATCTATTTTACATATGGTAATGTATATGTTTCCATGCTACTCCTTTCGTTCACCCCACCCTCCCCTTCCCCTACTGGGTCCACAAGTCTATTCACTATGTCTGGGTCTTCACTGCTGCCCTGTATATAGGTTCATCAGTACCATATTTCTAGATTCTATATATATGTGTTAATATATGATATTTGCTTTTCCTCTTTCTGACTTACTTCACTCTGTATAATAGGCTCTAGGTTCATCCACCTTATTAGAATTGACTCGTGTTCTTTTTTTATGGCTGAGTAATATTCTGTTGTATATATGTACCAAAACTTCTTTATCCATTCATCTGTTGATGGATAGGATGGACATGGTTGCTTCCATGTCCTAGCTATTATAAACATTGCTGCAAAGAACATGGGGTACATGTGTCTTTTCTAATTATGGTTTTCTCAGGGTATTTGCCCAGTAGTGGGATTATTGCTAGAGAAAACTTGAGAGTCCCTTGGACTGCACACCGCTCAGAATTACATCATCAAAAAATCTACAAACAGTAAATCCTTTCTTGAGGACAGGCTGCATCTGGTTGCTAAATGAGGTAGGAGTACAAAGGCCAGCTAATTTGATCCTGATCTAGGATACTCTGAGGGGCTAGCCTCACTCAAACACTCCCTGCAGATTTAATAAAATTGTGTCAGCTCTGCCTTGCAATTTCTTCCTCTGCCGAATTCAGCTTCTTCCTTTTCCCCTTCACAGGGGTTAATTCCTAATTTAAAAAATTGCCTTTTCACCTCCATCTCAGTGTGTGCTTCCAGAGACCTCAACATGTGATCGTTGGTATTAGTAGTGGTCCAACAAGCAATCAATAAGATCAATAATAAACTCAACATTCAAAAAACTAAGATCATGGCATCCGGTCCCAACACTTCATGGCAAATAGATGGGGAAACCATGGAAACAGTGACAGACTTTTTTTTGGGGGGGAGGGGGGCTCCCAAATCACTGCAGATGGTGACTGCAGCCATGAAATTAAAAGACGCTTCCTCCTTGGAAGAAAAGCTATGACCAACCTAGACAGCATATTAAAAAGCAGAGACACTACTTTGCCAAAGAAAGGCCCATACAGTCAAAGCTATGGTTTTTCCAGTAGTCCTGTATGGATGTGAGAGTTGGACTATAAAGAAAGCTGAGCACCAAAGAATTGATGCTTTTGAAATGTGGTATTGGAGAAGACTCTTGAGAGTCCCTTGGACTGCAAGGAGATCCAACCAGTCGATCCTAAAGCAGAGCAGTCCTGGGTGTTCATTGGAAGGACTGATGCTGAAGCTGAAACTCTAATACTTTGGCCACCTGATGCAAAGAACTGACTCCTTAGAAAAGACCCTGATGTTGGGAAAGATTGAAGGCAAGAGGAGAAGGGGACGACAGAGGATGAGATGGTTGGATGGCACGACCAACTTGATGGACATGAGTTTGAGCAATCTCCAAGAAATGGTGAAGCCTGGTGTGCTGCAGTCCATGGGGTCGCAAAGAGTAGGACACTATTGAGTGACTGAACTGAACTGAAGATCAATAAGATGGGATGTGGGATCTGATCATTTATCTGGCTGATGATGAGAAGTCCTGATGGCAGATGGAACACACAGCTCCTGGCACAAAGTGGCCTCCCAATTGTTAAAAGTGTCACTAGTTGTAAATTGGAAGGCTGTAACAGTGGAAGGGACTGTGAATCTGGGAATGAATGAATGAATGCTCACTCATTGGCAGCACCTCAAACTCCACCTCAGTGTCTGGTCCATCTCCAAACCTACATTAGCAGTTCCCCCTTTGGACATTTGCATGGAAGCTGTCTACTCCCTCTGAGTGCCACTTTGTCTGTGCAAAAGTAACAGTATCTTGGTGGTTTCTACGGTGAGGTTGAAAATTTCGTTGATGGTAATGCCAAAGAGTTGTCTATTCACATAATTTCACTCAGAATGAGAGAAAAATGACATCTTTGCAAGGTCAAGGGTACTATCAGGAGGATAATAAAACTTCAGAACGGTAGAAAGTGAAAATCACTTACTCGTGTCTGACTCTTTACAACCCCCTGGACCATATAGTCCATGGAATTCTCCAGGCCAGAATACTGGAGTTGGTACCCTTTCCCTTCTCCAAGGGATCTTCCCAACCCAGGGAATGAACCCAAGTCTCCCACATTGCAGAGTGATTCTTTACCAGCCACAAGGGAAGCCCAGTACAGTAGAAGCTGAACTATAATCCTGTGTCTAAGTTCATGTGCAAAATGCAGAAATGAATAGGAACATCTGCTTGACAGGCAAGGAGAAAGAGATTTTTTTCCCTGGTTCATGCAACAAAGGAGACACAGATATAAAGAATAGACTTTTAGACTCAGTGGGAGAAGGCAAAGGTGGGGTGATTTGAGAGAGTAGCATTGAAACATGTACATCACCATATGTAGAATAGATGACCACTGCAAGTCTGATGCATGAAGCAGGGCACCAAAAGCCGGTGTTCTAGGACAACACACAGTGGGATAGGGTGGGGGGATTCAGAATGGGGGGGGACACAAGTATACCTGTAGCCATTCATGTTGATGTATGGCAAAACCCATTATAATATTGTAAAGTAATTCTCTTCCAATTCAAATAAATTAATTAATTTAAAAAATAATCTTAAAAAGAGTGAAAATGAAAGATGGGGTGTGTTGGTGTCTAAGGAGAATGACTTCATGTAATATGTTACTCCCTCAAAGAAATCTGCTTTGAAGACTGACATTATTCTTTAAGGATTGTGGAAATAATTTGTGCTTCCTTTTAATGTGAAACCTTTTGTAAACTGGAATTATGAGAGTCTAGCTTTATTCAGGTTATTCCAGAGTAATTCTCATTCAAGATTTTAGACCTGCAGTTAAGTATTCAGTTATATCTCAGAATGAAATATACAAGCTAAACTGGATCCAGGAGTAAATTTTAAGTCTGATTATCAAACTGAAGAAAAATGGTGTAAATAACTGTGGTCAACAGACCCAAGCCATCATGGTTCCTGGAATACACAGAAAATCATTATGGAGATCCTACCACAATCTGAATTACAATTTCATAATTCTTAGTTCCGAACCAGCTGTTACAGAGGAAATACTAGACAGATAGCATTTTAAGGATTGACTAAATTGAGGAAGTGTTAAAAATTTCCTCATTACATCATCATCTAAAAATTGCTTTACAGTCTAACTGCAACAACCTCTGAAATTCCTAAGAAACTGTTTTCCCATCTATAAGGAAAGAAGAGGTTGACGGCAGATGTGCTGAGAAATTTATCTTTCTCAACAGAAAGTCAAAATATGCTGGATTTTCTTTTTTTTACTGCTTCTGTAGGCTTTACAATTTTGCAAGCTGTGGAACATTAAGTATACTGTCTCTCTAACACTGGAGAAATATATGGAGGTACTGTGCCAGGGTTGGTAGAATAATAACTATGATTAGAGCATGCTGCTAAAATGGAATAAGGATGCAAGTCCTCCTTCACAAGTTCCCTCTTGGTTACCACCTACAGACAGAGCTAAACAAACTGCCTTGATAACAAATCCCTGGTTCCACACAGAGAAACAATGTATTAAGTCTCAGACAATCAGGACAATCCCATTTACTTTTCCAAATGCCCAGTTTCCCAGCTTGCCTTGCAGCCAAGGTGACCATGAGTCTCAGTCACCATCAATGAGATGCAAGGGACATATGGAAGGAGGGAAACAGATGTAACCAGGTTTATAGATTTTATAGCAGAAAACTGAAGGAGTTCTCAAATGAGAGCGCTCCCATTCTTCACATACTAAACTGTAAGTGCAAATGGTGAGTATGCAAACATCTGAAAAATTGAAAAACAATGAACATATTTTCTCTGTGAAGTGAAAAGTAAAAATTCATCTGCAGAACAGGATGGGGGTGACAAGAGGGTCATGTATTTGAAGGAAGTGTAAAGCTTCTATATAACCCTTTAAATTTTGTGTCCAGTGCTGGTCCAAGTTCTATTCATTCTATGGAGCATCACTCCTTTGCATCTCTTACTTGTGTATATGGCCACTCTGGGAAGCCAGATCCCACTTTCAGCATTGATGTGTTTCATTTGATTTGGAAAGTGGGGCTTCCCTGATAGCTCAGCTGGTAAAGAATCTGCCTGCAATACAAGAGACCCTGGGTTGATTTCTGGGTCAGGAAGATCCTCTGGAGAAGGGATAGGCTACCCACTCCAGTATTCTTGGGCTTCCCTGGTTGCTCAGATGGTAAAGAATCGGCCTGCAAAACCCAGGAGACCTGGGTTCCCTGGGTTGGGAAGATCCCCTGGAGGAGGGCATGGCAACCCACACCAGTATTCTTGCCTGGAGAATCCCTATGGACAGAGGAGCCCAGTGGGCTACAGCCCACAGGGTCACAAAGAGTTGGACATGATTGAGTGACTAAGCACAGCAGAGTGACAGATGAAGCAGAGCCAGGTGGGTCCAGTGAGGTCATATTCAAGTATCAAAAACACTATTACTTGCACTCTAGTGGGCTTGATGGAGGCTGTGTCAAAGCCCAGAACTCATTTAGAGAGGCTGAAACAGGTGGCAATATTAGTGGAGGAGGTAAATCGGAAGGCAGTTGGAGCTCTCTATCCAGCAGGCAACTAGGACTCAGAGGATAACGGGTGAAAGCATATCTGGAGGGATGCAAAACCAGATGTAAAACATCCTATTTTCATTAACCCAGCCATCAGCCAAGTCTGATATAACCATACAACTTCATCTAGAGTTGTTGTAAAGAGATGTAAAAGGCAGGGAAAGAAGTGAAGGGAAGCGTAAAAGAAGGGAAGGTTAAAAGAACAGAAAGAAATCATGCCACATGATTACTCCTGTTCCACAGATGCCCTCATGCAGACAGCAGCATAGAAATCCAGGAGGTCCGGAATTCATTAATTTAGGACAAGATCAGAACTAAAATCAATAGTTATCTGGTCCCACCAGAGTGAGAGTGGGGTAGATAGAACACGTAACTTAGAGGAATTGTAGTCAAAGGTGAATTTAGCCAATCTCCCAAATTCTTCCTAAATGTTAGGTGAAGGAGGGGTATGATACCACTTGGTTTCTAATTAATAAGCAGTAAGAATATCAGAATAAACAATCTCAACTCTGCTTAATTTCCAAAGGGACAGACAAGGTACCACTTTTTTAAAAACCATCCTCTGAATGTTAAAGAGTCGGACACGACTGAGCAACTTTCACTTTATTGGATTTCATGGGGATTCTCTCATTCACATGAGAGATTCTTTGTGGCCCCATGGACTTCCCAGGCTCCTCTGTTCATGGAATTCTCCAGGAAAGGAATACTGGAGCCATTTCCTTCTCCAGTGGATCTTCCTGACCCAGGGATGAAATCTGAGCCTTCTGCATTGCAGGCATGCTCTTTACCGTCTTTAGCCACCAGGGAAGCCCAAGAATAAAGAATCTCAATTATATTCAGTTTCCAGAGGGACAGACAACATACCATTTTAAAAAATCATGCTCTGGATTCATAGAGAATCTTTCATTCATATGTCTGCACATTGCTACTGGCCCTTATTTTTTTTTTCTCTGAACTCTTCTCCTTCTCTGTAGCTGAGATAATCTTTTACAGAGGGAGAGAAAACATAAAAGAAAAGACTAGTTCTCCAGTTCATGCTCCATTAGATAGTGTCATTTGAACATATAAGCTAAATTTATGGCACTTTTGTTCTCCCAGGGGAGTTGCCTTCTCTGAAGCTGTGGACCATCATCCATTTCCCTACCAGACTGAGAGCACAGGTGGCTGCTTCCAGCCAGGTAGGAACCAGCACATCAGTTAATACTCTGAAGATGGCTGCAGCATGAGATTTTATTTAGCCACCATCTTTCTTCATTATATCTTGCTATTTCTCTCCACTCCTGTCCCACAGCTTCTACAGGTGCAATTGAGATTTGAAGTAAAATACACAGTTTATTTATTCCTGTCAACATCATCTTTCTCGTACAGATAAAGCATCTTCATTTCTAGAATATTGTTTTGAGACTTACTCATATTTATGAGATCACTCAGACTTGTGTCATCTACAGATCTTAACCTAAACAAAGACATTCTCTTCCAAAGGAAGATTTACAAGACGTCTGCCTAGAGGAAGTGAGATGCTCCAGATGACCCCTGAAAATCCCTGCCAGGTTGTGTTTTGAATTTCCCATAACATTTCATTACGTAAAACAGACCCATTAGCTGTGTTTACTCAGGCACATGGAACAAAATTGAGACAATTACCTAAAATCCACTGTAACTTTTCTGTCAATGTTATTAAAGAAAAAGTGGGAAATGAGCTTGAGTTATCCAGGGTGTTTATTTCCATTGATCAAAGTCATAAAATAATTATTTCATTTTACGCTGCCAGATTAGTTATAAGTTCCTGACAGTTTTTATCTTAGAATAGACTGAAAGGGAAGCATAGTAAAATGCTGTAAAAACTGACATCTGCTATGTTAGTTTTTAAATAAGGATCCATTAAGGGTCCCTTATTTAAAGTGAAAAAGCACTTCCAAAAACTCAGAATTTTTAAAGTGTAAGTTAGATTACTGAGGCTACAAAAACTTATTCAGTGATTAGTGACCAAGAAATGATCATTAAAATAATACTAACTTTGTACCATAAAATAATAAAATGGCAAGTACCCTTTCTACCAGGGTCAAGTGAAAGAGACATTTTGAAACATTGCTTAGAATGACTGAAAACTTACCCATGAATTTATTAATGAAATTTACCAAGGGAATGGGAACACAAAAGACCCTTAATAGTCAAGGCAATCCTAAGAAAGAAAAACACAGCTTTAGGAATCAGATTCCCTGACTTCAGACTATACTACAAGGCTACAGTCATCAAAATAGTATGGCACTGGCATAAAAAGAAAAATAGAGCACAATGGAAAAGGATAGAAGGTCCAGAAATAAACTCACACACTTATGGTCAACTATGACAACTATCTATGACAAAGGAGGCAAGAATATACAATGGAGAAAATACAGTCTCTTCAATAAGTGGTACCAGGAAACCTGGGCAGCTACATGTAAAAAAATGAAATTATAACTCTCTCTCAAACCATATACAAAAATAACCTTGAAATGGATCAAAGACCTATATGTAAGACTGGACACTATAACACTGTTAGAGGAAAACATAGGCAGAACACTTAGACATTAACCACAGCAACATCTTTTGTTGATCCACCACCTAGAGTAGTGAAAATAAAAACAAAAGTAAACAAATGAAACCTAATTAAAATTAAAAGCTTCTACACAGCAAAGGAAACTACTGAATGTAAACAAAGCAAAAAGACAACCCACAGAATGGGAGAAAATATTTACAAACTAAGCGATTGACAAGGGATTAATCTCCAAAATACACAAACAGCTCATACAACTCTATGTCAAAAAACAAACAACCCAATTAAAAAATGGGCAAAAAAAAAAAAAAAAAATGGGCAGAAGATCTATACAGACATTTCTCCAAAAAAAGACATACAGATGGCCAAAAAGCACATGAAAGATGCTCTCCATCACTAATGATCATAAAAATGGAAATAAAAACAAATGAGGTTCTACCTCACACAGGTCAGAGCAGCCATCATCAGAAAGTCCACAAGCAATGAAAGCTGGAGAAGGTGAGGGAAAAAAAGAACCCTTCTACACCATTGGTGGGAATGTAAACTGGTACAACTATTATGAAGAACAACATAGAGATTCCTTAAGAAGCTAAAAACAGGACCACCATATGATCCAGCAATCCTACTCCTGGGCATATAACCTGAGAAACCTATAATACTAACAGGTATATGCACTTCAATGTTCACTGCACTGTTTACAATAGCCAAGACATGGAAGCCACCATGTGACTTGAGGAGGAATGGGTAGAGAAGATGTGCTACATATATCATATACATATAGTGAAATATTACTCAGCCATAAAAGGAATGCAATAATGTCATTTGCAGCAACTTGGATAGACCTAGAGATTATCATAGTGAAGTAAGTCAAATAGAGAAAGACAAATATGATATGTATTTGATATCACATATGATATCACTTATATGTGGGATCTTAAAAAAAATGGCACAAATGAACCTATTTATAAAACAGAAATGGAGTCACAAATGTAGAAAACAAACTTATGGTTACCAGGAGGAAAGGAGGATGAGTGATAAATTGGGAGACTGGGCATGACATAAACATACTACTATACATATAAAGTGAAAGTCACTCAGTCATGTCCAACTCTGCAACCCCAGGGACTATACAGTCCATGGAATTCTCCAGGCAAGAATATTGGAGTGGATAGCCATTCCTTTCTCCAGGGGATCTTCCCAACTCAGGGATCAAACCCAGGTATCCCACATTGCAGGCAGATTCTTTACCAGCTGAGCCACCAGGGAAGCCCTATATATATGTACTATATATAAAGTAGATAACAAATAAGGACCTACTGTATAGCACAGGGAACTCTACTCAGTATTCTTTAATAACCTACGTGGGAAAAGAATCTAAAAAAGAGTTGGATATATGTATATGTATAACTGATTTAATTTGCAATACAGCAGAAAGCAACATAATACTGTAAGTCAGCTATACTCCAATAAAAAGTTTAAAAAAATTAAATTTATCAAGGGAAACACAAGATAATTCTCATGATAGGAAAAAAGAAAATAATGTAAATACCAAAAAAATTAGACTACTATGATTTGAGAAAGTGATTTAAGACAAAACCTAATTTTTCTTTTTCCATGGTTGATATAGTATCAAGTCACAAACCATGCTCATCATAATTTTCTATATATGGTACTAGCAAGGCTATTTACTTTCAGCCAAAGATCAGGAAACATTCCATGGCAATGAGATCTCTTAATCTGTGAAACATTATCTCAGGGAAAATGGTAGAGTCACTTTCACTGGCCACTCACTGTTTACTTAAAAATTAGAGTGGACAAAATATGATAAGATATATCATGGGAAGCAAATTCAGTTTAAAGAGAGAGGTAAGAGATTTAAAAGATTAAAAATGAAACAACTGCTGCTCAGTGCCCATTCTGTGGGGGGAAAAAATCATTTTAACACACTTCTTTAATATTCATAGCCACTCTGGGAAAGGATGCTATGAACATTTTGCAGATAAGAAAACTGAAGCTAAGAGCAGCTTGCTAAAATCAAGAGTTGTGAGTGACAGAGCTGGGGACTTGACCCAGGTCTGTCTTATACCCTGATGGTTAATTTTATGTGTCAATATAACTAGGGCATAGGATGGCCACATCATTTAATTAAACATTATTCTGGGTGGGTCTGCAAATGTTATACGGAATAATATTTTATCCGAGAGGATGAACAAAACAGATTGCCCTCCCCAGTGTGGGCGGGTCTCATCCAATCTGTTTGAGGCCTGAACAGAACAGAAGATGGACTAAGAAAGAATTTGTTCCATTTTTCAGCTGGGATATTGGTCTTTTGCACTTGGACTGGAACTTACACCATGAGCCTCTCATGAGTTTGTAGAAGGCAGATTGTGGAACTACTCTCCTGAGTTTGTAGAAGGTAGATTGTGGAACTTCTCAGCCTCTATCATCATATGATCCTATTTCTTAAAGTAAATCATATATGCACACACGTGTGTGTGTGTGTGTGTGTATGTGTGTGTGTGTAGGGATATAGGATGTAGTTCAGTTCAGTTCAGTCACTCAGTCACGTCTGACTCTTTGCAACCCCATGAATCCCAGCACGCCAGGTCTCGTATATATATATGGCTTCCCTGATGGCTCAGTGGTAGAGGATATACCTGCAATGAAGGAGACTCAGGTTTGATCCCTGGGTCAGGAAGATGCCATGGGAAAGGAATTGGCAACCCACTCCAGTATTCCTCTTGGAGAATTCCATTAACAGAGGAGCCTGGTAGGCTAAAGTCCATGGGATCACAAGAGAGTTGGACGTGACTCAGCAACAAAACAACATCCTATGGTCCAGTGGTTAAGACTCTGCTTTCACTAGAGGGTGCATGAGTTTGATCCCTGGTCGGAAAACATGCCATGCACCTTGGCCAAAAATTTTTTTACAAAATTTAAAAAAAAAGTTAGCAATAATAATTTTCATTATTGTTATTTAATTAAAATAACTAAGGTAATATTTGAAGGGATGGAAATCAGAGGAAGTAGAAGTGATTCATTCTGAAAAAAAGATGGAAGAAGTAGAAGATGTGACTAAACGCAGAGCCACTTAAGGCATTGTAGTCACTATCTCTAAGAAATCAAAAAGACATCAGCTGTGAATAAAAATGTCATGCTCAGGGACCTGAATAAAGTAGAATAGACTAGAATATGTAATGTCTGCATGGAAAAGGGGACAGAGGTGGAAAGATGGAACTGGATGGGAAAAAAGGAAAAGGATTGGGACTTACCTGGTAGTCTAGTTATTGAGAACCTGCAGGGGATGTGAGGTCGATCCCTGGTCAAGGATTGAACCTTCTGTGGAGATATATGCTATGGAGCAACTACGTGCACATGCTAAAACTACCAAGACTGCACACCCTGAGCCCGTGCTCCACAAGAAGAGAAGCCTGTGAGCTGCAATAGAGAAACCTCTATGTGTCACAACTAGAGAAAAGCCCATACACTGAAAGGAAGACCCAGTCCAGCCAAAAAAAAACCCCAACCAGCCAACAAACAAATAAACAAAAATGAGGAAAAGAATTGTGTTGTGCAGCCCTAGGAGATATGAGATGGGAACAAAGTTTCTGCTTAGATGATATTTGCCACCAACCATCAGCGTCTTGGAAATAGAAAGGAGATGGTTTGATATCTCCTAGGCTGATGACTCAGAGGGCAACAGATGTGATCAAAATAGCAGGAGTAGAAGTAAGAAAAGAGTTGAACTGGAAAGTCAAGGATCCCAAGCTAGGAGGGAGACCAATGAATATAATTGGCACTGATATTGTTGTTAATAGTAATCCTATAAAACTAGGAGATATCAACAAGCTGACTCTAAAATTTATACAGAAAAGCAAAACACCTAGAATAGACATTTAACACTGAAAAAGATGAGCTTCCCTGGTGGCTCAGAGAGTAAAGAATCTGCCTGCAATGCAGGAGACCCTAATTCAATCCTTGGGTTGGGAAGATCCCCTGGAGAAGGAAATGGCAACCCACTCCAGTACTCTTGCCTGGAAAATTCCATGGACAGAGGAGCCTGGTAGGCTGCAATCCATGGGGTTGCAAAGAGTCAGACACTACTGAGTGACTTCATTCTTTCTCTCTTCTTTTTTTTCACTAAAGAAGAAAGAGAGCTCATACTATCTGATCAAGATAGTCATGTTGACACAATAATCAAGATTGCACAGTACAGATAAAAGAAAAGACACATACATCAAACAAGAGAACAGAGCCTAGACATAGATTCACAAAAATATATTCAACTGATCTTTGATGCACTGGTCATAGCAAACACCCTCTTCCAACAACACAACAGAAGACTCTACACATGGACATCACCAGATGATCAACACCAAAATCAGATTGATTATATTCTTTGCAGCCAAAGATGGAGAAGCTCCATACAGTCAGCAAAAACAAGACTGGGACCTGACTGCGGCTCAGATCATGAACTCCTTTTTGCCAAATTCAGACTGAAATTGAAGAAAGTAGGGAAAACCACTAGACCATTCAGGTATGACCTAAATCAAATCCCTTATGATTATACAGTGGAAGTGAGAAATAGATTTAAGGGACTAGATCAGATAGACAGAGTGCCTGATGAACTATGGATGGAGGTTCATGACATTGTACAGGAGACAGGGATAAAGACCATCCCCATGGAAAAGAAATGCAAAAAAGCAAAATGGCAGTCTGAGGAGGCCTTATAAATAGCTGTGAAAAGAAGAGAAGCAAAAAGCAAAGGAGAAAAGGAAAGATATCCCCATTTGAATGCAGAGTTCCAAAGAATAGCAAGGAGAGATAAGAAAGCCTTCCTCAGCAATCAATGCAAAGAAATAGAGGAAAACGACAGAATGGGAAAGACTAGAGATCTCTTCAAGAAAATGAGAGATACCAAGGGAACATTTCATGCAAAGATGGGCTCGATAAAGGACAGAAATGGTATGGACCTAACAGAAGCAGAAGATATTAAGAAGAGGTGGCAAGAATACACAGAAGAACTGTACAAAAAAGATCTTCATGACCCAGATAATCACAATGGTGTATCACTCACCTAGAGCCAGACATCCTCGAATGTGAAGTCAAGTGGGCCTTAGAAAGCATCACTACGAAAAGCTAGTGGAGGGATGAAATTCAGTTGAGCTATTCAATCTGAAGATGATGCTAGTGAAGTGCCTGCACTCACATGTCAGCAAATATGGAACTCAGCAGTGGCCAAAA